>NC_056732.1:981196742-981512575 GCF_019279795.1 Protopterus annectens | reverse complement strand
GTAATGAAGGTGGGGCAAAGGGGGCAGCTGCCTCAGGTGAAAGCTGTGAGGGGGCACAAAGTACAGTTGTGTACACTTACCATAAATGTAGATGTTCGAGTGTATTCACTGTTGCAGTCCTTACAAAATGGTTTATCCGGCTCCCGGTAGCCCACAGTCGGCCAGAATACCAAAGTCCTTGGTATATGATGTCGGCTGCCCTCAGTTTAAGCCTGACGTCAGGTACAAAGGAAGGCAGCCGATGCCATTTCTTCAGTTTTTCTTGCCTTAACTGTCAGGAGTCCCCCCAAAAAAAGTTTAGACCAGGAAAAGAAAAATCCAGTCTGTGCCCTTGGGAAAAAGGGGGATGGAAGGGGGGGGGGACCAGGACTGCAACAGTGAATACACTCAAATATCTACATTTATGGTAAGTGTACACAACTGTACTATGTTCATCATGTTTCACTGTTGCAGTCCTTACAAAATGGGCTGATTCCCAAAGCCCAGAAAAAAAACCCGAAAAGGGAGTAGGAACACCCAATGTTCAAGGGTTGGTAAGGATGCCCTGCAGCACTGCAGTGGCAAAACCAGCCCTGGACTTGGAAAACAAGGGTAAATTGTAAAGTTTAGTGAAAGTGTGGACAGAAGTCCTTGTAGCTGCTTCCAGTATGTCCCTAGTAGGTACACCTCTTAATAAAGCTGCTGAGGTAGAGGCTGCCCTAGTAGAATGGGTCCTAATACTCTGAGGAGGAACCTTGCCATGCTGTAAGTAATAAAAGTGAGTACAATGAGCAATCCACTTAGAAATGGTATGTTTAGAAATAACTTTGGTCTGAGCTCCAGCAGCAAAACTGACCACCGACTGATCCGACTTTTGAAAAGATTTAGTCCTGTCCAGGTAAAATCTAAGCTGTCTATGCACATCCAGGGAATGCAGTAACCTTTCCCCTTTATTCTGAGGATTAGGAAAGAAGGTAGCCAGGTGGATAGACTGGTTAAGAGTCAGGCTAGAAACCACATTAGGCATAAAGGAGGGATTAGTTTGAAGAGAAACCCAATCCACATGGAAGATGATAAAAGGCTTTACTGCCATTAAGGCCTGCAGCTAAGAAACTCTTCTAGCTGAAGTAATAGCCAAGAGAAAGGCAGTTTTCCAGGAGAGAAACTTAAGGTCTGCTGAGGATGTCTTCAACTAAGCAGTCGGAATACAAAAAGAAAGTACTCGGCCGGCTGGCACTCGTGCAAAATGCTTCTGTTTCGGGCTCCGCGGCAAGAAACACTGAGGAAATGGCATTGGCTGCCTTCCTTTGTACCTGACGTCAGGCTTAAACCCAGGGCAGCCGACTTCATATGCCAAGGACTGTGGTATTTTAGCCAAATGTGGGCTACCGGGAGCCAGATAACCCATTTTGTAAGGACTGCAACAGTGAAACATGAACATCTGGCAGGTGCCAATGGTGTGAGAGTGCAGTACCAGCACTGAGTTCTGAAGCCATGAGGATACTGTGGCTGCATAAATTAATACCAATACTGGAATTGTGGCCACAGCTGAAATGCTTTGGGAGCCCAATCCTTTCCAAAAAGACACAGATGAAGCAAAGTTTTTGACCCTGCCTGAAACAGTTTTGTTGTGGTGAAAGTAACAAAAGGTAATAGCCTGAGACAACCAGATAGAAACTGAATGCTTTGACAAAGATTGGCCCTTCTTACCTTCACAAGAAATTAAAACTAATCAGAAGTTCTAAAATATTTTGTTCTTTCAAGACAGTACCATAATTCTCTGTGGATATCCTCCAAGATATGATATATCCTTTCTCCTTTATTTTTAGGTTCTGGAAAGAAGACAGGGAGATGGGTAGATTGCTTTACACTCAGACCCCACATTAGGCATAAAGGAAGGATTAGTTCCCCAGGAAACAATATCTCTGTGGAAAATGAGAATGCTGACCCATAACAGCTTGCAACTCAGAAAGCCTTCTGGCAGAAGTTAGAGCAATGATTAACGCTGTTTTTCATGTTAAGAATCAGTTAGCCTGATGAGATGGTTCAAATGGAGCAAGTATTAGCTTCTCTAACACAAAATTAAGATCCCAAGGAGTCACTGGTTTTCAGGGAGACTTCTTATACAGGACCCCTTTCATAGGTTCAAAAAACATGTTCACATGAAAAAGGGAGACTCATGGGCAGACAGACTGAAAATGCAGACAAATGAACCTTGACTGAACAGTAAGATAAGTCATACGACAGAAACTCACAAATACTGTAAAACCAGAGAAACACTAGCTCTGAATGGGTGCAATTTTATTTTTTTGCTAGCACCAATCAGAAAACCTTCTCCATTTGCTAGTATATGATTTCCTAGTAGTAGGCCTTCTTGTCCACATTAATACCTGTTGCACGTAATCAGATAATATGTACCTAAAAGGTATTAAGACCATCATCCAGGCAGTCAGCTGCACTTTTTCGGGGTCAGGGTGTACAAACATCCCTGATTATTTAGTGAGCAAATCCAGTCTATAAGGAAGGCCGTTGTAATTGCCCCTGACTGATTCCAAAAGAAAGGAGAAAGAATAGCTGTGTAAAATCTTACCGTAACCACAGATGTCCTTCTCTTCCATGTTGCAGTATTCTTACTGTGGGATCCTCTACCTCAGGTGACCTGAGTGTTGGCTCCTATGCAAAAGCTTAAGCCTGGTTACTGCCATGTGTGGGATGTCACATGCAGGGCCATAAACCATGGTCCTTAAATGTGACATCTACACGCACACACACACACCTCAGAAATGACTGCCCAGTCAGACAGTAGTCTTAGTAGTACCAAATGATGCCATCTAGACATGGTAAATGTAATGAAGGGGGATAGGTGGATGGGAAGGAATACTGCAACATGGAAGAGAAGGACATTTATGGTTATGTTAAGATTTTACACAACTATTCTATGTCCTTCTATTCCCATGTTGCAGTATTCTTACTGTGGCAGAGTGCCACAGCTCAAGCAGGAGGAAGGATGGCGGAAGAAGCTGCAGATTCCAGGAATCCATGCAGGATTGCCCTTCCAAATCCTGCTCTAGAGACATGGTCCAATTTGTAATGTTTGGTGAAGGTATGCAGAGGGGACCATGTGGATGCCTCAAGAACGGTAGTTGTGTCCATGTTTTTGAGGAAGACCCCAGAAGAAGCCACAGCACTTGTAAGAATGTGCCTTGACTCCATGAGGTAAATGCTTGCCGTGGTAGGAATAGCAGAAGGAGATAGTTTTGCTTATGCAGCAGGAGAGAGATTGTTTGGATACCATCATGCCCAGGGCCCTGGGATGGAAGGACACAAAGAGCTGATTAGACTTTCTGATAGCTTTGGTTTTGTCCAAATAGAATCTTAATTGTCTGTGGACATCAAGGGAGTGGAATATTCTCTCACTGTCATTCTGTGGGGAAGAAAAGAAGCTGGGTAAGTGAATAGACTGATTGAGGGAGAGCCCATTGACCACTTTGGGCATGAAGGTGGGACTGGTGTGCAGGGTCACCCTATCTTTGTGGAAGATTGTGTAGGGTGGGGATGTCATTAGTGCTTGCAATTCTGAAACCCTTTTGGCTGAGGTAAGGGCTACTAGTAGGACAGTTTTCCATATGCACATCTGCAGAGAAGCAGAGCCAGCTGGCTGAAAGGGAACAATTTTGAGTTTTTCTAGTACATAGTTTAGGTCCCAAGGTACAGGAATAGGTTTCTTTGGTGGCCTAAGGTGGGGAACCCCTTTTAAGAACAGTTTGACATCCAATCTGAAAAGTAGAGGTGGGTCCAGAGGTAAGCAGGCAGAAATGGCAGACAAGTGGACCCTCACTGATGAATATGAAAGGTCTGATTTCATGAGCTCACACACATAGGCTAAGACTAGAGGAACATTCGCTTGGAAGGGGTCCCTTTGCCTTTGGAGACACCATTTGGAGAATATTTTCCATTTAGAAACATAGGACCTCCTGGTATTGGGTTTCCTGGCTTCCTGCAGGACAGATAATACATCCTCTGTGTAGTGGTGTCTGAAGGGGATCAAAAGTTTATCACCCAGAGGTTAAGCAGATTATCTCCAGGTGTGGATGAATGAGAGATCCCTTCTATTGTGTGAGCAGGTCCACCTTGTGAGGCAACATGTGGTGATTGCCCTTGGGAAGAGATTGAAGAAAAGGGAACCAGTGCTGCCTTGGCCAATAGGGAGTCACCAGCAAGATTCTTGGCTTGTCCCTCCTGATTTTTAGGAGGACTTTCTGAATGAGTGGAAAGAGAGAGAAGGCATAAAGGAACATTCTCTTCCAAGAGATGGTGAAAGTGTCCACTCTCCAAGATAGTGAGGAGGGATAATTAGAGCAGAAAAGCTACAATTGTCTGTTCTGGGGGGAGACAAACAGATCTATTTCAGGTGTGCCCCATTGGTGGACAATGCTTAAGAACACATTTTTGTGTAACATTCACTCGTGATGCAGACAGAAGGATCTGCTGAGGGCATCCACTTGATGGCTGTCCTGAGATGGAATATAGACTGCCTGCAGTGTGAAGTTGTGCTGGGAGGCTACCTCCCATGCCTGCATTGTAGTCTGCAGAGGAGGTAGGAGCTGGTCCCTCCTGTTTGTTGATGTACCACATCACAGTTATGTTGTCTGTGAAGATTTGTAGGAGCCCTGGTTGGATGAGTGGGAGAAAGGCCTGCAGGCCTAGGTGGACCGCAGTCATCTCCCTTATGTTGATATACTTTTTCTGGAGGAAGGGCTCCCATAGGGCCTGCACCTTGAGGCCATTCATAGTTGTTCCTCACCCTAGATCGGAGGCATCTGTATGCATGGATTGTACAGGACTGGTGGGTTGCAGGTGTAGGCCTGGGTTCTGTTGTACTTATTGGATCCACCACTTCAGTTCTGTCTTCAGCCATGGTAAAAAGGGTACCTGAAAGTTCAGGGGGTGGCTGTGTTGTGACCACACATTTTTCAGGTACCACTGGAACTTCCTCATACGCAGCCTGGCAAATGGCAGCATAGGAATTGTGGATGCCATGAGGACTAGGAAGTGCAAGAAAGTACAACTGTGTACACTTAACATAAATGTAGATGTTAGAGTGTATTCACTGTTGCAGTCATTACACTTAGGTTATCTGCTTGCAGTAGCCCTCAGTCGGCCTGATCAACAAAGTCTTGGGTCCTGCGTCGGATGCTGTCCCTTCTTCCATGACATCAGGTCGTCAGGGGTATAAAACATGCAGCCGACGCCATTACATCAGTTTTTCTTGCCCCAGATGTCAGATGCCTCCCTAATGGGAAGCAATTAAATCTATAATTACAAGGATATACCTCTAACAAAAAAGCAAATACACCAAAAAGCTTTATGAGCATGGTAAGGGAGAGTAGAGGTATAGCCAAAAGAAAAAAGGGGGCTGGAGGGAGGGTAACCAGGACTGCAACAGTGAATACACTCGAACATCTACATTTATGGTAAGTGTACACAACTGAACTATGTTCTTCATGTTTCACTGTTGCAGTCATTACATTTGGGTTATCTGCTTGCAAGGTAGCCCTGAGTCGGCCTAATCAACAAAGTCTTAGGTCCTGCATCGATTGCTGTCCCTTATTCCATGACATCAGGTCGTCAGGGGTATAAAACATGCAGCCGACGCCATTACATCAGTTTTTCTTGCCCCAGATGTCAGGTGCCCCCCTAATGGGAAGCAATTAACTATAAAAATACAATGATATACCTCCAACAAAAAAGCAAATACACCAAAAAGCTTTTAAGCATAGTAAAGGAAAGTAGAGGTATAGCCAGAAGAAGTTAGGGGGCTGGTGGGAGGGTAACCAGGACTGCAACAATGAATACACTCGAACATCTACATTTATGGTAAGTGTACACAACTGTACTATGTTCTTCATGTTTCACTGTTGCAGTCATTACATTTGGGTAGATTCCCTAAGCTATGGTTGGGAGGAGGAAATTAGATAGCATTAGGACCAGCTATAAGGCCCTGCAAGACTGGAGTGGCAAAGCCAGCTCTGGATTTAGAGAAAATTGGCAAATGACAATGCTTGGTGAAAGTATGTACAGAACTCCGGGTAGCAGCGTCTAGGATATCACTGGTAGGGACTCCTCTGAGAAAGGCTGTAGAGATAAGATGCAGCCCTGGTGGAGTGAGGTCTGATCCCCTGGGGGATAGGTTTTCCAGGGTGCTTATAGCAGAAATGAATGCAATGGCCTATCCATTTAGAAATGGTTAGCTTTGAAAGAGCCTTCCCCTCTGCCCCTGCAGCAAATGCCACCAGCAGTTGTTCAGATTTCCTTTGAGGTTTAGTCCTGTCCAAGTAGAATCTGAGTTGTCTCTGCACATCTAAAGAATGCAGTATCCGTTCCCCTTTGTTTTGTGGATTGGGAAAGAAGGTTGGCAAATGAATGGACTGATTAAGAGCCACATTGGATACCACTTTGGGCATGAAGGATGGATTGGTTCTGAGGGACACCCTGTCCGCATGAAAGATGATGAAAGGCTCCACTGCCATAAGGGCCTGTAATTCAGATACCCTTCTTGCTGAAGTGATTGCTAAAAGGAAAACTGTTTTCCAAGAAAGAAATTTTAAGACTGCAGTAGCAGCTGGCTCGAAAGGAGGTAGAGTGAATTTCTCCAAAACAAAGTTAAGGACCCAGACTGGGGTTGGAGCTCTCCTGGGTGGTCTCAAATTTTTTGCCTCTCTGAGGAACTGCTTGAGCAGTGGGTGAGAGAAGAGGGGAGGTTATGTGTTATAATGAGCTGAAATGACTGAGACATGAATTTTGATGGAGGAAAAAGACAGGCCCTTGTGAAGCATCTCAGTTAAGTATTGTAAAATCTGAGGTAAACTGGACGCTGCTGTGCTCATCCCTTGAGACTGGTTCCAAGCACAGAATCTTTTCCATTTTTCAGCATAAGATTTTCCAGTACTAGGCCTCCTTGCCTCTAAAATGACATCCATCACAGGTTTGAGGGATGGTACAGGAGAGATTAGGTAATTAACCAGGCTGCTAGGTTCAGTGTTAGAAGCTGAGGGTGCAAAATCTGGTTCTCTTGCTGAGACAACAGGGAAGGAGTCTGAGGCAGGTGCCATGGGGATAACCGTGACACACTGTGCAGGAGGGGGTACCAGTGTTGGCGTGGCCAGTCCGGAGCAATCAAAATCATCCTTGGTTTGTCCTGTTTGATTTTTAGTAGTATTTTGGAGAGCAGAGGCAGAGAGGGGAAGGCATACACTGATAGGTTTTTCCAGCTGAAGGACAGAGCATCCACTTTCAAGGTTTGTTTGTGGGGAGTCCTTGCGCAAAATGTGTCCAACTGGTAGTTCTGGGGAGAGGCAAACAGGTCTATATCTGGGCTCCCCCATTTGCTTGTCAACATGTTGAAAATCCTTGATTCCAGTTTCCACTCATGTGGGTCCATGAGGTTTCTCCTTAGTCCGTCTGCCAGTGTATTTAATTTTCCTGGCAGGAATTGAGCTTGTAGGTGCACTTGGTAGCTCAAGGCTGTGTTCCACTATCCCATGGCTAGTCTACAGAGGGGGGGGGGGTAAGAATGTGTACCCCCCTGCTTGTTTATGTACCACATAACAGTGGTGTTGTCCGTCTTTACCATTAGTTGTCCTGGAAGAATGTGGTCCTTGAAGGCTGTCAGTGCATTCTGTACAACTAACATTTCTTTTTGATTGATATCCAGGTGCATTTGACTTGGGTTCCATTTGCCCTGAATGCACTTCCCGGCCAGGTGAGCCCCCCCATGCATAGTCTTATGCATTTGTTGTTAGGGTTTGGGTGGCAGGGGGTGGTGTGAAAGGTAGTCCCTTATTTTGGTGGCAGGCCTCTGCCCACCAAAGGAACTCGAGGCGTAGGCAAGGTATGATAGGAATCATTGCGTCTAGATCATGAGAATGTTGACACCATAGGCTTTTTAGATACCACTGTAGTTTCCTCATATGCAGTCTTGCATATGGAATTAGGAGAATGCAGGAGGCCATGAACCCCAAGGCTTGCAGTATTTGTCTTGCAGATAGCAGGGTTTTTGTGGCCACTTGTTTGAAGTAGGTTGTCAAATGAATTTGTTTCTCTGGTTTGAGATAGGCCATCTGGGAAGTTGTATTCAAGCTTGCTCCCAGGAATATAATTTGTTGACAGGGTACCAGGTGTGACTTCTTTTCGTTTATGGTGTACCCCAGACAAGTTAGAACCCTTTGTAAAAAGGTCAGATGATTCAAAAGCATGTCCTGGCTTTCTGCCTGAATTAGACAATCATCCAGGTATGGGTATATTTGAATATTTCTTTGCCTGCAAAATGCAATAACTGGAGCTAGGCACTTTGTGAATACCCTGGGTGCAGTAGATAAGCCAAAGGGCAGTGCAGAGAGCTGATTGTGCGTGTAGCCTGCTTTAAAGCGTAGGTATCTTCTGCAAGATTGATTGGGATGTGCAGGTATGCTTCTTTTAAATATAGTGTTGCCAACCAGGCATCTTTGCCTAGCATAAGAAGTAATTGGTGAAGAGTCAGCATCTTGAATTTTGGAATCTCCAAAAAGGTGTTTAGAGTAGACAGGTCCAGGATAGGAGGCCATGACTTGTCTTTTCTGGGTACCAGGAAAAGTCTCGAGTAGAAACATTGTCCCTTTTCCTCTTCTGGTACCAGTTGAATAGCCTCCATGCTTAAGAGAGACCGTACTTGTTTTTGGGCCTCTGCCCACTGATTTGGGGTTAGGTCCGGCCATCTGCTTGGTGTTGGCAATGTGTGGAAGTGAAATCTGTATCCTTGGGACACTATATTTAAAACCCATTTGTCCTGGGTAATGAGTTCCCAGTTTTTGGCCTGCAGACCAATCTTTCCGCCTAAAGGAGCATTCAGTTGGGAAGTGCTTGGAAGTTTTAAAAACAAGTCATTGAGACAGTTTTCCATAGGGGGAGTCTTACTACTCCCAGATTTGGGTGCGGAAATCCCCCACTGCTTAAGTCTTGTGTGTCCCCTGGGACTGAAATCTGGGGTTTCTGCTGTGTCTGGGTTTGGCTTGAAAAGACCTGGAAGGGGCTGGAAAGGACCAGTTCTTATTAGGCCAGTGCCTACTGAACCTGGGTGGTTGCACTTGCAAGAAATCTTTTACAGTTTGCATAGATTTAGCTTCATCTTCCTTTTTTCAAAACTTCTTCAGCCTTATTACCAAATAGACTGTCCTGGTGTAAAGGAGCATCCAACAATTTTGCTTTAACATGGTCAGGCAGGTTCTGCTCCTTGAGCCAAGCATGCCTTCTTATTACAGAGCCAGTTACAGCGGCCCTGCAAGAGGCCTCCAAGGAATCAAAACAACATTGCAAAGTATGCTTTCCAACTTGTTCAGCTGAATGCAATAAATCCTGCAACTCTATTTTCCACACAGTCATAAAACAACATAATTTTCTGTTTAAGTAAGCCCATGACATGCTGCTGATATTTAAGCATATGAAATTGACAGTTTAAAGCCCTGATTGCCAAGGTTGTAGAACTGTAAACCTTCTTACCCCATCTAGCCAGCGCCCTGGAGTCTCTATCAGAAGGGGTAGGATTTTTAGCAGTAGAAGCCTTAACGCCCTTGGGACCCTGAGAAATGGTTTCAGGGTCAGCTGTGGGGTTTTTAAAAAGGAATTTGTGGGAGTCAGGAACCCTGTAATATCTGCCTGGCTTTCTAGGAGCTGGAGGCAGGGAATCAGGAGCCATGCTGGACTCTGAGAAAACATCAACAACAATGTCTAGAACAGGAGGTATAGCCAAAGGCCTATGCTGAGGAAGAAGAAGAAAATCCCTAAGCCTCTTTTTAGATTCTGAGAAATCCTGACTCTCCCAGTGAAAGTGTTCCTTTAAGGTAAGCAAAGTTTCTCCAAAAGAAAAATCCTCAGGAGGAGAAGCAGAAGGGATGGAATCTTCTGCTTCGGAGTCCTCATAAGTGGGAATAGATAATTCTTGATCAGAAGAGGAATCAGAAGAAATAGAAACCTGATCTGAAGATTCATAGACAGTGCCTTGCCTAGGCCTCTTAGCAGGAGGGGGATGGGTACGCCTGATCAAGGTAATTAAATCCTCGGCCATTTTGATCATATGTTTTTTAGGCATTGGGGCCTGTACACGTCTCCCAAGCGTTGGCTTTTTAGACATAGAAGTAGTTTTTGGCCTTAGTTTTGAAGATGGCGTCGGTTTACTATACAAATCTTTAGGCCTGAAAACACCCTCAAAAGCCGGTGCCTGCTCAGCGGCTCCAGATCCATCTAAGGTAGAGACATCCATGGGTTCAATACTTAAAGTATCTCGCGGCATACCGGACTCCAAATGTGTCTCAGTAGAGGCATGCGAATCAAAAGTAGCGGGCATCAGGGGCTGAGAAAGCACCTCACTGAGTACCGGCGAACCGGCGACTGGGTTAGCAGAAGCTTCATCGTCGGTTTTGGACCTCAACGGTCTCTCTCTGTCTTTTTCTTTGCGTTTTTTAGGTATTCCGGTAGTTGGCTTGCTAACCAACGACATTTATGGATAGTTAAATCTCGAGCCAAAATATTTAGAAGCAAAAATATACAGACGTTTATTAGTGCGTTGATTAAATTTAGCACAAAACCGACAGCAAGGCACGTTGTGGTCAGGGCCTAGGCAAGCAATACAGTACAAATGAAAATCCTTATGAGGTATTTGCTTCCCACAAGTAATACAATTATTAACTTTTACTGACATCGGTAAAGAGCAAGAAAACGTTTCCCCAACGGGGTACTTAGCTTTTAGTTGAAGACTTTGGTTCTGAAACTCGAAAACGAAAATTTCAGGAGTCACCCGACCGGCACTTGCAAACTGCTTCTGCTTCGAGCACTGCACAGCAAGAAAGACTGATGTAATGGCATCGGCTGCATGTTTTATACCCCTGACGACCCGATGTCATGGAAGAAGGGACAGCAAATGACGCAGGACCCAAGACTTTGTTAATCTGGCTGACTTGAGGGCAACCTGCCAGCAGATTACCCAAATGTAATGACTGCAACACTGAAACATGAAGAACATTTGGGGTAGGAGCTCTTCTGGGTGGCCTTAAATTGTTAGCCCCTCTTAGGAACTGTTTGATGAGAGGGTGACAAAAGATAGGTGGCTCTGCACTGTAATGAGCAGAGATGGCAGAGGCATGAATTTTAACAGAAGAGAAGGATAAGCCCCTGTGA
This sequence comes from Protopterus annectens, assembly GCF_019279795.1. Taxonomy (NCBI): domain Eukaryota; kingdom Metazoa; phylum Chordata; order Ceratodontiformes; family Protopteridae; genus Protopterus; species Protopterus annectens. The sequence goes on along the minus strand of NC_056732.1, from coordinate 981,501,388 downwards.
AGCAAGTCTGCTAGATAGTCCAGGATGAGAGGTAGGGAGGGCTGTGCTGTATAAGCTCCCTTAGCCTGGATCCAGATGCAATACCTTTTCCACTTGTCAGCATAGGATTTTCTAGTGCTGGGGCATCTGGCCTCACATATAACTTCCAAGACTTGTTTGCTTAAGGTAGCAACTGGAGAAGAGGTCAGGGAATAAGTCAGGCTGCCAGGTTCAGGGTCTGCAATTGTGGATGCATAAATTCTCCATTCTGCTGGGTCAGGAGATTTGGGATCTGAGGCAGGGGTGACAGACTGCGCAGCAGTGGGTACCAGTGCTGGCGTGGCCAGTCTGGGGCAATCAAGATTGCTCTTGGTTTTTCCTCCCTCATTTTGAGTAGTACCCTTGAGAGTAGAGGTAGAGGGGAAAATGCATAGATCGAGAGGTTTACCCATTGGAAGGATAGGGCATCCACTTTCCAGGCCTTGCTGTGAGGTTCCCTGGTGCAGAATTTGCTGAGCTGGTGACTGTTGTGGGAGGCAAATAGGTCCACCTTCAGGGTGCCTCATTTTTGGGTTACAAGGTTGAAGGTGCTGTGGTCTAGCTGCCACTCATGTGGGTCTAGGAGTTTTCTGCTCAAGTTGTGTGCAAGAGAGTTTTGGGAGCATGGCAGGAATTGTGCTATCAGGGAAATTTGCATGGCTGAAGCCGTGTGCCAAAGGGTCATGGATAGCCGGCTGAGGGGATAGGAATGAATTCCTCCTTGCTTGATGTACCACATCACTGTGGTGGTGTCTGTTTTGATCAGTAGAGGCCCCGGGGGTAGTAGGGTTCTGAAAGCTGTCAGAGCGTGCTGACCAGCTAGCAACTCTTTTTGGTTGATGTGCAGATGCATTTGATTTGGGCTCCAATGGCCCTGAATGCACCTGCCATCCAGGTGTGCACCCCAGGCATAATCTGATGCGTCTGTGGTTGGGGACTGGGCAGCGTGGGGTTGTGAAAAGGGAAGGCCCTTGTTGTGGTTGCATGCTGCTGCCCACCAAATAAAGTCTTTCCTTAGACAAGGTCCTAAGAGTGTTGACACCAAAGGCTTTTTAAGTACCACTGAAGTTTCCTCATATGCAGTCTGGCATATGGAATGAGTAGAATGCAAGATGCCTTGAACCCTAGAGCTTGCAGGATTTTCCTTGCGGATAACTGGGTTCTGGTGGCTAGTTGAGAGAAGTAGCCTGTCAGACAGGCTTGTTTTTCTGGAGTAAGGAATGCCATCTGGGATGCTGTGTCCAGGCTTGCTCCCAGGAATACAATTTTTTTGAGTGGGGAGTAGTTTGGATTGCTTTTTGTTTACAGTGTACCCCAGGGAGGTCAGTAGGTCCTTTACAAAGGTCAGGTGGTGTAACAGATTTTCCTGACTATCTGCCTGAATCAGACAATCATCTAGGTAGGGGTAAATTTGAATATTCCTTTGTCTGGAAAAAGCAATGGTAGGAGCCAGGCATTTTGTGAAAATTCTGGGAGGTGTGGATAAGCCAAAGGGAAGCGCAGAGAACTGAAAGTGCATAGATCCTGCCCTGAAACGTAGACATTTCTTGCAAGAATCCTTGACTGGGTTGTGTAGATAGGCTTCTTTTAGGTCTAGGGTGCCTAACCAAGCATCCCTGGAAAGCATGGGAAGAAGCTGCTGGAGGGTGAGCATTTTGAATTTTGGTAACACCAGGAAAGTGTTTAGAATTGCTAGATCGAGGATTGGGCACCAGGTGCCCTCTTTTCTGGGTACCAGGAAAAGCCTGGAATAGAAACCTTAGTCTATCTGGTCTGCAGGAACAGGCTATACTGCCCTCATGGAGAGCAGGGAATGGACTTGGCTTTGTGTCTCTGCCCACTGGTTTTGAGGGAGATCTGGGACCCCTTTTGGGGTTGGCAGAGTGTAGAAATAAAATTTGTATCTCTGGGACACTATGTTGATGACCCATCAGTCGTTGGTGATGGAAGCCCAGTTTTTTGCATGAGAGGAGAGTTTTCCTCCTAGGGGCACAAGCAGATGGGCAGAGGTAAGGGGTGGAGTTGTAAAGTCATTGTGGGTTCTTTCCAATCAGGTGTGGCTTACCACTTCCTTTTTTTGAAGTGGAGGAACTCCATTGCTTAGATCTCTGCATTCCCTGAGATTGCTGTCTAGGGTGGGGGTCTGTTTTCCCTAGGTCTTGTCTGAGCTGGCCTTGAAGGGGCTGGAAAGGACCACTGCTTGGAGGGGCAATGCCTACTGAACCTTGGAGGCTGGACTTGCAAGAAGTCTTTAAATGTTTGCATAGATTTAGCTTTTTCTTCCATCTTTTTTAAGTCCTCTTCTGCCTTGGTGCCAAACAAATTGACTTTGCGCAATGGTGCATAGTTTTGATTTGACAAGGTCTGGCAAGGTCTGTTCCTTAAGCCAAGCGTGCCTTCTAAGTACAGAACCTGTGACTGCTGCCTTGCAGGATGCTTCTAGGGCGTCAAAGCCACATTGTGAAGTGTGCTTAGTAACTTGGTTTGCAGTACGCACAAGTTCCTGTAATTCTTTATTTTCTGCACAAGCAGGAAAGGTAGACATTTTTTTTTTACGGAGTTCCATAGTATGTTGCTGGTATTTCAACATGAGGAACTGATAATTTAGTGCTCTAATGGCAAGAGTTGCAGAGGTGTATATTTTTTTACCTCATCTGTCTAAAGCTCGGGAATCCCTGTTTGAAGGGGTGGGATTCTTGACTGGTTGCTTTTATTCCTTTAGGCCCCTGAGAGATGACCTCTGGGTCCGCAGTAGGATTTTTGAAAATAAATTTGTGTGAATCAGAGACTCTAATACCTGTCAGGTTTCTTGGGAGCAGGTGGTAGGGTGCATGTCAGGAGTTAAACTAGATTCCATGAAAACATCATCCACAACATCCAGTACAGGAGGAATAGCTAAGGGTCTGTGCTGTGGTTAATCTAAAAATTCCCGAGTTGCTTTTTGGACTGAGGATAATCCTGACATTCCCAGTGGAAATATTCTCTCAAAGTATGTAGGGTTTCACCAAAAGAAAAATTCCCTGGAGGAGAAGTAGAGGGAATGGATTCCTCTGCATCTGAATCCTCATAAGCAGACAAGGGCATGTCTTCATATTCTGAAACCTTAGAGTCGTCGGACACCTGGTCAGAAAACGATGCTGGGGACAAGTCTCTTTTTCTTTTAGAAGGGGTAGGCTGGCTTTCCCTAATAAGCATGATAAGGTCTTCCACCATTTTAAGCATTTGAGACTTAGGCATGGAAGCAGGTGCTAGAGTTTGAGTCGTCGTTTTTTTTAGGCGTAGTCCGTACCCTGGGCCTTAGAAACTCTGTAGTTTTAGAAAAAAAGTACAGTTGTGTACACTTACGATAAATGTAGATGTTCGAGTGTATTCACTGCTGCAGTCATCACACTTGGGTTATCTGCCTGCAGGTAGCCCTAAGTCAGCCCGAATACCAGAGTCTTGGGATTTCTGCGTTGAATGCTGTCACCTCTTCCATAATGTCAAGATGTCAGGGGTATAAAACATGCAGCTGACACCATTACATCAGTTTTTCTTGCCCCAGATGTCAGGAGACCCCCAAATAGGAAGCAATTACATGGTATAGAGCACCTCCAGTAAAAAGTAAATACCATGGCCATAAGATATGGCGAAAAAGAGGATAGGTAGAAAGTCTAGAAAAGTCAGGGGGCTGGAGGGAGGGTAACCAGAAATGCAACAGTGAATACACTCGAACATCAACATTTATGGTAAGTGTACACAAAGTACAGTTGTGTACACTTACCATAAATGTAGATGTTCGAGTGTACTCACTGTTGCAGTCATTACATTTGGGTAATCTGCTTGCAGGTTGCCCTCAGTCGGCCTGATTAACCAAGTCTTGGGTACTGCATCGGTTGCTGTCCCTTCTTCCAGACGTCAGGTCGTCAGGGATATAAAATATGCAGCCTATGCCATTACATCAGTTTTTCTTGCCCCAGATGTCAGATGCCCCCCTAATGGGAAGTAATTAAACATAAAAGCACAAAGGTATACCTCCAACAAAAAAGCAAATGCACCAAAAAGACTTAAGCATAGTAAAGGAAAGTAGAGGTATAGCCAAAAGAAGTTAGGGGGCTGGAGGGAAGGTAACCAGGACTGCAACAGTGAATACACTCGAACATCTACATTTATGGTAAATGTACACAAATCTACTATGTTCTTCTAGTTTCACTGTTGCAGTCATTACATTTGGGTAGATTCCCAAAGCTATGGTTGGGAGGAGGAGTTTAGATAGCATTAGGGCCATTATAAGACCCTGCAAGACTGCAGTGGCAAAGCCAGCTCTGGATTTAGAGAAGATTGGCAAATGATAATGCTTGGTGAAAGTATGTACAGAATTCCTGGTAGCAGCTTCTAGGATGTCACTGGTAGGGATGCCTCTGAGAAAGGCTGTAGAGGTAGATGCAGCCCTGGAGTGAGGTCTGATCCCCTGGGGGATAGGTTTTCCATGGTGTTTATAGCAGAAACGAATGCAATGTCTTATCCATTTAGAAATGGTTTGCTTTGAAATAGCCTTCCCTTCTGCCCCTGCAGCAAATGCTACCAACAGTTGTTCAGAATTCCTTTGAGGTTTAGTCCTGTCCAAGTAGAATCTGAGTTGTCTGTGCACATCTAAGGAATGCAGTATCCATTCCCCTTTATTCTGTGAATTGGGAAAGAAGGTTGGCAAATGAATGGACTGATTAAGAGCCACACTGGATACCACCTTGGGCATGAAGGATGGACTGGTTCTAAGTGACACCCTGTCTGCATGAAAGATGATGAAAGGCTCCACTGCCATAAGGGCTTGTAATTCAGATACCCTTCTTGCTGAAGTGATTGCTAAAAGGAAAGCTGTTTTCCAAGAAAGACATTTTAAGTCTGCAGTAGCAGCTGGCTCGAAAGGAGGTAGAGTGAGTTTCTCCAAGACAAAGTTAAGGTCCCAGGCTGGGGTTGGAGCTCTCCTGGGTGGTCTCAAATTTTTGTCCCCTCTGAGGAACTGCTTGAGCAGTGGATGAGAGAAGATGGGAGGTTCTGTGTTATAATGAGCTGAAATGGCTGAGGCGTGGATGTTAATGGAGGAAAAAGACAGGCCCTTGTGAAGCATCTCAGTTACGTATTCTAAAATCTGAGGTAAGTTGGGTGCTGCTGTGCTCATCCCTTGAGATTGGTTCAAGGCACAGAATCTTTTCCATTTTTCAGCATAAGATTTTCTAGTACTAGGCCTCCTTGCCTCTAAGATGATATCCATCACAGGTTTGCTGAGGGTAAAGGAGAGATTAAGTAATTAGCCAGGCTGCAAGGTTCAGTGTTGGAAGCTGAGGGTGCAGAATCTGGTACTCCTGCTAAGACAGCAGGGAAGGAGTCTGAGGCAGGTGCCATGGAGATAACCGTGACACACTGCGCAGGAGGGGGTACCAGTGTTGGCGCGGTCAGTCTGGAGCAATCAAAATCATCCTTGGTTTGTCCTGTTTGACTTTTAGTAGTACTTTGGAGAGCAGAGGCAGAGGGGGAAAGGCATAGACTGATAGTTTTTTCCAGCTGAAGGACAGAGCATCCACTTTCCAGGCTTGTTTGTGGGGAGTCCTTGAGCAAAATTTGTCCAATTGGAAGTTCTGGGGGCAGGCAAACAGGTCTATATCTGGGCTCCCCCATTTGCTTGTCAACATGTTGAAAATCCTTGGTTCCAGTTTCCACTTGTGTGGGTCCATGAGGTTTCTGCTTAGTCCGTCTGCCAGTGTATTTAATTTTCCTGGCAGGAATTGAGCTTGTAGGTGCACTTGGTAGCTCAAGGCTCTGTTCCACAATCCCATGGCTAGTCTGCAGAGGGGGGTAAGAATGTGTACCCCCCTGCTTGTTTATGTTCCACATAACAGTGGTGTTGTCCATCTTGACCATTAGTTGTCCTGGAAGAATGTGGTCCTTGAAGGCTGTCAGAACATTCTGTACAGCAAACATTTCTTTTCGATTAATATGCAGGTGCATTTGACTTGGGTTCCATTTGCCCTGAATGCACTTCCCTGCCAGGTGAACCCCCCCATGCATAGTCTGGTGCATCTGTTTTTAGGGTTTGGGTGGCAGAGGATGGTGTGAAAGGCAGTCCCTTGTTTTGGTGGCAGGCCTCTGCCCGCCAAAGGAACTCTAGGCGTAGGCAAGGTATGATAGGAATCATTGTTTTTAGGTTTTGAGAATGTTGACACCATAGGCTTTTTAGATACCACTGTAGTTTCCTCATATGCAGTCTTGCATATGGAATTTGAAGAATGCAGGAGGCCATGAACCGCAAGGCTTGAAGTATTTGTCTTGCAGATAGCAGGGTTTTTGTGGTCACTTGTTTGAAGTAAGTTGTCAAATGAATTTGCTTTTCTGGCGTGAGGTAAGCCATCTGGGAAGTTGTATTCAAGCTTGCTCCCAGGAATATAATTTGTTGACAGGGTACCAGGTGTGATTTATTTTCGTTTATGGTGTACCCCAGACAAGTTAGAACCCTTTGTAAAAAGGTCAGATGATTCAAAAGTATGTCCTGGCTTTCTGCCTGAATTAGACAATCGTCCAGGTATGGGTATATTTGAATATTTCTTTGCCTGCAAAATGCAATAACTGGAGCTAGGCACTTTGTGAATACCCTGGGCACAGTAGATAAGCCAAAGGGCAGTGCAGAGAACTAATAGTGCATGTAGCCTGCTTTGAAGCGTAGGTATCTTCTACAAGATTCCCTGATTGGGATGTGCAGGTATGCTTCTTTTAAATCTAGTGTTGCCAACCAGGCATCTTTGCCTAGCATAGGAAGTAATTGAAGAGTCAGCATCTTGAATTTTGGAATCTCCAAAAAGGTGCTTAGAGTAGACAGGTCCAGGATAGGACGCCATGAATTGTCTTTTCTGGGTACCAGGAAAAGTCTCGAGTAGAAACCTTGTCCCTTTTCCTCTTCTGGTACCAGTTGAATAGTCCTCATGCTTAAGAGAGAAAGTACTTGTTTTTGGGCTTCTGCCCACTGATTTGGGAGTAGGTCCGGCCACCCACTTGGTGTTGGCAACGTGTGGAAATGAAATCTGTATCCCTGGGACACTATATTTAAAACCCAGTTGTCCTGGGTAATGAGTTCCCAATTATTTGCATGAAGAGCAATCTTTCCCCCCAAAAGGGTCAGTCAGATGATAAGTGCTTGGAAATTTTAAAAGGCAGTCATTATGACAGTTTACCATAGGGGGGAGTCTGATTATTCCCACACTTGGAAATGGAGGCCCCCCACTGCTTAGTTCTGCGAGTTCCCTGGGACTGAAGCCTGGGGATTTTGCTGTGAAAAGACCTGGAAGGGACTCGAAAAGGACCAATTCTTAGAGGGCCAGTGCCTACTAAATCTAGGAGGCTGAACTTGTAAAAAATCAGTTTGCATAGATTTAGCTTTATCTTCCATCTTTTTAAAAACTTCCTCAGCCTTGTTGCTAAACAGGCGGTCCTGATTTAAAGGAGCATCCAGTAATTTAGCTTTAACATGATCAGGCAAAGATTGCTCCTTAAGCCAAGCATGACTTCTGAGCACAGACCCAGTAACAGCAGCACTGCAAGAGGCCTCTAATGAATCAAAACCACATTGCAAAGTATGTTTTCCAACTTGTTCGGCAGAATGCATTAAATCCTGTAATTCTTTATTTTCCACACAGTCAGGAATCATCATTTTCTGTTTAAGCAGTACAATAACATGTTGCTGATATTTTAACATATGAAACTGGCAGTTTAAAGCCCTAATGGCCAAGGTTGCAGAAGTGTAAACCTTCTTACCCCATCTATCCAGCGCCCTGGAGTCTCTATCAGAAGGGGTAGGATTTTTAGCAGTAGAAGCCTGAATGCCCTTGGGCCCCTGTGAAATAGTCTCTCGATCTGCAATAGGATTTTTAAAAAGGAACTTGTGGGACTCAGGGAACCTGTAGTATCTGTCAGGTTTTCTGGGAGCAGGAGGCAGGGAATCAGGGGCCAAACTAGATTCTGAGAAAGCATCATCAACAATGTCTAGTACAGGAGGAATAGCTAAAGGCCTGTGCTGAGGTAGGAGAAGGTAATCTCTAAGCCTCTTTTTTGAATCAGAAAAATCCTGGCTTTCCCCAGTGGAAATACTCCCTTAGAGAATGTAAGGTTTCCCCAAAAGAAAAATCCTCATGAGGGGAAGTAGAGGGGAATACAGTCCTCTGCATCAGAATCCTTATAAGTAGGTAAGGACAAATTCAGGTCAACAGAAGAGTCAGATAAAACAGAATCCTGATCTGAAGATTCATAATCAACTTCAGTCCTAGGCCTCTTAGAAGGGGGGGTTGGCTACCCCTGATTAGAGTTATTAGATCTTCAGCCAGTCCTATCATTTGTTTTTTAGGCATAGAGGCCTGGGCATATGGCCTGGTCATCGGTTTTTTAGACATGGATCGAGATTTAGGCTTAAGTAATGAAGGAGGCGTCAATTTAATATGCAAGTCCGTAGGCCTGAATACACCCTGAGAAGCCGTGCCTGCACAGCGGCTCCGGACCCATCCAAGGTAGAGACATCCGCGGGTTCCATAGTTGAAGCATCTCGTGGCATACCGGACTCCGAATGGGTCTCACTAGAGGCCTGTGAATCAGAAGTAGAGGGTATCAGGGGCTGCGAAAGCGCCTCACTGAGAACTGATGACTGGCTTAGGAGAAGCGTCGTTGGCAGTTTTGGACCTCGGCGGCCTGTCTCTGTCTTTATCTTTGCGTTTTTTCAGAATCCCGGTAGTCAGATGGCTAACAGACATTTCTGGATAATTAAACTGAAAACCGAAATATTTAGACGCAAAAATATACCGATGGTGGATAGTGTGCTGATTAAATAAAGCACAAAACCAACAGCAAGGTATGTAGTGGTCAGGGCCTAGGCAAGGAATACAGTACGAATGAAAATCTTTATGAGGTATTTGCTTTCCACAAGTAATGCAATTATTAACTTTTACTGACATCAGTAAGGAGCAAGAAAAAGTTTCCCCAATGGGGTACTTAGCTTTAGTTGAAGACTTCGGTTCTGAAACTTGAAATGAGAAAAATCTCTCACCTTCGAGGCTCAAGACCACTGTGAGGCTCATGAGCTTCCCCAGAAACTTGTTTGCAAATGTGTTTGGACTTCCGGACAGGGCATAGCGGTCTTCCCTCTGAGAATTATTCACCAAGCACTGTAGTCTGAGTGTGATTGTCTGTGTTATTGATATGGCGCCTGGCTCGTTTGTACCACTACAGAGTCTGTTGCTGTCATGTCTGCTTGCTGCTAAAAGGAGAGAGAGAGTGCTTAAGCAGCATTGCATTGCTCGCATTCCTGCTCATCTCCAGAACATTGATGCTGAAGGTATCTGCCATGGATGTGCCCGCTGTCAGAGTAGGAGATACCCCAGACCGGGACCAGGGAGGCATCCGTTGTCAGAGTAGCAACCGGAGGTGGCCTGGGCTTTCTCCCCACAGCAGTGAGGGAAGACATCCACCATGAGATATGCAGTTGCACGCTTCATTGCCCACTTCATAGTGGAGAAGATTGGAGTTCCTTGCATGACCATTGAGAAAAGATCCCATCATGAAGGATCCGCATGTGGTATCTGGGCCGAGAAGAGAAGAGGCAAGGGTCATATTGTAATTGTCACCTATCCCCTTGTTAGTACGGCTTGCAGCCTTGTTTGCAGTGAGAAGACATGTTTCATTTTAGTCTTTCTGATTCTCATGTAGGTACAGTTATGCAGACATGTTCTAAGTAGTATTATTTGCGGCTATATTGGTATTAGCACGACAGACTTAAAAAACAGACTTTTGGAAGAATTTATTGAGATACCCAGTTTTTGGACAGACGCTTAAAAGTGTAATGGAAACTGAGTGGAGAGAGATGACTGCAATGAGAGGAGCCACCAGTCGAAATTTGGTGGAAACACAGCTTGGTGGGAAGGACCAGCTGGCAGGGCCACATGCATGCAAATGGAACACTGGGGCCTGAAGGTAGACAGCAGGCAGGGCCAGCTCTGAAAAATGACTGTTCCAGGAGGGATCGCCTGAATCCCTGATAGAGCTTGTGCATTTTCCTTTTATGATGAATCGAAAGAGAGATATAGACCATCCAGTTTCTTCCAATTTCCTGAGTAATGGAAAGCAGTACTTCTTCCATTCCATTGTTTCGGATTCCCGAGCTGTTGGGACTAAAAGTTGTTCCAAAATTGGTCTCAGTCCCCTAGCAGAGATTGGATTTAAAAAAATACTCTCGTGTTTTGGTGGAAAGGGAAAAAGAATTGCAAGTTTGTTTTGGAAGCGGTGGGAATGCACTGGAAGAAATTTTTGAAGCTGTGACTGGCTCCAGAAGGGATTCTAGAGGAAAGGGGGAATTTTGATTGAGGACTCCAACAAACCAGGAATAAATAACCTGTCTTGGCTTTGTCAGACCACCACCGTCCTTGCTCAGGACAGCTAGCCTACCCGACTGCCTCGAAGATGATCGCTCAAGAGTGGCCTCTGGATTGAAGGCAGGGATGCTGGTTGTTCTTTCCGCCTCGCCCTCTATTCTGCCTCTGGCGACCCTCTGCCTCCTAGGGCGACGCTCCCTCTTTGTCTCATCTCTGTTCCCTTATAAACCCTTCTGGCGCCAGGCGAAGTCTTAGAGAACTTTGGAACCGGGTAAGGCCTTGAAGGGGGTCTAGCCATCGACGCAGTCAGCCTTTGACCCAACGGCAGAAAGGGAAAAGTCAGATCCGCAGTTGACTTAGTTTTGCAAGGGAGCGACTTGGAAAGTTCATCAATAAAAAGATCAAAAGGAGCAATCCAAAGACGCCTTGAAAGGTTCCGCAAAATTCAGAACGCCGCATCCCCCCGCGGGCCGCCGGCAATACGGAGTTCCCGCGGGAGTTTCAATTCCAGGAGAAGCCTGGAGAGAGTCGACATACGAGAGTTTAGCATAGCCAGCCGCAGCTATTTTTGTTCTTTTTTCTCTGGCTTTGTGTTTCACTCTTTTTCGCTGAAAAGTGGTCTTTGAGCAAAGTGAATGTCCAGTAATTCATCAGCTTCGACGATAAATGTCCATGAGGAGAACATCCCCCTCCCTGCACCGACCTCCATGGATGGGAGGACATTGGGTTCCGTGCCTATCCAGGCCTTGCGATTTTGGTGGCAGCTACCACCATAGCATCCACAGAGACTCCTTTCAGTAACTCTCCCTTGTGATGTTGGAGGTGATCCTGCTGGAGACTCCTTTTGGTGGAGTCACTCCTGGGAGGTGGCTGTGATGAATGCGAGGGGGCTTTGGCAACCAAGGGTCCAGAAGGGGGAGGGCAACAATTTCAGCCAAACAGGTCACGAGAGGGGTGGATTCGCGGGGATACAAGGAGGTGTCATTCCCCCTCTGTTTAAGCTGCGAATTCATGTCCTGTTTAAGGAGGAGGTTGAGGCAGAGGAGGGAACCCCTGTCAGATCACCGTCCCGGGAACTGTCCAAAGGATAGACTCAGTGAGTCAACGGATAGACTCTGGTGAGTCAATGTGCTTCCTCTGCCAAATCAGGAGGGGGCCCTTTGCCAAATCATCCCCTTCCTCTCCCGAGGGGGCTCTGGCCAGGAGGCCCCTGAGGAGCTGGCTTCCGGCGACTCCGGGATGAGGGAGTGAGTAGAGCGGTGGCTGGAGCAGCAGAGAGTGGGCAGGAGAGCACTACAGGAGTAGAGCCGATGACCTCGAACACTCCGGCCCGCAGGACAGCCAGAGGTCCCTCTCCCGTGAGAGGAGGGAACCCCCGCCCCGAGACCGAAGGACCCCTCTCGGCCGAGGGTCCGGGCTCGAACTCCCCTTTGCCGAAGCGAGGGGAGAGCTGTGGAGAGGGGAGAGGGAGGAAAGGACTCTCACCCACCGGAGCCGACTCACCCCTCGAGGGAGACCGGCCAGTCCGCGCCGAGAGGCCCGGCGGGGATCGAAACGGATCACCGGCTCGAGGGGACCGGCCATTCTCACGCCCGACTCGGTTCGACCGCTTGGCCCGACGAACCAAGTCCAAGGAGGAAGGAGTTGATGGAGGACCGAGCCGGACACCGTGCACTGATGAGTCGGGATCTGGCGGGCTCTGAGCCATCTGGGCCAGTAGTAGACTCTTACCCTCTGGACTGAAGACCCTGAAGGACGCTCGAGACCCTAGAGGAATGACTCCACCTTGGCTTCCTTCATACAGGGGGACAGCAGAATGAGCCAAAGAGAAGGTGACCGGCCTCCAGACTCTTCTGGTTGTCGCCTGAAGATCTTTGTCGGAGGGACACGGGAGCCCCGATAACGCCGCTCCGCGGTGCGATTCACCACAGAAACTGTGGACTGAGTCTGACTCCAGCCCAGCCCGACCGACGCAAGGTTGAAAAGGGCAAAGTCTCGGTAACCGCTCAGAAGCCGCGTTTAAAGGACCTCGAAAATTAGAGGGTGTTGAGACAGAGACAGACAGACAGACCTCTTCAACAAGCAGCCTCAAAATGAGCTTGTTTTGCTTTTTCCTCCTTCCTGGGGGACCCTGCTGGGCAAACAGCAAGCACAGCAGCTGCAGGTCTAAAACTTAGACAATAGACACAAGCAACACAAGGCGTGAGCTGCCTGTCATTTTCTATTTTCTGACAGCACACTTCACACCCTGAGAACCTTTGCTTCCTTATCCTAACATAGAGCCTGTGAACACAACACACACCACAACAACACCAGTTATACCTGTCAGAAATTTTACTTTAGTAGAAATACTAAAAGAATAAAGTACACGAAAATTTCAGGAGATGGCCGACCGGCACTTACAAACTGCTTCTACTTCGGGCACCGCATGCCAAGAAAGACTGGTGTAATGGCATTGGCTGCATGTTTTATACCCCTGATGACCTGACGTCACGGAAGAAGGGACAGCAACCGACGCAGGACCCAAGACTTTGTTAACCAGGCCGACTGAGGACAACCTGCAAGCAGATTACCCAAATGTAATGACTGCAACAGTGAAACACGAAGAACATCTGTACTATGTTCTTCGTGTTTCACTGTTGCAGTCATCACACACGGGTTGATTCCCAAAGCTGAGTAAGGGTGGAGGCAGTCAAGAAGTATTAGGGCTGGCTAGCAGGCCTTGTAAGACTGCCGGTCAAATCCAGCTCTGGACTTAGAAAAGTCCGGTAAAGTGGCAATGCTTGGTGAAGGTGTGTACAGAACTCCAGGTTGAAGCTTCCAGGATGTCCCTGGTAGGGACTTCCCTGAGAAATGCTGTAGAAGTTGAGGTAGCCCTAGTGGAATGAGCTCTGATCCCCTGTGGGATAGATTTTCCATGGTATTTGTAGCAGAAATGGATGCAGAGTGTTATCCATTTGGAAATGGTTTGCTTTGAAATGGCCTTGCCCTCTGCCTCTGTAGCAAAGCTGACTAGCAGCTGGTCAGATTTTCTGAAAGGCTTAGTCCTGTCAAGGTAGAACTTGAGCTGTCTGTGCACGTCCAAGGAGTGCAGGATCCTCTCCACTTTATTCTGAGGATAAGGGAAAAAGGTTGATAAATGGAAGGATTGGTTTAAAGTCACACTGGATATCACCTTGGGCATGAATGATGGGTTAGTCCTGATGGAGACCCTGTCAGCCTGGAAAATAAGGAAGGGTTCCCACAGCCATTAGTGCCTGTAGCTCAGACACTCTTCTTGATGACTTGATGGCTGGAAGAAAGGCTGTTTTCCAAGAGAGGAATTTTAACTCTGCTGTAGCAGCAGGTTCAAAAGAGGGAAGCGTGAGCTTCTCTAGTAGAAAGTTAAGGTCCCAGGCAGGGGTGGGAGCAGTCCTCGGTAGTCTTAAATAGTTAGCTCCTCTCAGGAACTGTTGGATCAGAGGGTGAGAAAAGAGAGGTGGCTCCGTATTGTAATGAGCTGAGAAGGCCGAGGCATGAATCTTAATTGATGAGAAGGAAAGGCCTTTGTGGAGCAGCTCTGCTAGGTAATCTAGAATTAGAGGTAAGAAGGGCACGGCAGTGTCCTTTCCTAGAGACTTGCTCCAAGAACAATATCTTTTCCACTTTTCTAAATAATATTTCCTAGTACTAGGCCTTCTGGCCTCAAGGATGATGACCAGTTACTGGTGGTGTGTTCAGGGAGTAAGCCAGGCTGCAAAGTTCATAGTTTGCAGCTGAGGATGCAAAATCTGTCCCTCCTGCTGGGACTGCAGGGAGGGGGTCTGATGTAGGTGGCACTGCTGTCAGACTGCATAGGAGTGGGTACCAGTGCTGGCATAGAAAGTCTGGTGCAATAAGGATTGTCCTTGGTCTGTCCTGCTTGATCTTGAGTAGTACTTTTTGAGAGGGGGGCAGAGGGGGAAAGGCATAAATTGAGAGGTTTCTCCATGTAAAGGATAGGGCATCCACTCGCCACGCTTGGCTGTGGGGATTTCTGGTGCAAAATTTGCTCAATTGATGGTTTTAGGAGGAGGCAAAGAGGTCCAGTTCTGGTGTTCCCCACCCCACCTGTTGATTAGAAGTTTGAATGAGTTGGGTTCCAGTTTCCACTCGTGTGGGTCCAGTAGATTTCTGCTTAAGTCGTCTGCCAGTGAATTTTGTTTGCCTGGCAGGAATTGAACTTGCAGGTGCACTTGGTTGCTCAAGGCTGTGTTCCACAGGGCCATGGCTAACCTGCAAAGTGGGTAGGAATGAGTTCCCCCTGCTTATGTACCACATAACTGCGGTGGTGTTTGTCTTTATCAAGAGTTGTCCTGGAAGGATAAGGTATGTGTGAAAGGCTGTCAGAGCATTCTGTACAGCTAACATTTCTTTTTGATTGATATGCAGGTGAATTTGTCCTGGGCTCCATTTGCCTTGAATGTATTCGCCTGTCATGTGAGCCCCCCCATGCATAGTCTGAAGCGCCTGTTGTCAGGTTTTGGGCGGTGAGGGGTTGAGTGAAAGCAAGTCCCTTGTTGTGGTTGCAAGCCTTTGCCCACCAAAAGAACTCTGCCCTTAGACAAGGAATGATAGGAATCAGTGTTTCCAAGTCCTGAGAGCGTTGACACCAGAGACTTTTTAAGTACCATTAAAGTTTCCTCATATGCAGTCTTGCATATGGAATTAGTAGAATGCACGAGGCCACGAACCCTAGGGCTTGCAGTATGTTTCTTTGCAGATAGCTGGGTCTTGGTGGCCATTAGTTTGAAGCAGTTTGTCAAATGAACCTGCTTTTCTGGCGTGAGGAATGCCATCTGGGAAGTTGTGTTCAAGCTTGCTCCCAGAAATACAATCTGTTGGCTGGGCACCAGATGTGATTTATTTTCGTTGATGGTGTACCCCAGAGAAGTTAGAAGTCTCTTTACAAATGCCAGGTACTGAAGTAGCAATTCCTGACTGTCTGCCTGAATCAGGCAATCATCCAAGTATGGGTAAATTTGAATATTTCTCTGCCTGCAATATGCAATGGCTGGAGCCAGGCACTTTGCGAACACCCTGGGTGCAGTAGATAAGCCAAAGGGAAGTGCAGAGAACTGATAGTGCAAAGACCCTGCACTGAAATGTGGATTTTTCCTGCAAGATTCCCTTATGGGGATGTGCAGATAAGTTTCTTTTAAGTCTAGGGTGACTAGCCAGAAGTCCTTGGCTAGCATAGGAAGCAGCTGTTGTAGTGTAAGCATTCTGAATTTGGAACACTAGAGAGGTGTTGAGAATGGACAGATCCAGGATAGAGCGCCATAAACTCTCTCTTCCGGGCACCAGGAAGAGTCTGGACTAGAAACCCTGTCCTCTTTGCTCTACTGGAACAGGTTGAATAGCCCTGATACTGAGAAGAGAAAGTACTTGCTTTTGAGGCTGAAGGAAGGTCTGGCAACCCACTTGGGTCTGGCAGTGAGAGGAAATTGAATCTGTATCCCTGGTATACAATGCTAAGGACCTATTGGTCCTTAGTAATGGACATCCCATTTTTGCATGCAGGGCGAGTTTACCTCCTAGAGGTGCAAGTACTTGGGCATGGCTGGGGAAGATGATAGACAAGTCATTGTGAACTTTTTCCATAAGGGGGTGGCTTACCACTCCCTGTTTTTGAGGTGGGAGCACTCCATTGCCTAGATCTCTGCATACCCTGACACTGTAGTCTCTGCTGCCCCTGGGCTTGGACTGAGAAGGCCTGAGAGGGACTGAAAAGGACCAGTTTTTTAGAAGGTCAATGCCTACTGAATCTAGGTGGCTGTACCTGTAAGAAATCCTTAACAGTTTGCATAGATTTAGCTTTTTCCTCCATCTTTTTTAAGAACAACTTCTGCTTTTGTGCAAACAAAAGTTCCTGGTTTAATGGAGCATCTAGTAATTTTGCTTTGACATGGTCTAGCAAGATTTGTTCTTTCAGCCAAGCATGCCTTCTCAGTACAGACCCAGTGACAGCAGCCTGAAAGATGCTTCTAAGGCATGAAAGCCAAACTGCAAAGTATGTTTACTAACTTGCTTTGCAGAATGCATTAACTCTTGTGAATCTTTACTCTCTACACAATCTGGAAGCAACATCATCTTCTGTTTAATTAGTTCCATAATATGCTGCTGGTACTTCAACTTGTGAAACTGGCAATTTAAAGCCCTTATGGCAAGAGTTGCAGAGGTATATACCTTCTTACCCCATCTGTCTAAAGCTTTAGAATCCCTGTCTGAAGGGGTAGGGTTTTTGGCTGTAGTAGCCTTAATACCTTTAGGTCCCTGGGAAATGGTCTCTGGATCCGCAGTGGGATTTTTAAAAAGACATTTGTGTGAGTCAGGTACTCTGTAGTACCTGTCAGGCTTTCTAGGAGCTGGTGGTAAAGTATCAGGAGTAAGACTGGATTCCATGAAGACATCATCTACAATATCCAGGACAGGGGGTATAGCTAGAGGCCTGTGCTGAGGCAAGTCTAGAAATTCTCTGAGTCTCTTTTTGGACTATGGGTAGTTCTTGCTTTCCCAACGGAAATGCTCTTTTAAGGTATGCAAGGTTTCACCAAAAGAAAAATCCTCTGGAGGGGAGGCACAGGGAATGGAATCCTCTGCATCTGAATCATCAGAGGTAGATAAGGGAATGTCCTGGTAATCAGAGGGATCACAGCCATCGGACTCACGGTCTGTAGAATCAGAAGGAAAATCAATCCTTTGTCTTATAGAGGGGGAAGGTTGGCTTCCTCTAATTAAAGTTATAAGGTCTTCAGCCATTCTAAGCATTTGTTTCTGTGGCATGGGAGCTTGAGCATGCGCTTTAGTCGTCGGTTTTCTAGGTGTAGTGCAAACACTGGGCCTGAGAAACTTGGTAGTTTTAGACAAAAACGAAGATGTCGGTTTAATACGAACATCGGAAGGTCGGAATACACCCTCAGAAGCTGGTGTCTGCACAGCGGCTCTGGACCCATCCAAGGTAGAGACATCCGTAGGTTCCATAGTAGAAACATCATCTCGTGGCATACCAGACTCCGAATGGGTCTCAGCAGAGGCCTGCGAATCTGTAGAAGCGGGTATCATGGGCTGCGAAGGCGCCTTACTGAGTACCGGCCTATGCAGTCTGTCTCGGTCTTTATCCTTACATTTTTTTGAAAGATCGGTAGTTGGATGGCTTGTCTAAGCCATTTCGGAATATGGAGAGCAAAAGAATTTAGCAACAAAGATAGCCAGATGATGAATAGTTCGGGCATTAAACAGGGCACGAAACCTACAGCGAGGAACGTCGTGGTCTGGGCCTAAACAGGTGATGCAGTAAGAGTGAAAATCTCTGTGAGGTATTTGCTTTCAACAGGCAAGACAATTGTTAACCTTTTTCTGACATCGGTTAGAGCAAGAAAAAAAGATCCCCGATGGGGTACTTAGCTTTAGAAGACTTCAAGTCTGAAACTCGAACAATGAAAATTTCAGGTAGCGGCCAACCAGCACTTACAAATTGCTTCTGCGTTGGGCTCCCGCGCGGCAAGAAAAGCTGATGTAATGGTGTCGGCTGCATGTTTTATTCCCCTGATTTCATGGATGAGGCGACAGCATCCGACACAGAAATCCCAAGACTCTGGCATTCGGGCAGAGGGCTACCTGCAATCAGATAACCCAAGTGTGATGACTGTAACAGTGAAACATGAAGAATATCTGAAGATACGAAAGTCGTCGGTTTGTGTCTAATATCGGTAGTGCGAAGAACTTCCTTGGAAGCCAGTGCCTGCTCAGTGGCTCCAGACCCATCCAAGGTAGAGACATCCACAGGATCCTTAGTCAAAGAAGAGTCTTGCGGCATACCGGACTCCGAACAGGTCTCGATAGCAGCCTGTGAATCCATAGAAGCGGGCATCAGGGGCTGCGAAAGTGCCTCGCTGAGTACCGGTGCAGTCTGTCTCTGTCTTTTCTGAAGCCATTTCGGAATAAGGAGATCGAGAGAAAGTATTTAGCTATGATAAGGGCCCAACGACGTATAGTTCTGGCATTGAACAAAGCACAAAACTGACAGCGAGGGATGTTGTGGTCTGGGCCTAAACAGGTGACGCAGCAAGAATGGAAATCTCAGTGTGGTATTTGCTTTCCACAGGTGAGACGATTGTTAACCTTTTCTGACATCGGTTAGAGCAAGAAAAAAGGATCCCCAATGGGGTACTTCGCTTTAGAAGACTTCAACTTCAATTTTGGAAATGAAAAACCCAGGTAGCGGCCGACCGGCACTCATGCAAACTGCTTCTGCATCGGGCTCCTCGGCAAGAAAGACTGATGTAATGGCGTCGGGTGCCTGATTTTATATCACCGATGACCTGACGTCAGTCCTGGAGCGACAGCAACCGACGCAGAAATACTAAGCCTCTGGTATTCGGGCTGACTGAGGGCTACCCCTGCCAGTATAACCCAAGTGTGATGATTGCAACAGTGATACACAAATAACATCTGTACAATGCCATCCAAGAAGGGACAGTTTAGTGGAAGGGGGGGGGGCAATACTGTAACATGGAAGAGAAGGACATCTATGGTTACAGTAAGATTTTACACAACTATTCTAAGTCCTTCTACTCTCATGTTGCAGTATTCCAAACCCTTGGGTGAGTGCCAAAGCTCAAAGGGAAAAAGAGAGTGGAGGCTTGGAACTATTTTCTAGGAATCCATGAAAGACTGCCCTGACAAATCTGGCCCTGGATTTGGAAATATGATCCAATCTATAATGTTTGGTAAAGGTGTGGACAGAGGTCCATGTAGTTGCCTCTAAAAAGGAGGCAGTGTCCAGCCCTTTAAAGAAAGCCCCAGATGAAGCCATAGCCCTAGTGGAGCGTGCTTTAATCTTAGATCCTAAGGCTTTTTCATGGTATGTATAACAAATTTAGAAATTCTCACTTACCCCTTGTCGAGGGTTAAGCCTAAAAGAGGATGAGGACCACCTCGGGGCAGTTGTATGGTGGAGGTCTTGTAAACAGAGTCCCTTGACAGCTCACATGTATCATGCTTTTGCTGGCACCTCTGCTTTGATGTACCTGTGGGAGCAAGGCTTGTTAATTTAGTCTAGTTTTTTATTTTGCTTTACTAAATTTATAAAAAGAGAGAGAGCAGGTAGTTTCCTAAGAGTATGGGACCAGCTGTCCAGCTATGCTAGTTGTTCGTTCTATGGTCTTCATTGGTGGAAAGATCTACTGCTGAAGCCTCATTCGGAGTAGCCTCTTGTTTCACCTGGAGTTTCTCATGTGTGAAAAAAATTCTTAAGAACATTTCTACGATGGAGTCTAAGCAGTCAAAAAATACGCTGAAGTAGAGCTTTACGATCCTTTACTGGTTTTGAAGAAGACATTCAAGAGCTTAAATGTTCTTAAGAATTTTTTCATAGATGAGAAGCTCCAGGTGAAACAAAAAGCTACTCCGAATGAAGCTTCAGCAATAGAACTTTCCACCAACGAAGACCATAGAACAAACAACTAGCATAGCTGGACAGCTGGTCCCGTACTCTTAGAGAATTACCTGCTCTCTCTCTTTTTATATAAAACAAAATAAAAAACTAGACTAAATTAACAAACCTTGCCACACCAGAGCCATCCACCTGAGCTAAGGCAAATTACCAGCCTGCTGTACTGGCAAAGGCTGCTTGACTTTCTTTATGTTTCTGTGGCTAGAAGAAGGTTCAACTGATAAACCAGTGTGTTGTCTTATGTTCAAGCCAATAATGGTATTTGTTTCATAGGGAAGCTTAGCAGCAGTAATCGGTAAAATAGGAAAGCAGCAAAAACGTTAACTTTTTACCCGGAAAAAAACTAAAAAGCACATCAAATGCTTTCTCCATTCTCAAAAAGTAAAACCACCACAGTTTCTCCACAGAAAGAAGTTTTAAACAAGTTTTTACCACAAAAGTGAAAAAGGGGGCTCCCATTTAAAAGTAGATAAAAGTCACAAGACCGTCAACCAAAACACCTTTTCCTAGCTTAGAAGTACTTTAAAAAAGAAATTTTTATTAGTAGAAAAATTAAGTGGAAGTTTTTCCCTGAAGGAAACATATCTGCCCAGCTAACTGCTGATCCTCAAAAGCCTGTTGAGTACACTTCTTAGTAACAGGAAAGTTGTGAAAGATTGACGCACAAACCTGACTTTTTTCCAGCTCACCTTAACTCATGGTTTGAGAACATGGAAGGTGTCCTGAAGCTTTGCAAGCCAACCTGCTGTTATATCCTAATGCAGGATATAACCCAAAAAAGCTTAGGCTACTGAAGCAGTGATCATAAAAATGAACATCTAACTAAATTTTAATCTCATCATCCTTGACTCCTTATTTCTGACTTGTGTGACTTTTTCTTCTAAATTTTAGATTACTAGAAATCCGAACAATCAAGTCTCTAAATTTGACTGGTCAACTCGAGAATGGTGGTGTTGAGCTCTATCATGAGTTGTGATATACAATTACCCAGACAGAAGACCTAAAATTTATGAATACTACAGTTAAGCCTTTACATTTATTATTTATTTATTTTATTTTACATTTGTTGACCGGGCTAGTCTAGCTGGATACATGTCCATTTTCAGTAGAGGCCCGGGGAGAAAGTAATAGCAGATAAAACTTACAAAAAACTAAAAAAGCAGTTCTTACAAAAATTTTTTATATATATATATATATATATATATACACACACACACACACACACACACACACACACACACACACACACACACACACACACGTCAGCCATGAGAACATTCTGGCACTACAATTATCAATCATAGTCAGGTCAAACTGTACATTAAAAAAAAAACGCTGCTCTTTTTAAAACATCAGCATATTTTGAAATCCAAGTTGGCTACAGTGGGTAATGCTGGGTAATGCTGAGAATATGATGGTGACAGTTATGAGTCCCAGACAGAACACTGGGGAACATCTCATTCCATCTTTATCCATTCAGAGGTATGGCTAAAGTTACTTTACTGAGTCTATACGTTAATCATTCCCTAATCCATCTTATTATAACTGGGAAAGCTTTTGCTATGATTAAACTAACTATAAACCTTATTTTCAAAACAATCCAAATTATACTCCTCTGTCATCAAGTTAAACAGGATGCACTCACAGCTTTGGAAGAAATCAAGGTGAGGTCTGTGCTGGGTTTCTTAGGCAATGTCTGGCTTCAGGGGAGCATTTTCAAAGGCAGCTTCAAAGCTGTAAAAGACTAGAGGAATCACCATCAGCACAAGATCTACTATGCCCAGCAATTTCAAACATCTGAGTTTTTGACAGTTCTTTGGCTCCTCAAATAAAAAGTTTGGGGTGGGGGGTGGACATCATTTGCAGTTCATAAGGGCTGGGGCAGATGTGCCACAAACTCATCATGTCCATCTCACTAATAAGGATGAAAGGCCTGGTGCGCTCCATTTCTAATGGAGCACTGTAACCACAGGACTTCAGTCTGGGGCATCCAAGTGCTGAACAGCTAGTCTCGACATCAAAAAGAGGAGAACAGTACACACCCTGTGTGCATCTCTTGAAGACTCCCAGGTATCAACAAGTCCAGCTGTGAAGCACTAGCTAATTATGCTGAGGTTGGCTGTGAGACTGCTATCCCACTATAAGCCTCCAGAAGGGTATCAGCAGTCTGGGATGCTTCAGAAAAGGGTACTCAAGCTGGAGCCCTAGGGCCCTCTCGTGTCACAGGACCGCAAACGCTTCATGCTGTTTACAGGTGCAATCTGCTGTCACAAATCGTTCTGTTCTACTATGCCACTTAACATTATCCTCCTTATCTGCACTGCTGGTTGAATATTCACCTATTGGAAAAGGGACAGATGCCATTGGCTGCAAGCTAGAAAATAAGGCCCAGAGAACAGCATTCCCCTGAAGGGCACGCCAGATGAAGTGACATCTCCCTACAACTTAATTCCCAAGATTAAAAAATAACACAGCAACAATAGTCCTTATGATGAACACTTGTACACTCTAACATCAGAGAAGGGATATTGAAGTGTTCCAGGAAAAAAAAATACTTCCATCTATAACAGTTTAGGTCTAAATGGACTGTGTAAAGACTGGGATATAGTTCCACTCTTTATTAAAATACAATTATCGCTTTCTCTTCCCTTATGGTGATAGTATAGAACTAAACTGAAATTCTGGAGCGGAGTTGCATGAAACAGCACAAATAACTTCTGTTGAATGGCAGTCTTCTATTTAATGTTTCATCAGATGCTAAATTCAATAATTATGACCGACTGAATTTGTCCACTAGATGGTGCCTGCAATCTCAGTAAACATGAAGACAACTATGTCATATAGATCAGGATTAATTACTACTGCAAATGACATCTGGGGACGGCCACGGTGGTGCAGCGGTTAGCGTTGCCACCTCACAGCAAGAGGTTCTATGGTTCAATCCTCGGCTGGGGTGCCTTCTGTGCGGACTCTGCATGTCCTTCCTGTGGTCACGTGGGTTTCCTCCAGGCGCTCTGGTTTCCTCCCACATCCCAAAGACATGCTGTAGGTGGAGTGGACACTCTAAATTGGCCCTAGGTGTGATTGTGCGCATGTGTGCGCCTTCTGTGGAAGGTTGGGCACCGGGCTGGCAACTCGACACTGTAAAACTCCACTGCCAATCATGAGCGGACAGGTGATCCGCTTTGGCGACCCCTAACTGGGAAAAGCCAAAAGAAGAAGAAGATGACTGCAAATTATATCTGGGTACCTGTTAGAGAGAATTCTGCACAATTTGAAGCCACAGTGCTCTGAAGCAAAAAGTGTTGTCTGCTGAGATGCCTAGCATCCCAAGTAACTCACTGAAATGGAAACTGTTTCTATTATTTTAATCCACCGAGGTGGTTTTGATGGCTCCTGTTTTTGTAACATGTCAATGAACTAGGGACACCTGTACTTCAAATATATGCAATTTACTATGACCCCAAGGTGTGCTAGCTTCGGAAGTGGGGAAAAAATGAGAGTGAACAGAGAGGGTCTACCACGATGGAAGCAGAAGAGTTAAGCCCACTTTCCCTAACATCATCTTGGTTGTACAGCTAATACACCTCAAGCCTCTGGGAGAACTTAATTTTAATCCATTTCTGAATTACCACTTTCCAAACTTAGCACATTTTCTTTCTTACATTATTGAGCACACTCAGTGATGCTACCATGCAACAATAATAAATCAACTGACTTAAACAGTGATTTAGAAGTCATAAGAAATTACAGATACAAGACCAATCCTGCCTAGGATCTTTCAGTAACATTTCATTTGCTGATGTCACAGTATGATAATCTTGCTTAAAGACACAGTTCCATTAAGAAATCCCAGAACTAGATTACAGTTGACCTTCAATTAGTTTCATGAACGATACCAAAGTGGCAAAACTGGTCAACAAATTATTTACAATTAACAGTGGGATCCAGTTAAGTAAATCAGTCCTTTAATAACGGAAAGGAGACAGGAAGATACTCCCCTGAAGCAGACTACTGGAATAGGTTTAGAGTTGGAATGATGTTAGCTTCTAGCAACAAACCAACAATTAGACTAAATCAAATCTGCATACTGTTAAAACAAAAAAATCTTTTGCATGCTTAACAGTGGCTCTACTTCAGATGAGTTAATAGTCAACCCAAAACTGCAATCCCATCACCAACTAAAGTCTCTTCTCAGTTTAAAACAAAATACTTAATTCTATCATTTACTTTTTGAACTAGGAGTTCTTACCCGAGACACATCTCCTTCCTGCTTGATCATATCCAGTCCAGGCAGCTGATTTGGGAAAAGGGTGCCTCCCCTCAATGCAGGGTCGGTTACCTAAAAAAATATTAAACAGGTCTCATGATATCAGGCATTAAAACTACAAATTCAGAGCTTTAAACTGTATTAAGAAAAATGAGTGATTGGGGCTTGTTTTTTAAATGGCAAACAGATAAGATTCAACTGCAAAGGAAAGAAATTTTTAGGGGACATTACAATCTCCCAAGTATAAAATTGTAAGTTTGTAAGCCAGTTATTCATTAAATGTTTGCATTCAGCGACTCATTTCGTTCTGAAGCTGTGGTATGCACTCTGTCTGGGATACAGAATCTAAGGTAATCAACACAAAACTTTATGTTAAATGCACAAGGAATAGCCTTTTTTTCCTGGGGTCAGAAGCAGTCCTTCCTAGTGGGAAACCGCCTTTTCAGTTCCTGCAGCTAGCATGTGGTGTCAAAAATGAACCAACATTAGAAGTGCTCCAGCTTTTGCTTTACTTATGTAGCTCACACTTCTCATATATGCACCAGAAAACCACAGCAGTATTTTACTGGTAACCTGCAAACATGTAGTCTCATTCGTACAGAACACATTAATTAAAATCTAAATGATATACAAGCAAAGCAGAAGATACTACATAAAAAATTAGGGTCAATCATATATCTCTCTACCTTAAATAGTACTGCTAACTTAAAATACAAAGGGTGTGCAAGGGCAAACATCACAGGTCACATGTACATAGTAAAGTTATTAAAGGCTAGTGAAGTTACAGTTCAACTGTGGGAATAAACAGGGATCCAACAGGAGCATCTGACGGCTTCTGCTAGAATACGGAATTGAGGTCTGAAACTAAATAGCAAAACAGTTAGAAATTTTACAATAAAAATACCCTAATATTTCCTTTCCATACAGTAAGTGGTGAGCAATGAATCTTAACTCGAGTTAACACAGTTTCTGAAATAAATCAAACTTTAAGAGACTTAGTATTTTATATGCACCAAGTATGGTGGATTCCCAAGGCTCTATAACTCATTGCACAAATGCAAAAGAAAACTGCTGAAAAATGTAAGTGAACCTCTGGAGGAACTGTATGAAAAAGGTGAGGCAGGGCACAAGACTACATAGATGGGGGTCTATGTTATAACAGCGAACGATCAAAAGATCGAACGCTGATATATCGACCACAAAAGAATGAAAACAAAAAACAGCGAACAGCCAGAACAGCGAATTTTTTCCCAGGGGGAAAAAAAACAAAAAACACACACACACTAAACACGATTTTAAGTGGGGGTGTGCCCCCCACACCCCCCCTACTTAAATATACCAATTCCGAGATTGCACTACAGTGCCGAAAATGGCAAAGTGATGGAAGTGGCGGAGCGACTTCTTTCCCAAGGAAAGAATTTGCTTAAAAGCAGCTTCATTTTGCGTTTTCGACATTTACAGTTCGACGAAGACACATTCGACATAATGTGTCTGTTCTTCTGACAGCAACCTGATGCATGGTATATACTACTTGTGGAAGAAAAGTTACAGGTATACAACTTGTGTTTCTATTTTCATACCAACAATGTGCAAGGTTTGAGTGAATGACCAACTACAACAGTCAGTTTCAGTGGCTCAACATGAAACACATTTGCCTTTGGTTTTGGAAAATCAGAATGCCATGGTTTCTATTCCCCCTTCAGGTGATCCAATTAATTTTTTTTTCCATTAGTGACAGTGCAGTGCCAGTATTAAGATGTGTTGCACTCCTGAGTGTCCCATCCTTCACATGAGATGTTAAACTAAGGTCCTACCTGCCTGGCTTGGTAGTACCACAGGTGGATGTAAAAGATACCACTGTACTTACAAAAGAGTAGAGGCTTTATTTACTTACACCATTCACACACTGTCATAGCTCTTGAAATCTTCAATTTTCATAAATGTATATATCATGCAGAATGAAATGATAAACACTTCATTTCTCCATTTTCCACCCTTTATTAAATAAAGCAAACAAATGATTATGCCATAAACTACTACTGGTAGCCATTTGAAATGTCGGTACCCGCTACAGCAAGTCCCGATATACTGAGAATGAACAGCTGAAAGATGGGGCTTACATATACTAAGTCCAAGATGCCATTTCTCAGAATATTCCCTGTTCTGCAGGGTATGGCAATCTGAGAGTTGGCATATATAAGGGGGAAGTTTTAAGGAGAAGAGTGGTTTTCCAAATTCGCTCTTCTCCCTTATCGGTCTCTTTTTCCTGGCTTTTCTGCACTTGGCATTCCCAGTATCAACATTTCAATAAGGAGCCACTACTACTGTCCCATACTTTGTAAAACAGTAAATCTTCACATCTAGCCTTTCATACAGACTTACAGCACTTACTAAAATGTTGTCCATGTCATCCTTTTCTTCCAACATAATCTTATCAGAATTTTATCAATTTCATCCTTTTTTCTAACATATTCTTATCATACTGACCCTAAGCAAGCGCTCACATTCTAAAAAAGCACATTTCATAGTTTCTTCAGCTTTACACAGTTTGTATAACCTCTCATTCGTTTACACTTCATCTGGCTTTTACATTAGAACTTCAGGGAAGACAACAAAGGAGGGAGGTCTATGTCCTCAATGTTCCAAATCCAGGACTGCCACTGCCCACAATCGGGCTAAGTGGAGAAAGCACCAAGATGATCACGTAGGGGAAAGACACAGCTAACATCCCAGGATAACTCGGGGTGGGAGTAAATTGCATCCTGCTCAAGTAAATAATCCACAGCAGAACTGAAAGATCAAGATAGAATCAAGCCACTAACAGTCACAGATGACCTCATTAACACCAAACCTGGGAGGCCAAAGACAAAAGTAGACCTAACTCAAGGGACATTAGGCCCAACCAGATTTCCCACCAAAGTCTTGGGTGTTGAAAATATGGTCCAACCCTTCCATAAATCTTGCAAAGAAATGTATACTGTTGCATTACTCAGCATTCATAAATTTTCAGCAATGAAAATAAAACCAAAGGGCATGCAAATGCAGGGACTTCCCGCTGTATCATAACACACTGCATCAACGGGTTTCTCATGCTCTGTCTTTTCCAAAATTAAAGGCTTCTGCTATGGATGTTGTGGGGGAGCTGTGCCCCCCCCCCCCCGATTATATAACCAAGAAGCACAACATAGAGGAAAAGAGATAAAGCAGAAGATGTAAAGCCCATAAATATGTTGTTGTGGCTTAAAGAGTTTTGTTGCAATGACTCATTAAGTTTCCGAATGCAGGAACTTTTCACACAGGACAGCAAAGCTCAAAATTCTTTATTTTCTGTGCTCAGAGCTATCCAGACCTTGCTTTGGTAGAGGGAACTCCTACTGCCTACCAGTGGGACTGGTAAGCATTGTACTGCCTATCTAACGCTAGAGGAGTGATTTCCAGCTCAGAAATTGTAATTTTATTAGACTTTTGGGCTGATTGCTATCCCTTTCAGCTTTCTGGCTTAAAAACGCCTGTGTTTGCACATTTTTCACATCGTGCAGCACTGCGAGGCTACAGTTAAACTATTCCAGGTGCCAGAAAGTCTGCTCTTCAAATTTTCCCATAAAACTAGCTGATTTCTCAGTAGTAGCACTAAAATCTGAATCCCTGTGACTAGCACTTGCTCTAGAACCTGCTGGGAAGCACTAGAAAGCCTGAAACTGATACAAGCACTCAGCTCTCCTTGTCAATAAGGAGAAATTAATCATAGGCACTAAACAGCCCATAACTGCAAAGTACCTTGCAAAGGTAAGGGAAAACAGCTCTTAAACTTTACAAAAAAGCACCTAAACAGGCATGTCCAAGGGTCAGCTTCCGGTGATTTCTCCTGTCCACCTGGTGAATCTGGGCATACTGGGGCAATGCGGCAACTGCCTCATGTACACAGACAATCCTCTCCTCCTACCACCCAACACTATAACCTGCGAGAGATGCACTTACATAGCCAAAATAGAAGCAAAGCTCTCTCCGGCCAAGATTGTGCTAGACAGTCAAGAGGAGAAGATTAACACCTGCATTACACCTCAAGCAACTCAAAACCCACACCATCAACACCCACACATAGCAACACTAAACACACATATGCGGAGGCCCTTAACATTAACCTGCCCAAGCAACAAAGACCTCCGAAGCCGAAACGCAAACTAACACCAGTCACAACCAAAGTGACACACAGCTCACAACACCAGTGTACCACCCAACAACAGCCCCTAAGGCAAGACAATGTGCCCAACACTTTAGTCATCGGTGACTCTATAGTCAGGCACACTGATGTCCCACTCACCAGGCTGAACAAGGAGAAAATTACTGTCAGCTGCCTGTCGGGTGCCAGGATCCGCCACATAATGCATGCACGCAAGTCACTCCACAACAAGTACAAATACGACTCTGTCATTGTCCATGCTGGAGTGAATGACAAGAGACGTATCTCCTTGGACTACATGAAAAGAGACATGGAAGAGCTCTTGGATCATGTGACCCAGGCAGGTATGACCATAGCCCTGAGTAGCACCCTGCCTTCACCCAGAATGATACCACAGTATAAGGACAAAATGATTGACTTCAACAATTGGCTAAGCTTCTGGTGTCATTCAAAGGGGATCCAGTATTTGCCTGGGAGGGCATGATCGACAAACAACGATGCTTTGCCAGAGATGGTCTGCACCTGTCACCCCAGGGATTCAGGTCACTGGCTAAAGCTCTTGCCACCCCTATAGTGCCTTTTTTAGGCAAGGTTCAAAGGATAAAACCACCACCGTAACAGATACAAGCATGCAAAATCTGAAGGTAATGCTACTCAATGCTAGAAGTCTAAACCTCAAAATGCACTCTCTCGAGGCACTCCTAAAAATGGAGAACATCGATATCTGTGCAGTAACTGAGACCTGGTTCAAGGCTCCAGAGAGCACCCCTGCAATACCAGGCTACAATTCTTACCACACTTTTCAGCCACAAAACCAAGACCGCAACACTAAAGGTGGAGGAGTGTCCATATTCACCAAGGATATTCACACTTCCAGGCTAGTTGCCCAACACAATGCATCTGAAATTCTCCAGGTGCAACTAACACTAGGTAAGACTGCAATCCAAATTGTAGCTTGCTACAGATCCCCCACCATGCCCCAAGATTCTCACTACACCTATCTAAACATACTGGAAAATATTAAGATACAACCAAACACCCTAATACTGGGTGATTTCAACTATTCTACCATTAATTGGGAAAACTACTCGGGTACCAACTCCTTTTGCCAACTGTTCTTGGAATTCAAAAAATTCCAACGGCCTGGATCAACTAATCCACTGTCCCACCAGGGGCTCCAATATCCTAAACCTGGTCATTACCAACATGGGAGATAGATGCTCCACACCAGTGGTCACCCCCTCATTGGTCAGGTCTGACCATAAGCAAATCACCCTTGACATCCACATCCCACCCCCACCCCCCAGTAAGGAAACCTCCTTAAAAAACTTCTCCAAAGCCAACTTCAAGCTACTGAAGTCAGAAGTGACAAACTTCACAACACCCACGCAGACGGGATCTGGAAGTTCGACTGCAGAATCCTACACTAAGGCACTGTACGAGCACATCCACTCATGCATAAATCGTGCCATCCCAAATAGAACCAAGATGCTCTCCTCCAAAAAAAGGAAGCCAATCTGATGGTCCCCTGCTATAAACAAACTACACAAGAGAAGGAAGAAACTGTTGCAAAAAAGAGGAAAATCCCAGGATGCAAAAAAAGTACAGTTTTGTACCTACCATAAATGTAGATGTTCGAGGATCCACATTGCTGCAGTCCGCTTGAATTGGGTAAGTATGTCCCAGTGTCGGCCCGAATAGCAAAAGTATATGGCTGGTCGGTCAGGCATGATAGTCTCCTGCAGCAATGTGGATCCTCGACTATCGCATGACCCGTCATATCTCAATTCTTTCTTGCCCCAGATGTCGAAGACCCTAAAAGACAAGTAAAACCAAAACACCAAACAAAGCCAAAAATATAACACAATATATACGAAATTACAAGAGTGCCAGCCTCCGCCCACACCCCTAAGCACAGAGGGGAAGGAGGGAGATGGGGTCGGACTACAGCAATGGATCTCGAACAGAGGTATGCACGGTAAAACTGTACTATGTTCTTCATTCCACATTGCCAGTCCATAACAATGGGTAGAATCCCAAGCGGAAGTGAGGAGGTGGGCAAATCGAAGCGAGTCAACATGATCTCCAAAATAGCTGTAGCAAAATGGCTGAATTTAGAGTAGAGAGGAAGGTGGTAATGCTTGAAGAAATGCTTTGTTCGGTAAACACCTCGAAGCTCAAAACAAAATACCCCGAAATGCTGTTGAAGTGGCAGTAGCCCTAGTGGAATGAGGCCTAATCCCAGCTGGAATCTCCTTGCCGCAGGGAGCCTCAAAGATTACAAATGCAAGAGCCAATCCACTTAGAAATAGTTTGTTTTGACACAGGCTTTGCCGAGAACTCAAAGCAAAAGAAACAAACGCTGCAAAAGGACTATAAATCCTTAACATAGCAAATAATAGCATAACTGCCTGTGTACATCTACGTTATTGCCAAAATCTTTTTCCCCTTATTTTGGGGATCGCATAGAAAGTAGGCAAATGAATATAGTTTGGTTGGAAACACATAGAAACCTAGCCGCGGGCTCAGAAGTTGATGCAGTAATGATACCCTATCATATGGAGAATCAAAAAAGGCTCTACATGCATAAGGGCCTGTAATTCAAAACCCTTCTTGCAGAGTAACAGCCCGGCAAAAGCGGTCTTCATGACAAATGTTTCAATTCAGCAGTAGCCGCCTTGGGCAGCAAAGGTTAATGGAAATGGTTTCTCAACACAAAATTGAGGTCTAGCTAAGATATTGAGGAGCTCGTGGGGTCTTATATTCTTGCCACTACAAGATGGCAGACAAAGGATCTCAAACAATGGGGTGGTCCTACAATCATAGTGAGAGCACAAGTGCTGCAACATGCCATAATCGGAAGAAAGACAAACCTTTGTCCAATAACTCGATGATAAGATAAAAAAGAGCCACCTCCAAATTAGGCTCAGAATCTCCAAATTCTTTGCTGCACTCCCAAAATAGGAAATCTCTTCCATTTTTCTGGAACACTTTCCTTGTACTAGGTCTTCTGGCTTCCATAATCACATTTTAAACTTGTTGAGGAAGTTGAGACCTGCGTGTTTCAAAACAGAATATGCCAGGCTGTTAGATGAAGGGATGAAGCTTGACAGGCTTTGGGTGACCCGTCCCTCTGAGACAACAGGTGTGGAATCAAGGTAAAGGCCATGGAGGCTTCCTTACCAAGACCACGGTAATGGGTACCAGTGTTGCCGGGGCTGATCTGGGCTATTAAAAATCAAGAGAAAGCGAACTTGTGCATTTAGAACTTTTGGGAGAAGGAGCGGGAGATTGAAGGCATGCATGAAGATTTTTCCGGCGGAAAGAAAGAGCATGCTCCAAGCTGTTAATGATGGGAAACATAACATTTCGCTTTGGCAGCTGGTGGTTTGAAGATGGAGAAGCGAACGAATCTGCCATCTGGAGATCCCCTTGACGCATCAATTTCGAGAAATACATGAAGATCCAGTTTCCCTTTCATTGAGATGTGGGTACATGCTAACTTAACACATCCTGAGAGTTCTGTGCTCACGGCGAAAACTGCTTGCCTGAAGAGTTAGTTTGAAGCTGGCGCAGTCTCTCAAAAATCATTGTTTGCATGCATAGGGTAGAATGTGTTCCCCCTTGTTTTGTTGATGTACCCACATGACATTGTGTTGTCTGAGCTCCCCAAGCACCCTCCTGGAAAAGTAACTCATGTAGAAGAAGCCATTATTACCGAGCTGTCACACTTATCCTATTTCGATTGTGGATGCTGTGTCTGGCGAATACACTTGTCTTATCCACTTTCCATTTAGATGGAGCTCCCAGAAAAACGTAATGTCTGAGGCATCTGTGTAGAATCTATTTCTGCGAGATACCACATTGCAGATTCCTCTTGTTGGGTATTCCTGAGCCCACCACCAAAATTCAAGTTGGATGCAAGGTATTATTTGAATGACAGTGTCAAATCCTGGCAGTGCTGTGTCCATACATTTTTGAGATACCATTGCAGCTTCCTCATGGCGTTTGGCATTGGGGAAGCACCAAATCCCTAAGATGTAAAGCGATTTCGGAAGCTTGAAGGACTGTCCTTGCCTTGGATATTTGGTTCAGAAGGATAGTTGATGGAAGTAAATGGAAAAGATTCTTTTGTTGTCGGGGTTAAAAAGACTAGCCTAGACTTGCTGTATTCGATCTCTTACCCAGAAACACATATGTCTTGAGAGGGTTAGAGACTGGACTTTTGTTCGTTCTAGGAATACCTAGGCATCTTAGCTTTTTCTCCTTCATTTCCAAATGCTGCTAATAAATAAGGCTTTTCTTGTAGGCCAGAATCGAGGCAGTCGTCCAAGTAGGATGATTTGTATTCCTTTTAGCCTAAGTAGATAGGCACCTGGAGCCAGAACCTTTGTGTAGATACTCTGAAGCAGTAGAATAAGATCAAGGAGCAATGAGGGGCTTCGATAATGGAATTTTATTTCAGCATAGATACTTCCTGTTGTTTAGTCTGATAGGCACCCAAAGGTGGCCTGCGGTGATCTAAAAGTTTTTGGGTACTTAGTCCTTTGCCCGCCGGAGTGTGGTAATCAACATTTTAGACTTGGGAATGTCCAGATAAAGTGTTGAGGGATGAATGAAATCAAATTGTCTCCCACGTGTTCCCCCTTCTTTGGTACTGAACAGTAAATCCTAGGCCCCTTTCTAGGAACCGTGGCTGAATGACCCCTATTTGGGTAACAGAGATTTGCTTGTGAGCCTCTCTTTGCGAGAGATGAAATGTCCCAATTGTAACTTTGAAAGGAGGCAAAGGTATGGAAATAAAACCTGTAATGCGTGGTGAATGATATCCAAAACCATCTGTCTTGGGTAATTTCACGAAAGGACTTACCTAGAGCCAGCCTTCACTCCCAAAAGTGCTACCATTGGTTCTGGGCCTAAAGAGCCTTGAAGGCAGATTGGGTCTCTGTTCTGACCCTGCCACCCTCACCCAGTGGTGAAACTCTGTTCTGAGCCTAAAGGGCAACTGAGCTCTGCCCTACCGTGGACCTACCCCTAGACTGGAATCATAAACAGGATATGTCCATCCCTTAGTAGGCCGAATTTCTACTTACTTACTAAACTTGAGGCTGCACTACAAAAATCTTTTGTAGTTTGCATAGACTGGCACTTGTCACTCCATTTTCTTTAAAACTGCTTCCACGAGAACCAAACAGCCGTGGGCTGAGGAAATCCTTGATGTGCAGCATGCTCAGCTAAATTCCTGATCCTCAACCAGGCGTGCCTCTGAAGAACAGAACCAGTGGCGGCTACCCTCAGAGGAGAACTGCACAACATCAAAACCACATTGCAGGAATGCTTACCATGGAAACATCACATAGACTAAATCCTGCAACTCTTTACACTCAATACCTTCCGTAGAGCATCACCTTAGACTTCAATTGTGAAAGGAGATAATTTTGATAAACATGTAAGAACGCTGGCAATTCAGCGCCCTCTGGCCTAAAGTGGAAGAAGTATACACTTTCTTTCCCCATCTATCCCAAGCACTTATATCTTGATCCACAGAGAACAGGATTTTTAACAACAGAAGCCTGCCTTTTGACCCCTGAGACACAGTTTGCCGAGATGCCTTGCAAGGACTAGCAAAAGATACTTATGAAGGCTTCAGGCCTATAGTACCTATCTGTGGTTTAACTGGGGCAGGAGGGCGAAGTCAGAGTTTCAGGAAGCCTCTGCAAAACATCTACACCACATTCAGAACAGGAGAATCGCTAAGGCCTATGCTGGGGTAAAACAAATTTAAGCCTCTTCACGCAGATCAGAGAATCTCTGGGCGCTGTTTAAAATGCTCCTCATGGAATGAAGGAAGTCTCTGAAAATGAAAAATCCTCCAAGGAGGAGAAGCTGAAGGAGTAGAATCATCACATCAGGAATCAGAATAAGGAGGATACTCCTGCAAGTCTTCAACCGAACTCAACCCTCGAACACTGCTCTCAAAACTCTCAAACTCCGGAACCACCCTAGGCCTCCTTATCAGGAGGGCATAGAACCTCTAATCATAGTAATCATCCTGAAGCCATTTTATAAGCATATGTTTCTGACAGAATCTACAAAGAGCTAGGAGAAACCCCACTGAAGTTAAACCTGGCCTGCCTCTCAAAGAAGCGGAAAAGAGGGAGGCTCTAACCACCTTAGGAAGAGAGGGAAGAACGGCACCTGAAAACCCTTCCTGTAAGCTACCTCCTGAGAGGACAGGACCTGTAACAGTAAGAGTCTCTCTCCCTCCTCCTCCATCCCTGGCAGACCTCGGCTCACTGAGCCTTCTAAGAACCGGCGATCGGGACTAGCCGGTTCTTCCAATCCAGGCTTTTTTGCTTTGTCCTTGCGCTTTGGGCTGATGGAGCATCGGCGGCGTTTTATAATTACAAGCTTCCCAAAACCAAACCTGGCTAAGTCTAACCTTCTCTTAATAGTGTTAAATCTAAATCTAGCACAAAGGCGGCATCCAGCATAGCGATAGATTGATGCTCGGGCCTAAACAAGGTATACAAGGTATGGTAATCCCTATGAGGTATCTGTTTCCCACATTCACTTTTTATTCACTTTTCTGACATCCGGTTAATACTGAAAAAAAAGAAAAAAGCAAATATTCCCAGCGATTGCCAGCCAACTTTGGATTGGGTCTTGAAACTCCGACTTGGAAAATTTCAGAGCGCCAACCTACACTCGCAAAACTGCTTCTGCATCGGACCATCGCGGCAAAAGACTGGGGATATGGCGTCCGGTCATGCGCGTGTACCCTGGCGTCCTGGCGTCAGACTGGCGCTGACGGCGTCAGCCGCTTATGCACTTTGGTATTCGGGCCGACTGGGACAGCGGACTACCCAATTGTTAGGACTGCAGCAATGTGGAATGAAGAACATCTCCCTCACCAGCCTCAGTAAGAAGCTGAGATTCCTCATAAAATCCTCAAAAGCTAGTTATGAAAATAAAATTGCCAAAGACTCCAAAGACAACCACAAGGCATTCTACAGTTATGTCAAGAATCTAAATGGCAATGCTCAGACCTGCTCTGAGCTACAACAGAATGGCATTAAATATACTGATCCCAAGGATATTGCCAATATCCTGGCAGATTGATTTAGTGCCAAGTTCACCCCCCTCTCACCCCCTAAAGGGCCCATCTCAATACCAAAAGATTGCCAAATTCCGATAATCACGGCCACACAGGTAGAAACCGCACTCTCCAAAGCTAAGAATACAGCATCCATGGGACCAGATGACATCCCAGTCTGTATACTACATGAACTACAAAATGAACTGGCACCTCACCTAAGTGTCATGTTTAATCATAGCCTCACTTCAGGCTTCGTGCCCACTGAGTGGTGCACAGCTACAGTTATCCTGTTCCAGAAAGGAGGATCCACCTTGGATCCCAGGAACTACCGTCCCATCAGTCTGACAAGCCTGATCTGCAAGGGCATGGAACACATTATCATGGAACTTATAAACAAAGACATTGGCAACCTTCAAACACTGGACCCCACCCAGTTTGGGTTTGTGAAGGGCTGATCTTGTCTCCTGAATCTGATTGACTTCTTCGAATCAGTCTCCAGAGCTGTGGACGAGGGTAAGGCTGTCCACACAGCCTATCTGGACCTCGCCAAGGCCTTCGACACCATCCTCCACTCTGGAATCATAGATAAACTTACTAAGCTGGGCATAAATCCCTATGTCACTCGATGGGTTGTCAACTGGCTTACTGACAGAACCCAGACTGTAAAAGTAGCTGACTCCAAATCCAGCTCCAGACAAGTGACAAGTGGAGTACCTCAGGGTTCAGTCCTGGGACCACTCTTGTTTGGCATCTACTTCTCTGAAGTACAGGCCAACGCTAAGGGACTCTGGCTAACAAAGTTTGCAGATGACTGCAAACTGGGAGCCATTATTGAATCCCCAAATGATGTGGATACTCTACAAAAGGGCCTTACAGAAACAGATGCCTGGTGCCAGAGCAATGGGCTCAAGCTTAATGCCAAGAAATGTATAGTTATCCCCCTTGGAAAAAAAACATGTACCCATGAATTACCACATAGGTGGCAGGACATTAAACATTGAAAGTGTGATGAGAGACTTAGGGACAGAGGTGGACAGTGGTCTCACTTTCGATAACCACATCACCACAACAGTCAGGAAATCCTTCTATGTGGCACACCTCATCACTAAGGGCTTTTCATCCAGAAAAAAGGAGGTCATTGCCCCACTGTACTCATCCCTCATTAGACCCATTATAGAGTATAATGCCCCGTTTGGTATGTACCTCACAAGACATCTGCAACAGCTGGAAAGGCCACAGAAATACCTCACTAAAAGAATCACAGGCTTAAAGCAGATGCCATATGCTGACCGCCTAAAAAAACTCCAGCTATACTCTGTGGCATATCGTCTACTCAGAGGTGATCTCTGCTTAACATACAAGGCCATGTCAAACCCAGAGCTGTTGGACATGCTCCACTTAAAGAAATCCCAATCCCTCAGAGCCACACGCTCCAGGGATCTAAACCTTGTCAGCACAATGAACAAAACATGCTGGAGGGATAGATTCCTGACCCAGAGACTCCCCATACTCTGGAATAGAATGCCCATACATGTCAAGCAGAGCCTCATTGGCCCTCTTCAAAAGGAACCTTGATGACTGGATGGGAGATAGGAAATTCACCCCGGGGATCATGTCAGTCGCCCTATTAGACAGGGGCCCAGAGAAGTAAATACTGTGGGAAGAAATATCCAGGAAATTGTTATGGCTAGGCTTGCATAGGCCCTAGGGCCGATAGCCTAGTACAACCTCTATGAACAACAGAGAACTGGGAATCACAGGAAATGAGCACACTTGCACAGTAAACTTGATGTCATGGCCATCACCACCACCACCACCATCATCATCATCATCATCCTCCTCTTTGTGTGTTGAAATTCCAGTGCAAAAGATGCCAAATAGCACTCAGTGGACAGAGAAAAAAAATAAACTGCACTGAATAAGGAGGGGTTCCGCGACAGACATCTCTCATTTTTCCATAAGCAGCAGTTTTATTTAGTTATTCATTTTGGGAAAAGATATCACTTACTATTTCAATGCATCAGCAAAAGGCCTTGTAATACTGTCACACTGCAACACACTGCAAGTCAGTCTTTCTTTTGCTCAGCCTGTTTCTTTCAATACTACCCAAACCAACTGGTCCTTGTGAGTCAGTCTCTCCTGGTACTTCTGTTATTGCAGTGTCCAATCTCAGTTTCTAAAGCTGACAATCTCAGGGGATATTCCACAGTAGTCTTCATGACTGTTTATACTGTCTTGCTTCTTCCCACATGACCGCAATGTCAGCATTAATTAATTTCTCCATTATATCTTCTTCAAACGTGGTTTGACTTTTTGTTTCTTATACATTTTAGCAAACATATCCACAACAGCGTTCTCTTCTCATGCTGCATATAAACCCTCTAGATGAATCTACTTTCTAAGCCACCTTCCCTCTGCCAGTATTACCTCTTACATCACTCTTGATTAAAAACACCACAGATGGGAAGGCAAATCACATCAGTAATCTGCCAAAATTTCCCTTACTATATACAAATACTACTTTACATCTCCTGAAAACAAGCTATACGCCTGTCAACAGAAAGTAAATAAATATGCAAATGCACAAAGCAGAATAGTACTGCTTACATCTCTGAAAAAAGCTCATGAACTCTGCGATATCCGGTATGAAAACTCATTATCTATTTGTGATGGATGTGAGTACTTAGCCAAACCTGACGCCACATTTTCAAACGCGTCCTGTGGGGGTCATTCGCCTACATTATACTCTGCACACACACACACACACACACACACACACACACACACACACACACACACACACACACACACACACACACACTAAACTATCCTAAGCTGAAGCACTAAAAAGATCACTGATCAACTTTTACTGGCACATTATGTGCAAGGTCCAGCATATACTAATGAGCACTGCAACACACACAGTCACTAGCAAACAGCACTGCAAGACCAACTGCATCCAAGTAATCATCAAATGCAAATAGAAATGTACTAGTGACTGGTGATTTCATAACTAAGATGTTTTGCATTTGTGAGGCTGGACAAAGGCAGGGTGATAGTAAGCTGTCTTCTCAAGGGCCAACACTGGTGATGTTACAAGGCCCCTTAGGACCCTTAAACCAGACAAATACGATTATGGCATGGCAGTGGTCCATGTTGAGGCCAAAGGCCTAGCATGCGGAACCCTGAGGGATATGACAGAGACATAACAGAGCTCTTCATGTATGTCACAAATATAGGTAAGGACCTAGTTTTCAGTGGAATCTTTCCATCGCCAAAATGATGCTGAGATTTAAAGAATAGATGACTGGTTTTAACAACAGTCCAAACATCTGTTGTCATTGTGAAAGGATGCATTACATGTCAGAATGGGGACGAGATGCTTGACAAAGGTACACACTTTTCTAAGAATAGACTAGGCTATAACTTTCATTCCAAAGCTTCAGTATACTGGTTAAAGCTTTTGCTGTATCTATTTGCCTTTTTATGGCAAGGTCTGGCTAAAGATCTCCCAAATTAACCTTCAAAACAAATCATTGGACCATATCAATGTGGCTCTACTTAATGCTAGAAATCTAAACAACAAACTGTTGGACATTGAATCCCTCCTGCATCTGGAACACATCCATGTATGTGTTGTTGCACAGACCTGGTTTAAGTGCCATAGAGCAACCCCAGTATTTATTTAACATTTGTTTACTAGGAAAGTCTGACTTGGAACAAAGCCAATTTTCAGCAGAGACCTGGGGAGAAATGCTCCAGTACCTGGATTTTGTGCTTACCACTCATTTAGACCCAATGGAAACTGTGGTGGCATCTTAATATTTGTTAAGGACTACAACACCTTGAGACAAATACCTAGTGCCTCAAGTGGAGCTTAGAGAGAGATACAAATCACGCTAAACAGGATTAACTACCAGACCACTGCTGGCTACAGGGCTCCCTCCATGTCATACACATTTGAAATACATGGATGAGATCAGCTGGTGGTTTAGTGGAGAAGCGAACAGATCTATGTCTGGAGTTCCCCATGACACTGTCAATTTGAAATACATGAAGATCCAGTTTCCACTGTGGGGATCCATGATTTGTCCTTAACACATCTGCTAAGGAGTTCCTGTGCTCGGCAGAAACCTTGCCTGAAGAGTTAATTTGCAAACTGAAGCAGTCTCCCATAATATCATTGCTTGCCTGCTGTTAGGTGAAATGTGTTCCCCCCTTGTTTGTTGATGTGCCACATGACAGTTGTGTTAAAATCAACACCTGCCCTGGAAAGTAACTCCTTGAAAGCCATTAATGCAAACTGGACTGCTAACATCTCTTTCATGTGATATGTAGATGCTGTAGTCTGGCGAGCCACTTGTCTTGTATCCACTTTCCATCTAAGATGAGCTCCCAAGCAATGTCTGAGGCATCTGTCGTTAGAATCTGTTTACCTCTGGCCGGGTCACAGAGAGTCCCTTGTTTAGGTGACGTTTACAGGCCCACCACAAAATTCCTTTTGAATGCAAGGTATTATTTGAATGACAGTGTCCAAATCCTGGCAGTGCTGTGTCCATACATTTTGAGATACCATTGCAGCTTCCTCATATGCAGTTTGGCATTGGGAAGCACCAGAATACAAGATGCCATGAACCCTAAGGCTTGAAGGACTGTCCTTGCAGTCAGCCCGGACTGAAGAGATAGTTGATGGAAATAAGGGAAAGATTCTTTTGTTTGTCCGGGGGTTAAGGCCGTGGGTTTTGTATTCAGTCTCACACCCAGAGAAGCACGTAATCATGAGAGGGTACTAGACTGGACTTTATTTCGTTCTGGAATACCCAGATATTAGCACTGCTATCGCATATTCCAAATGCTATAGGGTCTTCCACCTTTTCTGTGAGCCAGAATCAGGCAGTCGTCCAAGTAGAGGATAGATTTGTATTCCTTTTGTACAAGTAGAAAGCTATCACTAGACCAAGAACCTTTGTGAATACTCTGGTAGATAAGCCAAGAACGATACAGAGAACTGATAATAGAATTCCCCAGCTCGGCATAGATACTTCCTGCAACTTAGTCTGATAGGCACATGAGAGGGTAAGCCTCCTTGAGATCTAAAGTTACCATCAGTGATCTTTTGCCCAGCAGAGAGGTAAAAAACTGTTGTATGACGATCAACATTTTGAACTTGGGAATGTCAGATAAGTGTTGAGGATAGATAAATCCAAAATTGGTCTCCGCGTGTTCCCCTTCTTTGGCGGTACTAGGAACAAGCGGAATAAAATCCTAGGCCTCTTTGCTTTACAGGAACCCGGCTGAATAGCCCACCCCTATTTGGATAGTAACAGAAATTTGCTTGTGAGCCTCTTTTCTTTGTAAGCGGAGGAATGTCTGGCATGCCTTTGAAAGGGAGAGCAAAGATATGGAAATAAAACCTGTAACGTGGTGAATGATATCCAAAACAGAGCTGTCTTGGGTAATTAAATCCCAATTTTCTTTGAAAAGAGTAACCTTCCTCCCAAAGGTGCTGCCAGGCAGGGAATGTACTGGCAGCTGAAAGGCAAGGTCATTGGGTCTGTAGAGAGAAAGGACTGACCCCTCACCACCAAGTCTGAGCAGGTAGACTCCTGTTGTAGGCCTAAAGAACCTTGAGCTCTGCCCCTACCGTCTAGACCACCCTAGGCTAGGAGGATGTGGGATATGTCCATCCCTTAGTAGGCCAATTTCTACTAAGCTTGGGAGGCTGCACCTGCAGAAATCTTTAACAGTTGCATAGACTTGTACTTGTCCTCCCATTTCTTTAAGAGCGCTGCTTCCACAGGTGAACCAAACAACCACGTCCAGCAGACTGTAAGGAGCATCC
The DNA here is from genome assembly GCF_019279795.1 of Protopterus annectens. Taxonomy (NCBI): domain Eukaryota; kingdom Metazoa; phylum Chordata; order Ceratodontiformes; family Protopteridae; genus Protopterus; species Protopterus annectens. The sequence continues at coordinate 981,460,122 of NC_056732.1, read as the reverse complement.
AAAATCCTTGTCTTAACATGCTCAGCTAAATTCTGATCCCTCAACCAGGCGTGCCTCGAAGAACAGAACCAGTGGCAGCCACCCTCGAGGAGGCCTGCACAGCATCAAAACCACATTATACTCTGCACACACACACACACACACACACACACACACACACACACACACACACACACACACACACACACACACAGACTAAACTATCCTAAGCTGAAGCACTAAAAAGATCACTGATCAACTTTTACTGGCACATTATGTGCAAGGTCCAGCATATACTAATGAGCACTGCAACACACACAGTCACTAGCAAACAGCACTGCAAGACCAACTGCATCCAAGTAATCATCAAATGCAAATAGAAATGTACTAGTGACTGGTGATTTCATAACTAAGATGTTTTGCATTTGTGAGGCTGGACAAAGGCAGGGTGATAGTAAGCTGTCTTCTCAAGGGCCAACACTGGTGATGTTACAAGGCCCCTTAGGACCCTTAAACCAGACAAATACGATTATGGCATGGCAGTGGTCCATGTTGAGGCCAAAGGCCTAGCATGCGGAACCCTGAGGGATATGACAGAGACATAACAGAGCTCTTCATGTATGTCACAAATATAGGTAAGGACCTAGTTTTCAGTGGAATCTTTCCATCGCCAAAAATGATGCTGAGATTTAAAGAATAGATGACTGGTTTTAACAACAGTCCAAACATCTGTTGTCATTGTGAAAGGATGCATTACATGTCAGAATGGGGACGAGATGCTTGACAAAGGTACACACTTTTCTAAGAATAGACTAGGCTATAACTTTCATTCCAAAGCTTCAGTATACTGGTTAAAGCTTTTGCTGTATCTATTTGCCTTTTTATGGCAAGGTCTGGCTAAAGATCTCCCAAATTAACCTTCAAAACAAATCATTGGACCATATCAATGTGGCTCTACTTAATGCTAGAAATCTAAACAACAAACTGTTGGACATTGAATCCCTCCTGCATCTGGAACACATCCATGTATGTGTTGTTGCACAGACCTGGTTTAAGTGCCATAGAGCAACCCCAGTATTTATTTAACATTTGTTTACTAGGAAAGTCTGACTTGGAACAAAGCCAATTTTCAGCAGAGACCTGGGGAGAAATGCTCCAGTACCTGGATTTTGTGCTTACCACTCATTTAGACCCAATGGAAACTGTGGTGGCATCTTAATATTTGTTAAGGACTACAACACCTTGAGACAAATACCTAGTGCCTCAAGTGGAGCTTAGAGAGAGATACAAATCACGCTAAACAGGATTAACTACCAGACCACTGCTGGCTACAGGGCTCCCTCCATGTCTCCAGAAAAATTACACATTCCTAAATATTCTGGATGAATCCCAAATAAGAAGGAATGCTGTTATCCTAGGTGATTTTAACTACCCAATGATTAACTGGGGGACATGACAAACCATCAACATACAATATGCACAGAGATTCTTGGATTTCATAAACAAGATGTGACTAGAGCAATTTGTAAATGAAGCTACTACAGAGCAGAATATACTTAACCCAGTCATAAGAAATGTAGCTACTGTATGTACCATTTCATAGGTATTCCCCCCTCATTGTACATCTCAGACCACAGATTGGTAACCTTCTCTATCTAAACTTTCAAATTGACAAGCAAATATTACAGAATTCAACGACCTTAAACATAAACTTCCTATAGTACTATGATGACGTCTCTAAATTAGAGTATAATGTTTACTGCCCACAATACTAAGAGATATACAGACCTGCACCTGGACAAATGTAACAAATTGGAAGATTCCCACCAAATCCAAACCAAATGGAAGGTTTAAAAATCAAACTTTCATGGTGATCCTCTATCATTAATAAATTACATAATAAAAGAAAGAAACTCCTAAAACTATAAAGCAGAACAAATGACCCCCTAACAAAGGAGGGCATCAAACAGCTAGATAAACTAAAAAGGGACAAAGCTTTCTACAATCTCGGTCTAGCCACAGAAGCCAAAGACAACCATTAATCATTCTTTTATGTCAGAAAAATAAGATACAATACTCAACATTGCTCTGAGCTTATTCACAATGGTACCAGCTACTCAAATCCAATAGATATTGCTAACATACTGGCTAATAAATTTAGTGCCAACTTCACCTAAGACATCTACTCCAAACCCACCCCATCCCTGATGGATTCATGCCACCAGTCATCACAACAGAGCATGTACTGAAGGTACTCTCCAAAAAGTACAGTTGTGTACCTACCATAAATGTGCATGTTAGAGTGTATTCACTGTTGCAGTCATTACACTTGGGTTATCCTGCTGGCAGGCGACCCGTAGTCGGCCCGAGTTCCAAAGTCTTGGTCCGGCGTCAGTTGCTGTCGCCTCTTCCCTGACGTCAGTGCAGCAGGGGTATAAAAATTGCAACCGGCACCATTTTCTTCAGTTTTTCTTGCCCCAGATGTCAGGTGCCCCCAGAAATGAAGGCTGTAAAGATAAAAATATGCCAAACAACCATGCATACATCATAAAAAACATATTCTTCTTCTAAAAGCAAATACACCACATAGGTTGTATAGAGTTGAGAAGTACAGAATAGTCCCAGCAGAGGGGGATGGTGGGTGGGTAACCAGGACTGCAACAGTGAATACACTCGAACATCTACATTTATGGTAGGTACACAACTGTACTATGTTCATCGTGTTTCACTGTTGCAGTCATTACACTTGGGTAGAATCCCACAGCTTAGGCAGGGTGGCTGGGTCTACATTGGATTTGGCGAGGCCAACAAGCCCTGCAGAACTGCAGTGGCAAAGCCTGCTCTGGATTTGGAGTAGAGAGGTAGGTGGTAGTGCTTGGCAAAAGTGTGCACTGAGCTCCAGGTTGCAGCTTCTAATATGTCTTTGGTTGGTACCCCTCTGAGGAAAGCTGCTGAAGTGGCTGCTGCTCTGGTAGAATGAGGCCTAATGCCCTTAGGCACAGATTTGCCATGTTGTGCATAACAGAAGCGGATGCAGTGTCCTATCCATTTGGAGATTGTCTGCTTTGAAATAGGTTTTCCTTGTGATCCTGCAGCATATGCTACAAACAGTTGCTCAGTTTTTCTGAAAGCTTTTGTTTTGTCCAAGTAAAATCGTAGCTGCCTGTGAATATTCAAAGAGTGCAGAAGTCTTTCCCCTTTATTCTGCAGATTTGGGTAGAAAGTAGGCAAATGAATAGTTTGGTATAAGGCCACATTGGAGACCACTTTTGGCATGAATGTTGGGTTCGTCCTTAGAGAAACCCTGTCCTGGTGAAAAATGAGAAAAGGTTCCACAGCCATCAATGCCTGTAACTCTGAAACTCTTCTAGCTGAAGTTATTGCTAGGAGCAGAGCAGTTTTCCATGACAAGAATTTTAGATCAGCTGTGCTGGCTGGTTCAAAAGGAGACGGTGTTAGTTTTTCTAAAACAAAATTGAGGTCCCAAGTAGGTACTGGTGCTCTCCTAGGGGGTCTTATACTCTTTGCCCCTCTGAGGTACTGTCGTAGTAGAGGATGTGAAAAAATAGGAGGATCCGTATTGTAATGAGCTGAAATGGCAGAGGCATGGATTTTAATAGAAGAAAAAGATAGGTCTTTGTCCAACATCTCAGTCAGGTATTGTAAAATCTGAGGCATATTAGGGACCAGTGGGTCGAGGCCTTGTGCCTGGTTCCAAGCACAGAATCTCTTCCATTTTTCCTCATAAGATTTCCTAGTGCTGGGTCTCCTGGCTTCCAAAATTACATCCATAACAGCTTTAGAGAGAGAGGGTGCAGTCTGAGTGGCTACATTATCTGCCATGCTGCCAGGTTTAAGGTTCTGAGTTGACTGTGCAGAATCTGATTGTTTTGCTGTGTCAGAAGATGAAGGATTTGAGGTAGAGGCCAAGGCGGGCCTTGGGACAAAATCTTTAGGATTGGGTATCAGTGCTGGCGTGGCCAGTCTGGTGCAATCAGGATCATTTTTGGCCTCTCTTGTCTGACTTTTAGAAGCACCTTGGTGAGAAGAGGCATTGGAGGGAAGGCATAGACTGTCAGATTTTTCCAGTTGAAAGACAAAGCATCCACTTTCCATGCTTGAGAGTGATAAGCCCTTGTGAAAAATTTCTGTAACTGGAAATTGTGAGGGGAGGCAAATAGATCTATGTCTGGGCATCCCCATTCCCTTGTTATCATGTTGAACACTTGTAGATTTAGCTTCCATTCGTGAGGATCCATGAGATTTCTGCTTAGTTCGTCTGCCACTGTATTTTCTGTTCCTGGCAGGAATTGTGCTTGCAGATGTACCTGGTAAGTCAGTGCTGTGTTCCACAAAGTCATGGCTTGTCTGCATAGGGGGTAGGAATGTGTGCCCCCTTGCTTGTTTATGTACCACATAACTGTGGTATTGTCCGTCTTTATTAATAATTGTCCTGGATGTATTAGGTCCTTGAAGGCTGTCAGGGCATTCTGTACAGCTAGCATCTCTTTTTGATTGATGTGAAGATGCAGTTGTTTCTTGGGCCACGTGCCCTGAATACATTTTCCTGCCATATGTGCTCCCCTGGCGTAATCCTATGCATCCGTTGTTATTGTCTGCCTGGCTGAAGGTAAGGTGAAAGGCTGTCCCTTGTTGTGGTGACAGGCCTGTGACCACCATCGAAACGCCTGCTGTAGGCAGGGAATCAATTTTATGATTGTCTCTAGGCTGTGACAATGCTGAGTCCAAACACTTTTTAGATACCATTGTAGTTTCCTCATATGCATTTTGGCATATGGAATTAGTAGAATGCAAGATGCCATGAAACCCAGGGCCTGCAGAATTTTTCTTGCAGGGAGCTGGGTCTTTGTTGCCATCATTTGAAAGTAATGAGTCACTTGCCTTTGTTTGTCTGGTGTGAGATAAGCCATCTGGGCAGTTGTATTCAAGGAATATTATCACCCAGGAATATTATCTCTTGAGAGGGCACTAGTATTGATTTCTTTTCGTTTACTGTGTACCCTAGGCAAATTAGTAATCTTTTTACAAACTCCAGGTGCTTTAGAAGAATGTCTTTGCTCTCTGCTTGAATAAGGCAGTCGTCCAAGTAGGGATATATTTGAATTCCTTTTTGCCTGCAAAATGCAATAAATGGTGCCAGGCATTTTGTGAAGACCCTGGGTGCAGTAGATAAGCCAAAGGGCAGTGCAGAGAATTGGTAATGCATTGAGTCTGCTATAAATCTGAGGTATCTTCTGCACGATTGTCTGATTGGGACGTGCAGGTATGCCTCCTTGAGATCCAAAGTAACTAGCCAAGCCTCTTTGCCCAGCATGGGCAAGAGTTGTTGCAGTGTTAACATTTTGAATTTTGGAACATCCAGGAAAGTATTTAGGATTGACAGGTCCAGTATTGGTCTCCATGCTTTGTCCTTTCTGGGTACTAGGAAAAGTCGTGAGTAAAATCCTTGGCCCTGTTCTTCTTGTGGGACATTTTGAATAGCTCCCATATCCATAAGAGCCGCAATCTGTTTTTGTGCCTTTGCCCATTGGTTTTGAGGCAGGTGTGGCATACCTTTTGGTTTTGGAAGCGTGTGGAAGTGGAACCTGTACCCTTGAGAAACTATATTCAACACCCATTGGTCTTGGGTGATCATGTGCCAATTTTTTGAGAAAAGTGCTAGCTTTCCCCCTAGGGGTGCTGTCAACTGGTAAGTGCTTGGCATTTGCAGAGGGAAGTCATTGTGACTGTTTTCTATAAGGTTGTGATTTGTCTTCTCCTCCTTTGGGGGTTGAAGAACCCCATTGTTTAGGTCTGTAGGAGCCTTGGGGCTGAGATCTGCCTCTTGGGCATCTGTATCTGCCTCTTTGTGGCCTGTCTGACACTGGAAAGGACCAATTTTTTGAAGGCCAGTTCCTGCTAAATCTAGGTGGCTGAACCTGTAAGAAATCTTTCACAGTTTGCATTGACTTTGTTTTAACCTCCACTTTCTTTAAAACCTCTTCTGCCTTAACACCAAAGTATCATGCTGTAGTGGAGCATCCAATAATTTCATTTTAACATGGTCAGGTAAACTTTGTTCTTTCAACCAAGCATGTCTTCGAATAACTGAGCCTGTAACTGCGGCTCTACAAGAAGCCTCTAATGAATCAAAACCACAGTGCAGAGTATGCTTTCCCACTTGTTCAACTGCATGCAATAAATCCTGCATTTCTTTACAGTCTGGACCTTCTGTATTAGTAACCATTTTCTGCTTTAACAATGACACGAGATACTGCTGATATTTAAGCATGTGAAACTGACAGTTTAAAGCTCTTACAACTAAAGTAGCAGAAGTGTAAACTTTTTCCCCCCATCTGTCCAGAGCTCTGGAATCCCTATCTGAGGGGACAGGATTTTTGGCAGTGGACGCTTTAACCCCTTTTGGACCCTGAGAAATAGTTTCTGGGTCCGCAGTGGGGTTTTTGTAAAGAAATTTATGAGAGTCAGGGACCCTGTAGTACCTGTCTGGCTTTACTGGTGCAGGGGGTAAAGAATCTGGAGACGGACTGGATTCAGAAAAAACATCATCAACAATATCAAGCACAGGGGGGATACCCAAGGGCCTGTGTTGAGGCAATAGAAGGAAATCTCTGTGCCTTTTCTTGGATTCTGAGTAATCCTGGCTCTCCCAATGGAAGTGTTCCCTCATGGTGTGCAGGGTTTCCCCAAAAGAGTAATCCTCAGGCGGTGAGGCTGAAGGAATGGACTCTTCAGCATCAGAGTCCTCATAGGGAGGGAGAGAATAGCCCTGGTCAGAGGAAGAATCAGAAGAAATGGAAACCTGATCAGAGGAATCATAATTAGTGTTTTGCCTAGGCCTTTTGTCAGGAGGGGTATGGGAGCCCCTGATTAAAGTAATAAGGTCTTCGGCCATTTTAAGCATCTGTTTCTTAGGCATGGATGACTGTTCTGGAGAATGCTGCACTTGTTTCTTTGTCTTTAAAGGTGTTTTTGACTTTGCCTTTGCTCCTGTAGTAGCTTTAATTGTAAGCTGTGAAGGTCTGAAAACACCCTCAGAAGCCGGTGCCTGCTCAGAGGCTCCGGACCCATCAGAGGGTATATTTTCCGTAGGCCCAATACCTTGAGTTTCCACAGGCGTCGGTGTCTCCACGTGGCTGTCGGTTGCGGCCTGTGGCTCTGAGGTAGCGGGTGTCAGGGGCTGCGAAAGCGCCTCACTGAGAACTGGCGAACCGGTCACTGGCCTAGAAGAGGCTTTGTTGTCGGTTTTGGACCTCAGATGCCTGTCTTTTTCTTTGTCTTTGCGTTTTTTATACATTCCGGTCGTCGGTTGTTCCTACGGCATTATGTAATTAAATCGTCGTCCAAAATAATGTAAAGCAAAATCAAACCGACGTTTAATAGTGCGTTTATTAAATCTAGCACAAAACCCACAACTAGTGACGTCGTGGTCAGGGCCTAGGCAAGCAATGCAGCAAGAGTGGAAGTCCTTATGAGGTATTTGCTTCCCACAAGAAATACAATTATTAACTTTTACTGACATCGGTCTGGAGCAAGAAAAAGTTTCCCCAACGGGGTACTTAGCTTTGTTGAAGACTTCGGTTCTGAAATTCAATTTTGAAAATCTCAGGAGTCGGCAGACCAGCACTTGAGAACTGCTTATGCTTCGGGCACTGCATGGCAAGAAAGACTGAAGAAAATGGCGTCAGTTGCAACTTTTATACTCCTGGCGCACTGACGTCAGGGAAGAGGCTACAGCAACCGAAGCCGGACCAAGACTTTGGAACTCGGGCCGAGTACGGGTCGCCTGCCAGCAGGATAATCCAAGTGGAATGACTGCAACAGTGAAACACGATGAACATCATAAACACATTGTGCATGGGGCCAGACAACATACCAAGCTGCCTAAATAATAGCATTAAGCAAGCACTGATGGACCCACCATTCAAAACTCTCCAACCTGAGCCGATCAACTGGCTTTGTCTCACAGCTGCTGTAATAACACTCTGCAAGGGTAGCCCCCACCTCAGACACCAGGAATTACAGTTCCATCAGCCTAACAAATATTACATTTAAAGTCATGGAACATATCATTATGGACCTAAATAACTATGATATCAAAAATCTTAGACTTTACCACCAGGAGCATGGCTTTGTCAAAGGTAGGTACTATCTAGTGAATCTTGTAAATGTCTTTGATTACTCAGAATGCTAACTGCAGACAACTGTCCACAGAGTGTACCTTGCCCTTGCCACAGCATTCAATACCATACCATATGCAGACATAATAAAAAAAAAAAATTAATGAAGTTCAAACTTACCACGTACGATTAGGTGGACAGCCAAATGGCTTGGAGATGGGGATCGCACTGTCAGACCAGAGGAGCATTCTCTAAAAACACGAAAGTGTCCAGTGGAGACATGTAGGTATCAGTTCTGGGACCTTTGCTATTCAGTATCTACTTCTCCGATCTCCAGTTATCAAATAAGACCTCTGGTTAACAAAGTCTGCTGATGATTTTAAGCTATGAATTGTCAAGTCTCCCCCACTGACATACAAGCACTTCAGCAGGAGCTTATACTTGTCAATAGCTGGTACACTGAAAATGGGCTCAAGTTCAATGCTGGTGATTTTGGTAACTACGCTAAATGACTGCACTGTGGCTGTAAATTCTGTAGTTTATGATTATTTTCATATAACTGGTTTATAAGTTGTCTTGTAAAGACCTATTATGGAATATGACTACCAAGCATGCAATCTGCCTCCTAAAATATCATAATTCATAAAATTAAAACAAAGAACAAACAAAAATAGAGACACAGAGAGAAGCATTTTGCTAACCTGCTCGGGACCCAAGGAGGACAACCCTGACGTAGGCACAGAGGTCACTGAGGTCATGCTGATCTGCCCTGACATCTGGGTCATGCTGTTCATACCAGCAGAGCTGGCTGCCATGGATACACTGATGTTCATGTTGTTGTTATACATGCCAGTGCTGGCTTGTTGCGCAAACTGAGGTGGAGACTGTTGAGTAAACATGCTGCAACGTAAAGATTAAAAATCTTAAGTTATTTTTGTTTACCCTTCTTTGCAAGCAATAACTCAGTGCTGTTTGTTGACAACAGAAGAAATAAGTAAAATTAAGCAATCTAAACAAAAAACATGAAGCGATATGCACACATTCTTAATGAACCGAAGAGCAAAAGACTTCTTTAACTGATTAAGTACAATAAACAATGCACAAAACATTGAAAAAGTCAATATGTACTCCCTGCATCATGAACTATTCTAAATAGATGAGCAGGGTGCCAGAAATAATCTTTCTATCCTCTTGCATCTCTATAACTTGTCTAAAACTGCCTTTTTTTTAAAACAAGAAACATTTTTATTAAATCATGTATGACATAGGTAACCATACATTTATATAAATGGAAACAGACTATATTGATATAACTGTAGTTGCAAACATTATACATCACAAACCATGTTGACATAATTGTAGTTGTAAACATTATACATCACTTATAATCTATCCAGTCACTGTCAGTCAAACATTACATATCTCATTCATATCCTTCCTTATTTTATACCTCATTCCTCCTCTGCATGTATTGTTCCCACAATTCCCATTTTTCCTATGTAATTTGCTCCTACCCTTTTCTAAAAATCCCAATTCCAGTTGTTTTATCTCTGTTACTATATTCACTACTTCTAGTAAAGTTGGTTTACACTTTGACTGCCATTTCCTAGTATCTGTTGTTTTGGCAGCCACCAAGGCCTTACTATGTCTAGGCAATTCTGATTCTGTATCATAGCTCAAAAATAATTTTCTTAGTTACACCAATTTGCTCACCCTTTATCTAAGACAGAACAGTCTGCAGGGAATCTTTAAAGTCTTCCAACTCATTACATATGTTCACAGTTATCTCTTTCTTCCCCATCACACCCCCAACATTTGCTGTCTACCAGAGGAAACATTCTCTGGAGTCTACTTGGGGTATAAAAACGCCTATGTAAGACAGACATATATCCCCCATTGTTTTTTTTTCTGAACTGCTTATCCAGTCTCTCTTCCCAATCCTTTCTAACCTTCTCTGATTGATTCTTATAGTTATCGTGCAATATTTTGTATGCTCTACTAATTATTCATTTTTTTAACAGCAGCTTCTGCTCTAGATTCTACCAAAAACTCTACCAGTGATGGTCTTTTGCTTAGGATCCACCCATTTCTTTCACTTTGCCTTCCCTATCAAGTATTGATATCAGAGTATAGGCAATCTCTGTCCTGCAGTCCAAATAAATTCTTGGCCTTTTCCTATTCTATTACCTTTCCCCTTTCTAAATTATTTGCTCCCAATACCCTGGTTCTTTTACCAGTTCTCCAATAAATTCCACCCCCTTCTAGCCTATTGTTCGTTTCCCTAATTGCAGTTATCCATATCAGCAGAATCTACTTTCTCCATTCCCGTGTTGGCTTAGTTCTTAGAATACTTTCTGCTACTTTATAAATATAATATTCTGCATTATTATTGTTATTCTCCTTTAGGATCTTCATCCAAAATCCCAGTCTCTCCTTGTTTCTTGAGCTTCCCCCATTTCATCATCCCTTTTCACTTTGAATTACAGGTTCCTGCTTGAGCTACTTATAGGAGCCTTAACTGCGTAGCTCTGAAATACCCCTTCAAATCTGGCAATCCCAAACCACCTTGTTCAGCTGGAAGAATGAGCTTATCCCACTTGGCTCTTGCTGTCTTCCCCTCCCAAATAAAATCCTTCAGCTCTTTATTAACTGCTATCCACAACTTATCCTCTTGGTTGCTAAAAATATGCCTGACCTGGGTATAAAACTAAAGTGACTAAAAACATTTTAACTGCTTGTATTTTGTATCCATATCCATATAATAGAGCTTCCAATTTCTCATTTTTTGTATTATCTTTTGTTTAGTCTCTGCCTACATATCCTTATCTACCACACCAAAAAACTTTTTTAATCCATACTCCTGACAACTTCATTTTATGATGTTATGTCCCCATAAATATGGATATTGCTGAACCAATTTGTGTGTAGGTACATAACTTACAGCTATTGCCTTTGTTTTAGCTTCATTAATTTTGTATCCCAAAAAGATTTGAAACTGCCTCAAAATGTTCCACAAAGTACAATTGTGTACACTTACCATAAATGTAGATGTTCGAGTGTATTCACTGTTGCAGTCATTACATTTAGGTAATCTGCTGGCAGGATGCCCTCAATCGGCCAAAGTCTTGGGTCCTGCGTTGGTTGCTGTCTCCTCTTCCATGACGTCAGGTTGTCAGGGGTATAAAACATGCAGACAATGCCATTTTCTTTAGTTTTTCTTGCCCCCAATGTCAGGTGCCCCCAAAAAGGCAGCAAACATATATATACATGCACCAATATAAACTTTACCTTCATCTACAAGCAAATACACCACATAGGTTGTAGAAGATAGAGAAGGAAAGATAAACTCCAGAATGACAGGGGGATGGTGGGAGGGTAACCTGGACTGCAACAGTGAATACACTCGAACATCTACATTTACGGTAAGTGTACACAACTGTACTATGTTCTTCGTGTTTCACTGTTGCAGTCATTACATTTGAGTAGAATCCCAAAGCTATGGTTGGGGGGCTGGAGCTAAACAGCATTAGGAGCGGCTATAAGGCCCTGCAGAACTGCAGTGGCAAAGCCTGCTCTGGATTTAGAGTAAAGAGGCAAATTATAATGCTTTGTAAAGGTGTGAACAGAACTCCAAGTAGCAGCCTCTAAAATGTCTTTGGTTGGTACTCCCCTTAGAAAGGCTGCTGAAGTAGCTGCAGCTCTGGTGGAATGAGACCTAATGTCCTTGGGCACAGGTTTACCATGGTGTAAGTAGCAGAAACGGATGCAGTGGCTTATCCACTTTGAAATTGTCTGCTTTGAAATAGCCTTGCCCTCTGATCCTGCAGCATATGCCACTAGTAATTGCTCAGTTTTTCTTAGAGCTTTAGTCCTGCTTAAGTAGAATCTTAGCTATCTTGTGTACGTCCAAGGAATGCAGACTTCTCTTCCCCCTTGTTCTGCGGATTTGGATAACAGGTTGGCAGATGAATTGTTTGGTTAAGAGCCACATTGGAAACCACCTTAGGCATAAAAGTAGGATTTGTCCTCAGAGATACCCTGTCTGGGTAAAATATGATAAAAGGCTCTATAGCCATGAGGGCCTGTAGCTCTGAAACTCTTCTTGCTGAAGTAACTGCTAGTAGCAGAGCTGTTTTCCATGATAAGAACTTTATATCAGTGGTAGCAGCTGGTTCAAATGGTGGCAGGGTGAGCTTTTCCAACACACAATTGAGGTCCCATGCAGGCAATGGTGATCTTCTGGGAGGCCTTAAATTTTTGGCTCCTCTAAGATACTGCTTTAGTAAAGGATGAGAAAAGATTGGTGGCTCTATATTGTAATGAGCCGTAATGGCAGAGGCATGGATTTTAATTGATGAGAAAGATAGGCCCTTGTCAAGCATCTCAGTTAAGCATTGCAATATCTGAGGAATATTTGGTTCTGCTGTATCAGTTCCTCATGCTTGATTCCAAGCACAGAATCTCTTCCATTTGTCAGCATAAGATTTTCTAGTACTAGGCCTTTTGGCTTCCAAAATGACATCCATCACAGCTTTACTGAGAGGTGTTGTTTGTATGACTACATGATCAGCCATGCTGCCAAGTTCAGAGTTTGCAATTGAATGTGCAGGATCTGATTTGTTTTGCTGGGACAGTAGTTGTGGACTTTGAGGCAAGGTCCAAGCTGGGTATTGAGACAAGTTCCTTAGGATTGGGTACCAGTATTGGTGGGGCCAGAGTCCAGGGCAATTAGTATCATCTTTGGCTTCTCTTGTCTGACTTTTAGGAGGACCTTGGGGAGAAGAGGCAGAGGAGGAAAGGCGTAAACTGATAGGTTTTTCCAACTGAAGGATAGGGCGTCCACTTTCCATGCTTGTCTGTGATAAGTCCTTGTGCAGAATCTTTTCAATTGATAATTTTGAGGAGAGGCAAATAGATCTATGTCTGGGCTCCCCCATTTCTCTGTTATCATGCTGAAGACTTGTGGATTTAGTTTCCACTCATGAGGATCCATAAGGTTTCTGCTTAAATCGTCTGCCAGAGTGTTTTGTTTTCCTGGCAGGAATTGAGCTTGAAGATGTAGCTGGTAGGTCAAAGCTGTGTTCCACAGTGCCACGGCTAATCTGCAGAGGGGGTGTGAGTGTGTGCCCCCTTGCTTGTTTATATACCACATGACTGTGGTGTTGTCCGTCTTTATCAGTAGTTGTCCTGGATGAAGTAAGTCCTTGAAGGCTGTTAGGGCATTTTGAACAGCTAGCATCTCTTTCTGGTTGATATGTAGATACATTTGCTTTGGTGACCATATGTCCTGAATGCATCTTCCTGCCATGTGGGCCCCCCAGGCATAATCTGATGCATCTGTTATGGTTTGGCTGGCAGGGGGTAGAGTGAATGGCCGTCCCATGTTTTGGTGACATGCCTTTGCCCACCATAGAACTCCTGTTGCAGGCACGGAATGAGAGGAATCATTGTTTCCAGACTGTGAGAATGCTGACTCCATAAACTTTTTAGGTGCCATTGAAGTTTCTTCATAAGCAGTCTTGCATATGTAATCAGTAGGCTGCAGGATGACATGAAGCCCAGAGCCTGCAGAATTTGTCTTGCAGAAGACTGGGTTTTTGTTGCCATCAGTTTGAAGTAGTCAGTTGCACAAAACAACAAGGATTCCAAACTGATAAAAATGAATTTATTCTGTCTTAGCGCCTCGGCCACAACAGCCTTCAACGAGTACAAATTTAATGAACACACACTCCCATATACACATACATTAAATAATTATTCAATTAAATACAATCAAGGACACAATAAAAACTAAATAGCATGAAATTTAAAGTAAACCTCCAGTTCTCCAGCAACTCCCTTTGATATAGCGGACAATATTGATTTAATGTTTAAAGATCGCTGGTTAGCTGCGGCACATACTTGTGCCATGGAATGGGTCAATATTCTGGTAGAAAGGGAAAAGTTATTGCATATGAAGTTAAAAAATGAATTTAATGAGATGCACATGCAATTATTGAAAAAAAAAGTAGGTGATTCTAAGATTAATGACATTTTCAAAAATTTGAAAGAGAAACTAAATAAGTTTGAAAATGAACAAGTTCATTTCAAGTTACATAAAATCAAACGAGATATTCGTGATTACGGAAATGGGCGGGCTTTTCTTTGGAGAAGCCAACAAAGTTTCCATTCAGGACAGACTGGGAAAAGAAGTAATAAAAAACAATTGCCTGTCTCTTTTGCTTCCTCCAGTGGTATAGGTTTTACCACTGATTTGGAGGGTGAAGTACACGACTTTCCCTCGTTGCACAAGAACCTGAAGTCCATCAACAGCGTTTTTGCCGGAATGAAGAAAACGCCAAAATAAGAAAAAAGGAATTGGTTTCAATTCTGCAGCGGGTGAAGAACAATCTAAACAAACATACAAACATATAAACGAGGTAGATGGAACTGAATTGAGTAATGCTGAAACTTATTCTACATCTGTAAATGTTTCAAATGTTGTTAATTTATCTGGATGTGCTTTAACGGATGAGCAGATTGCTGTTCTCCGTTTGGGTTTAAAATTTGTACCTACTGTTACACCTAGACTCTATTTAATTAAACAAGAAATTTTTAAATTAGTTAGAAAATTGCATTTGAAATGTTTTTTTGCACAAGGGGATGAGCGGTTGAGTAAACATAGGTTTGAATGTAGTTTTGAAACTGATAGTAATGATGATAGTTTCTTTTCTTGCTTATCGGATGGCTTTGATATTTCTACTTCTCCTAATGCTTATTCTTTGTTAAATACCACTGGTACTGATTTTCGGAGCAAACTTATACCTCCCTACATTAATAATACCGTAATACATTTTTCAGAAATGGTGAATTTTTCTGTACAAGAACTTGTTGATACATGTGATAATAGTGCTTGGCGATACAATATGACTAAAATGAATGGTTTGCTTTAAAAAGTCTTATGAACAAGAGTGATTTAATTATTAAGCCTTCTGATAAAGGCAACAAAATTGTATTGCTTCATTACACTCAATACTATAATATGTGCATGCAACATTTAAATGATGTTTCAATTTATGAAGTATGTGAAATTGCTAGATATTTGAATGGCATGAATGATTTTACATTATTAATTGAAAAGGGTATACGTTTGGGGTATTTTTCTCAAAAAGATCTTGACACCAAATTTAATTTGGAAAATTGTAAGTTAGCTACTTTTTATGGTCTTCCTAAACTACACAAAAATTTTACAAATCCTCCTGGACGCCCTATCGTTTCTGCTGTTAATTATTTTTTACAGAACATAGGTATTGTGATACATGGTTATTTGTTACCTTATGTAGAAAGGACTGAGTCCTATATAAAAGATTCTTTTGATTTTATTGAGAAAATATCTAATATATTTTGGACAGAGAATATGTTTTGGGTTACCATGGATGTGGTTAGTTTATATACGAACATTAGACATAGTGATGGAGTACGAGCTTTACATTACTTTCTTGGAGATAGTCCCACTTCACATTACATTACTGATTTAACTCATTTTTGCCTATTGAATAATTTTTTTAGTTTCAATGAGGGGGTTTATCATCAATTAAAGGGCAGGGCTATGGGGGGCACCATTTGCCCCCATGTATGCCAACCTTTTTATGGCCAAATTTGAGTCGGATTATATTTATACTAATACATTTGTACAACAACATGTTTTGTTTTATTTTCGATACATTGATGATTTGATTTTTTTATGTAAAGGGGGACTAAATGAAGTATCAACTTTTTTTACTGAAATAAATGACAACACATTTAATATAAAATTTGATGGTTTACAATGTGGAACTGAAGTTAATTTCTTGGACATTCATTTATCAGGAGGGAAAGATGGTCATGTTACTACCACAATTAAACGTAAATTTTTAGATGGCAACCAATATTTATTTGGGACTAGTTGCCATCTGTCCCATACATTGAAATCTCTACTTTATGGGGAAATTATTAGGTTATCTAGGCTCTGCAATGATAATGCAGATCTAGATAAACAAATTTATCAATTATTGGATATGTTTTTGCGGAGGGGTTACAGTAAAAACTTAATTTGTGAATCCGTTGATAAATTAATGCAGTTAAATTTAAATAAAAAAATGATAGCGGAAACAAAATTACAGAAGTTAATAATTTTACTTTAAGGGCTGAAGTACCAAAGAGGACTAATAAACAACAAAAAATCTTTTTTGTGACAACTTTTAATTTATTAAGTGTTGAGATTTGGGACCTTATTAAATATTAATGGAAATTCTTGTTACGAGATGAATTTTTACATAAATTCATTTCTGATGTTCCCTACATAGCTTACAAGAGAGGACAGAATCTGTCTCTCCAGTGATGAGACCTGCCCTTTCTTTATCAACTTATGGCACTATACCATGTTATAATTGTAATGTGTGCTCTTTTATTAGACTTAATTTTTCCAGGATCAATGGAAGAATATTTAGACCACATAGTTGTTTTATGTGCCATACAGCAGGTGTGATTTATTGTCTTAAGTGTCCTTGCGACTCTTTCTATATTGGGGAAACGAAAAGAAAATTTATAATTAGGTTGCAGGAACATATCCGAGATATTAAAAGGGGAACCTAAGAAAGTTCGTTAGCATTGCACTTTATAGAAAAACAATGGAAATATTAATTTATTGCAAGCAACTATTCTTGAACAAGTATTTATTAAGAAGGGAGGATGAGAGCTTACTTAAAAGCATTTTGCTCTATAAAGAAACTGTATTTATACTGAAATTTAATACATTGTCACTGATGGGCTTAAACAGAGAAGTTAATTGGAGAAGTTTACTTTAAATTTCATGCTATTTAGTTTTTATTGTGTCCTTGATTGTATTTAATTGAATAATTATTTAATGTGCATATCTATATATCTATATATATATATATATATATATATATATATATATATATATATATATATATATATAGGAGTGTGTTTTCATTAAATTTGTACTCGAAGGCTGTTGTGGCCGAGGCGCTAAGACAGAATTAATTCATTTTTATCAGTTTGGAATCCTTGTTGTTTTGTGGATTTTTACTGGTATCTTACCAGTTTTGGCTTCTTGTTTGTTGTTATAAGTAGTCAGTTGCCTTTGCTTGTCTGGCGTGAGGTAAGCCATCTGGGCAGTTGTATTCAAGCTTGCACCCAGGAATGTTACCTTTTGAGAGGGTACCAGTTGTGATTTATTTTTGTATATAGTGTACCCTAGGCATGTTAGAAGCCTTTCCACAAATGCCAGGTGTCGAAGAAGAGTGTCCTTGTTCTCTGCTTGAATGAGACAGTCGTCCAAGTAAGGATATATTTGTATACTTCTTGTCTGCAAAATGCAATTACTGGTGCCAGGCACTTTGTAAAGACCCTGGGTGCAGTAGATAAGCCAAAGGGCAGTGCAGAGAATTAGTAATGCATTAAGCCAGCCTTGAATCTGAGGTATCTTCTGCACGATTGTCTTATTGGGAACATGCAGGTATGCCTCTTTTAGGTCTAAAGTCACCAGCCAAGCATTCTTGCCTAGCATGGGCAGAAGCTGCTGCAAAGTCAGCATTTTGAATTTTGGAATGTCCAGGTATGTGTTCAAAATCGATAAATCCAGTATTAGCCACCAGGCCTTGTCCTTTTTGGGTATCAAGAACAGTCTTGAGTAAAAACCTTGTCCTTTTTCCTGTTCTTGTACTGTCTGAATGGCCCCCATATCCATGAGGGACGTAACCTGTTTCTGTGCCTCTACCCATTGATTTTTTGGCAGATCTGGTCAACCATTTGCTATTGGCAGATTGCGGAAATGGAATTTGTATCCCTGTGATACGATTTTTAGTACCCACTTGTCCTGGGTTATTAACTGCCAATTTTGAGCAAAAAGTGCTAATTTTTCCCCTATGGGTGCTGCCAAAAGATAAGTGCTTGGTGTAGGCAGAGGGAAGTCATTGGGATTGTTTTCTGTAGGTTTGCGCTTTATCTCCTCCAGATTTGGAGGTGGAAGCACCCCATTGCTTTGACCTGTATGAATCTTGCGCCTGGTATCTGGAACCCTTAGGGCATCTGGATTTGCCCCTTTGAGCTCTGTCTGACACAGGAAAGGACCAATTTTTGGTAGGCCAGCGTCTACTGAATCATGGTGGCTGCACTTGTAAGAAGTCTTTAACAGTTTGCATAGACTTAGCTTTGTCTTCCATTTTCTTTAAAACCTCTTAATACCAAACAGAGAATCATGCTGTAAAGGTGCAGCTAGCAATTTAGCTTTAACATGATCAGGTAAATTTTGTTCCTTTAACCAGGCATGCCTCCTAATCACAGATCCAGTAACTGCGGCCCTGCAGGAGGCCTCTAAGGAATCAAAACCACATTGCAAAGTATACTTTCCAACTTGTTCAGCTGCATGCAATAATTCCTGCAGTTCTTTATTTTCTGCACATTCTGAAATCAACATAATTTTCTGTTTCAGCAATCTCATAACATGTTGTTGGTACTTAAGCATATGAAATTGACAGTTTAAGGCCCTGATTGCCAAGGTTGCAGATGTATAAACCTTTTTCCCTCATCTGTCTAGTGCCCTTGAATCTCTGTCAGAGGGGGTAGGATTTTTTGCTGTTGAGGCCTTAATTCCCTTTGGACCCTATGAAATAGTTTCAGGATCAGCAGCAGGGTTTCTAAATAAAAATTTATGCGAGTCAGGGACCCTGTAATATCTGTCAGGCTTACTGGGAGCTGGAGGTAAGGAGTCAGGGGCCAAGCTTGACTCCGAAAACACATCATCCACAATGTCTAAAACAGGGGGAATGGCTAAATGCCTGTGCTGAGGGAGAAGAAGGAAATCCCTGAGCCTCTTTTTTGATTCTGAGAAGTCTTGACTCTCCCAGTGAAAATGTTCCCTCAAAGTATGCAAGGTTTCTCCAAATGAATAATCCTCAGGAAGAGATGCAGATGGAATAGACTCCTCAGCATCAAAATCCTCATAGGGAGGTACAGATAACTCCTGATCAGAAGAGGAATCAGAAGAAATAGAAACCTGATCTGAAGACTCATAATCAGTGTCTTGCCTAGGCCTCTTATCAGGAGGGGGATGGGTACCCCTGATCAAGGTAATAAGTCTTCAGCCATTTTGATCATCTGTTTTTTAGACATAGAGGCCTGTGCACTTGGCTCATGCGTCATTTTTTTAGTCTTAGAAGTTGCTTTTGTCTTTGGTTTTGCAGCTGTCGGTTTGATATACAAATGCTGAGGTCTGAATACACCCTCAGAAGCCGGTGCCTGCTCAGCGGCTCCAGACCCATCCGAGGGAGATACATCCATCGGTCCAATACCTTGAGTATCTTGCAGCATGCCGGACTCCACATGGGTGTCGGTAGAGGCCTGCGACTCGAAGGTAGCGGGTATCAGAGGCTGCGAAAGCACCTCACTGAGTACCGGCGAACCGGCGACTGGCTTAGGAGAATCTTCGTCGTCGGTTTTGGATCTCGACTGCCTTTCTCTCTCCTTTTCTTTGTATTTTTTATGTACTCCGGTAGTCGGATTGCTATCCGATGACATTTCTATCTGTTTCCAAAATACTTTGATGCAAAACTATACTTAATAGTGTGTTGGTTAAATCTAGCACAAAACAGACAGCCAGGCACGTTGTGATCAGGGCCTAGGCAAGGAATACAGTATAAATAGAAATCCTTATGAGGTATTTGCTTCCCACAAGTGATACAATTATTAACTTTTTCTGACATTGGTAAAAAGCAAGAAAAAATTTTCCCCAACGGGGTACTTAGCTTTAGTGAAGACTTTGGTTCCGAAACTCAAACTCGAATATTAAAGTAGTCGACCGACCGGCACTTGCGAAATGCTTCTGCTTCGGGCACCGCGTGGCACGAAAAAACTAGAGAAAATGGCGTCGGCTGCATGTTTTATACCCCTGACGACCTGACTTCATGGAAGAGGAGACAGCAACTGACGCAGGACCCAAGACTTTGGAATTCAGGCCGACTGACGGCAACCTGCCAGCAGATTACCCCAAATGCAATGACTGCAACAGTGAAACAAGAAGAACATCACTGAAATGTTCTTTACTAGTTTTAGCAGGTATAAAACATCATCTGCAAATACAGACAGCTTTTCTTGACTACAATACCAATTATTTCCTTTAATTTCTGGGTCTCTTATTTTATTTGCCAATGTTCTAAATATAGTGCAAATAACAAAAGGGAAAGAGGACACCCCTGCCTAGTTCCTCTGTTCAAACAGAAACTAACAGACAGGAACCAACCCACTTCAATTTTCGCCTCCAATTCCTCGTATATCCTCCTAATGGACCTTATAATTTTATCAGGGAATGAAAATGCTTCCATTGCCCTGCTCAAACTCCCAGCTTTCTCTGTCAAATGCCTTCTCTGCATCAAGACCCAACAACCCACCAACAGAGGTATTTTCTTACATTCATTTTCCCTCTGGATGATCAGTGTTCTGCTAATGTTGTCAAATGTTTGCCTCCCCTCCACAAAACCACCATGTTTACCAATTTAGGCATCTCCTTTGCTAGTCGTTTAGCCATTATAGACATAAATACTTTATAATTAGGATTTAGGGTTGAAATGGGCCTGTATGAAGCTGGATCCAATGGGTCTTTACCCTCTTTAGGTATTACAGCCACCACCTCTTTCATTTTCTTTCAGGAAGTTGGTGCTTCTCCTCTTCTTACAATACTATTAAATAAAACCTTCCAGATTTTTATCGTTTTCCCCTCCTAGCTTCAAAACTTCCACAGGAATACTATCTATTCCTGTGGACTTAAGTGTTGACTGGTTATACATCACCATTGTTATCTCATCTCCTCCTATCCTATTAGTAATTCAAACTCATTTACTCTAACCTTGGCATACTTACTTCTTCCATAAACATTTCCATTTGCACCTTTTCTTGATCTCCATATTTCGCTGCTTTATACAGACTTTCATAAAATTTCTGAAATATTTCTAGTACCTCTAACAGGATCTCTTGTTATCCTCATTGTTACAGGCTCCCCAAACTTGGCAACAACCTTTTCTACTTTCTGTTGCTTGAGTTGTGTTAAAAGTTTTTGTGCTCTGGCACTATTATCAAAAAACAGTTGCTTAACAGAAATCTTTCTAAACTCATGCATATTACTGATTGATTGATTATATACAAATTTGTTTTATATATATATATATATATATATATATATATATATATATAGTGTTATGTGGACTATCTTTGGCTTTTTAAATATGGCAAACCAGCAGAGAATTTAAGAGAAGAATATATGAACATCTAAGGGCTGTAGATATTAAAGAAATAAACAGCCTTGCCAAGCATGTTATTAATAAACACAGCTCAGAAGTTGAAAAAGTTGGTTTTAAATTTTCTGTGGTCAATCAAGTATCGAATTATGCTAGTAGGTTTGATGCTGAGGATGACAAATTGGAAAGAATACTGCTGGCAGGTAAGATTAAATGCATGTAACTTCCCTGGATTAAATGAAAGTGAAAATTATAAGGTAGTCTTAAAAAAGAAAGGGTTAATTCGATTACTTTGGTCAGCTGTTTCTGATATACTCTTTTAAATAAGTTTTTTTTTAAGTCTTTGACTTGGTCTGAAGAAGTTCCTTTTGGAATGAAAGCCCTTACCAGGTTTATGTAATAAAGTTTATACTTTCGTAGTTCGTTATTGTTTTTGTTTTTATACGACCACTGTTTTTATTCGTGAGGTTTTTGGTTTAATAATCTTTAAAACTAGTTTGCTAACTTTCTGTTCCACCACTTAACTCGGTCAATAAGATAATCCATATTCCTAACTCAGTTCTACCTCTACTGGTAGCATCTACTCCTTCGCAGTTCAATAAGGAATTGAAGAAACAAAGCAGTTACTGTTAAATTACTTAATCACTCCTCCACACACAGCACATTTAAATTCTCTTATTTATGAGTTGGAAGAATGGGTTCACATTCTAGATGCTACAAGACTATCTCGTTCCCTACTATGCTCATAAAATCCATCGCCCTCCAACACCATCCCATCTTTCAACATAGAGCATAAATAACTTACTTCTCCACCAAAACATCATACTGTATAAATGTGGTCACTAACTGATAACTTCTACTTTCTCTACCTCCTCAATACGAGTGCATCTCTAAGGTAAATGTCTTGATACGTAGAAAAAACCTCAGCCTAATATATACTTTTTAAATTAAAAAGCACCCTTAATTACCTGCCTGCTATACTGCTACCAGGAAAAAAAATTCTAAACTTTGTTATGGTGATGCTGTCTATAATGCTATGCCCCTTACCAAGACACAGCACCACTGACATTTTTCAGCTAGCTCTATTTTTTTAGCAGTCTCTTGATTGACTTTTCTCCGTAAATCCATATTTAAACTTTCTCTTCCTTTCCTGAACTGTGCGAATCAATGCAACACTGTTTTCATACATCTAAGATTTTAGTTTACCACTCTCCTAGCCAATGCCCTCCAACTATCATCAACAGAAAATAAAGGCAGGGTGTCACATCTACGCTTATGTGTTTACATTTTGGCATTTTATTCTCACCACTCTGCCTTTGCTTCTTTCCTCTTCCTGTAGTAGTAAAATATTTTCTGTTCCAAATAAATCGCACCCACGAAAAGGCCACAGAAAATGACTTGAAACCTATTCATACACAGAACGTCAAGGCAAAATATGAACAGCAACATATACTTTTCTCCACTGTATAATCTCAAGAGACAGTGATCCTGTATAATAGGGACATGCTTCCACCTGGCATTTTAAATGAAGTTGGTACAATGCAGAAATGGAAAGAATTAATGCTGCCTGTCCAAAGAGAGAAGGCAAAGAAAGGGGGAACGACAGATATTCAAGAGCTAGTTATAACAGCTGTGTGGCCTCAAGAGAACCCGTAACAGTGTTACCCTTCTTCATATGTAACAAGCATGAGTGACTACAATTCATGTGGTAGACAATAAAGGCCTATTATTAAAAATGCTCAAAGGGACTATTCCTTCGGAGAACTAAAACAAAACAGCCCCAACACTTCTGCAGTTAAAGCAGAATCCGAGGCAACTGTATCAGGTATGATAAACATCAAGTGCCTGTCAAAAGGAAGAATGACCAGACCTTTTAAAGTTTATTATGGCATTCCTAATGTTTATGGCTCTGCACAACAAAATATCAGCAGCTGGATGAAAAAGGAGGTAAACTGTCCCTTTTCTGACATCAGACAGACAGACATTTGACAATTTTCAAATAAAAAAGCTTCAAGGGTACTGCATCATCTGCAGTGTATGACATGATAAACTTGGCATATCTAGCTCAGTAGGAATTTTGATTTGACCTGATCACCATATCAATGTATATGGTAGCTAATTAGAGAGCTTTCAAATATTTGAAATATACTACTTTGACTTTTACGGAAGCCAAAAATCTTCAGGGCATAGAAATAAAATTATTACATTTGGTTTAGGAGGCAACTTTGTCGCGATAAAATGGTACTCTCATGAACACAAAACAATGTAGTTCACATCATTAACTTGCCAATACAAAATAATTCTTCTCTCTAAAACAACATACTTGTTTCCACTCATGCTCCCTTGTGCCCATCCATTAATCTCTGCTGATGGCTGATAAGTAGGTGTGGCCTGGGACTGCTGCATCATGGGAGTCGAAGTAACACTAAGTCTTGGAGACAGCAGTGGACTCTGAGGAGCTGTGGCACCCCCAAATCCAGTATCTGGCTTCTGACTCATCCCTAGAAACAGAAAAAAGATTGCTATTAACTGCTCTAATATCAACAAACCACAACTGTGTCGTATCAGAAATGGAGATTCCAATTTTTAGCATTACATTAAGCACCTGTAAGCATACATTCCGTGCTCCTTTTACCTTTACAGTATGTTCTACATATATCGCTGGTTTGTAATGGAGGAAAGCATTCTATAATAAAGTCCCTGTTATCCGGAACTCAAGCAACCAGCACTCCCAAGCAACCAGGATTTTTGAATGGCTCGTACACACACATATGAGCCAATTAAAAATCACAAAGCACAGCCACTTCTACTCAATGCAGAACAGCATGCTGTTCTGCATACAGAAGTGGCTCCACTTTGCAATTTTTGACTGGCTTATATGCCGGCATGCGAGCCAATCTAAAATGGCAAAGTGGAGCCTCTTCTGTTCAATGCAAAACAGCTCACTGCTCCACATTGAACAGAAGAGGCTCTGCTTTGCGATTTATGATTGGCCTGTATGCCAACATACAAGCCAATCACAAAGTGCAGCCAGGATGCCTGTTCCATTCAATGCAAGACAGCCCACACAATACGTAACAGCCTGTTGAGTAGAAGTGGCACTGCTTTGTGATTTATGATTGGCTCTTATGCCGGCATATGTGCCAATCAAAAATGGCAAAGCTGAGCCTCTTCTGTTCAATGCATATGAGCCAATAAAAAACCTTAAAGCATCTCTCAAGCAACTGGAAATTGCAGTTAACCGACATCTACCAATCCCCACAGGTGCCAGTTAAGTGAGAGTTTACTGTACATTGTCTATTTGCTCAATATTCTTGAACAAATTAAAAAAAGAGAGAGATTAGAAAAGACAGTGCCTTTGCTGTCTCACGATTTTTCACCAGAAGAATTACTTAGGTGACTACACTAACACAATACAATATGTCTGAAAAAACATGTGGGCATATTTGTCAGTTAACAAAAGCCTTGATCTCCTTATCAGGAGATGTAGGACTAGACTCTGCCCAGCTTTTCACAAAAAATCCTCACTCCAACACCTACTACATATAAAGAATCCAAACAAAAGGATGGAAGATAATCCATCCTAGACACCCACAGCAGATGTTACAAACTTGCTGAATTACAGGAATGGTTACAGAATATTAACTAACCATATCTAAAACCAAGCTGAAGCTCTCTCTCAACAACAAACTCAACCTCCCATCTACAATATGAATACAGAAAAAAAGTCAAAAATAAGAGCTGTTGCAGCTGCCATTTTGAAAACACAGAACCTCAAAACAAATGCTTAACATTCACAATGACCAGAAATAGAGTGAAAGGAGTTTCTTCCCAACTGCTACTACTATCCAAATGAATTATAGTACATCTAAAGAAAGCACAAGTACATTGGAAGGCTGAAATGGAAACAACACTTATCAACAGTACACTCTCAGTACTACAAATTACCACAAGTATAGAAACTTAAACTGGATGCTGCTAATACTCCATGGATAACGCTTCTTCATCATGAAAGCAACATCTGTACTGCACTTACATATTACTAATTAGTCTCAAATCTCACAGCTGTGCAAACTAAACTCCAATGTCCTAGATCAACTTATCCACACCCCCATCAGGGGCAACAATATCCTAGACCTAGTCATTACCAACATGAGTGACTGGTGTTCCACACCTGAAGTCAACTCCTCGTTGGTCCGATCAGACCATAAGTTTATCACCCTTGATATCCACATCCCACCCCCACCCCCCATTAAGGAAATCACAGTAAAAAATTTCTCCAAAGCCAACTTCATGCTTCTTAAGACAGAAGTGGTGAACTTCATGACACCCATGCAGATGGACAATACAGTTACAACTGCTGAATCCTACACAAATGCACTCTATAAGCACTTACAAGTGCATGGATCGTGCTATCCCAAACAGAACCAAGATGCTATCCTCCAAAAAAAGGAAGCCAATCTGGTGGTCCCCTGCCATAAACAAACTATACAACAGAAGGAGGAAACTGTTGCAAAAGATAGTAAAATCCCATGAGTGAAGGAGCTCCCTGGTCAGCCTCAGTAAGAAGCTGAGATCCCTTATAAGATTCTCCAAAGCAAGCTACGAAAACAAAATCGCCACTAAATCCAAGGACAACCACAAAGCATTCTATAGCTATGTCAAGAATCTAGATGGAAACACCCAGATCTGCTCGGAGTTACAGCACAAAGGCACGAAATTTACAGAACCAACTGATATTGCCAACATCCTGGCAGCTAGGTTCAGTGCTAACTTTACCCCCCTCTCACCCCCTAAAGGGCCCATATCTATACAGGAAGAATGCAGAGTCCCTGTAATCACAACTACACAGGTAAAAGCTGCACTCTCTAAAGCCAAAAACACAGCATCTATGGGACCGGAAAACATCCCAGGCTGAGTTTTACACGAACTTCAGAACTAATTGGCTCCCCACTTAAGCACCATGTTCAATAATAGCCTTGCACCAGGCTTTGTGCCCACTGAATGGCGCACAGCAACAGTTATTCCACTCCACAAAGGGGGAGCCACCACTGATCCCGGGAACTATCGACCTATTAGCCTGACGAGCCTGGTCTGCAAGGCCATGGAACGTATCATCATGGAACTCCTAAACAAACACATTGGTAACCTCCAAACTCTGGATCCCATCCAGTTCAGGTTTGTGAAAGGCAGATCATGCCTCCTGATCGACTTCATTGAGGAAGTCACCAAAGCAGTGGATGAGGGTAAAGTGGTTCACACAGCCTATTTTGACCTCGCCAAGGCTTTCAACACCATCCCCCATTCTGGAATTATAGCTAAACTCACTAAACTAGGCATAAATCCCTACGTCACAAGATGGGTTGCCAACTGGCTCACTGACAGATCCCACACTGTAAAAGTTGCAGATCCAAATCTGACCTCAAAGCAGTGACAAGTGGAGTACCACAGGGTTCTGTCCTGGGACCTCTCCTGTTTGGTAACTACTTCTCTGAAGTACAGGCTAACACAGGAGGGAGGCCTCTGGCTAACTAAGACCGCAGATGACTGCAAACTAGGAGCCATAGTCAAGTCCCCAAATGATGTGGACATCCTACAGAAGGGCCTCACTGAGACTGATGCCTGGTGTCAGAGCCATGGCCTCAAGCTCAATGCCAAAAAGTGCAGTGTCATCCCCTTTGGTAAAAACTCTGTACCCATGAACTACCACATAGGCAGCAATCTACTTAACACCGAATGCGTGATAAGACACCTTGGGACCCAGGTGGACAGTAGTCTCTCCTTTGATAGTCACATCGCCACAGTAGTCAGGAAGTCCTTCTACGTGGCACACCTCATCATAAAAGGGTTCTCATCCAGGAAAAAAGAGGTCATTGTTCTCCTCTACTCGTCACTCATTAGACCCATTATAGAGTACAACGCCCCTTTTGGAATGTACCTCACAAGACATCTGCAGCAGCTGGAAAGGCCACAGAAGTACCTCACAAAGAGGATTACTGGCCTCAAACAAATGCCCTACACTGATCGCCTCAAAAAACTCCAGCTTTACTCCGTAGCATATCGCCTACTCTGAGGTGATCTCTGCCTAACATATAAAGCTATGTCAAACCCAGAGCTGTTGGACATGCTATACCTAAAGAAATCCCAATCCTTCCAAGCAATACGCTCTAGGGACCTAAACCTTGTCACCACAATAAACAGAACACGCTGGAGGGATAGATTCCTGTCCCAGAGACTTCCTATACTCTGGAACAAGCTACTCATCTATGTCAAGCAAAGTTCTTCATTAGAACTCTTCAAGAAACATCTTGATGAGTGGATGGGAAACAGGAAATGCACCCCGGGGATCACTTCTGTGTCTCTGCTGGACAGTGGCACAGGAAAATAACTTTCTTGGGTGGCATAAGCTATGGAACCTTGCTGGCTAGGCTTATGTAGGCCCTTGAGACGATAGCCTAGTACCTACCTATGAACAGGAACCACAAACACATGTAACTGAACACTTAGACTAAATAGCTTCACCATTTTAGACACAGGAGCTTGTCCCTGGGCAGTCTAAGTGACCAACACTCTTGTTTTAATAACAATCAGATGCACACTCACTACATCCCCAGCAAATGTCATAAAACTCAAGTCTAAAACCATAACTAGAGAGCAAGGCAAGGTATCTATCACCTGAACAACACAGACTTGGCACCCCTAAAATATCTACCCACAGCAAAAGAAGCTGTTCAGTTCCTAAAAAGGTTTTTCAAAAATAAAAACTTTCCAGATAGTATAAAAGCGAGAGCCCACATTTAGAACTTTTTGAAGTTTTTTTTTGGTGTCTACTTTCCCAAGCCTAACTAAACAGTGGAAAACACTAAATACACAGCAACTGCAGAAAGGTTAACGAAAAAAAAAAACAGTTTTCTAGAAATCTCTTCACATTCTCTGTCTCTCTCTTTATATACAACTATTTAAACTTTAGAAAGAAATGACGAAAATGCCATGCAACCGTCTTGGTGTTAAGAGGATGAGACACTAAGGACTGGCAAAAATTAAGGAAACACACAGACTAAGGAAACTAGAAAGTTAGTCTGAAATACACAGAACCTTGAAGAAGTCAGTCAGATAAACTCGCTAAATAGAAAAATATATTCAAAGCAATTAGTTTTGGCAGCAGATGGAATCCTTTTGCTAAGGCGGCAAACAAGATCTGAAGGGAATGTATACAAGGGATGACGAGAAAGTTTGCAGGCACAACAGCACTAGCAAATGGCTAGACAGGCTATGAGGAGCGGTTTAGTACTCAAGAGTCAGATCAGACAGACTGATGAAACAGGATCATATTTCAACCCTTTCTGCTGTCAGACATGCATAAAGAATGCCTCCTTACCCTCTCCCAAAGGGCAACCTCCTGCACGTGCATATGTTTAATTGTGAGGAAACTGGGAAAAAAAAAGATCACAGTAGTGTTTCCAACTTGTTATTCCTGGACAGCACACTGCTTCTATGCAAGCTATAGTGACCATCTTTGCACACCTCTCAAGTTTGAGAGGAAAGTTAAATAATAATAATACCACCAAATTTGCTAACTAGGTGGGCCCACTGGCAACATTCCCTTTTCTGGGGCGTCTCAGGAGCAAATGTCTCGTTATGCGACTTACTCAAGGTCATACAGCAGGCAAATGAGGGCTGAGGGAATCAAACCTTTACCGCACAACTGACAGTCTTAACCCTCTAGACCAACTGCCAGACAGTGACCATGCCATTTCTGGCGAAATGCAACAAACACAAGCAATACTGACATGTGCATACCTCTGATATTTGGAAGGAAAAGGAAAGAAATGACATCATCTTTATCACCTTACACAAGCTACAGCAACTTCTGTGCACATCTCTGAGCAGGAAACCTTTTAGACTACATGGGGTTCAGGGCAGAGGCAATTACCAAGCCCCATCACTGCTTAGCAGTTATAGTTTCCCTTCAGAAGTCTGACTGTAGTTGTTGTTGTCTTTTGGATTTTCCCGGTTAGGGGTCGCCACAGCGGAACTCCGGTCCGCTAATGACTGGTAGTCAATGTTTACGTGCTGAGTTACCAGCCCTGACGCACAACCTTCAACAAAGGTACGCCCATTCACGCATGTCTCCACGCAGAAGACGCTCTAACTGAGAATCAAACCGGACAGTGCCTTACTGTGATGCGACAACGCTACCGCAGCACCACAACTGACTGTAGTAATCCTGCAAATTCAGAATCAGCAAACAGCAGCCATTACTCATTCCCCCAGAGGACAGGAGATCATGTATTGCATGTTAATCTAACTTGTGTAGTTAACAGAACAACAGGTTTTGCAACATGTACTTTGAGGAATAATAAGCTTGAAACCCTAAAATCCAGCAATTAACCCTCATTAGTGATTTATAGCTACTGTTTCACATCAAATATATTCTACTCCCAGTTCTTTCCCTTTGAATCTACTTCAAAATTAAAACTTCCATTCTACCCTGTAGCCCACAAAGTACATAACCACCTGCTTCACAACTATTGAGACTTCCACAAAAAACGAGAAGCACCTGAAACTGGAACAGAAATCCAAGCAAAGAACAAATAACCTACCAGGAAGCCAAAGACCACAGCAAATGAATCCAACAAGTGGTAGATACCACTCCAATTCGCAGTTGTTGTAGAAAGATACAATCCTTTATTGGTAAAACCACTGCAATTCACAGTTAAGTGATTTCATCCAAACAAACTTTTCAGAACCCTGAAAAGTCCTCTAAACACTAAATTTAAGAGCTGAGAAAAGTAAAACTACACCCCCAAGAACTGAATCAACAGACAGGCTGAACAAAGCCCTGGAAAATTCTTAAAGGTCTATACACACCAAAAAACACTTTCACATCAAACCAAGTAAAAATGTCTACAAACAAATCTAGAATGTCAAAATACTACAGAAAGCAATTATAGTTACAAAATTTTGCTCAAACTGTGTTGGCTTTTCTTTTAAGTCCAATGGAAATATAGTCATTCAATCCAGGTGGGTTTGCTGCGTCTAAAGCCAGCTGCCAATACATAACACGATGTAGATCATATGAAGCTACTAGGCTATTGGCCCTGAGGCCCTTATAAGCCTAGCCAAGAGTTTAACCCATGTATAGACAAATCAGCACCCAATGCCCCTGTCCAGCAGGGACACGGGTGGAATCTCAGGGATGCATTTTCTATTTTCCATTCAGTTACCCAGGTTGTGCTTAAAAAGGGGTAAAGAGGTACTCTATTTGGCACGCTGCTTGACGTGGAGAGGGAGTCTATTCCACAGAAGGGGGAGTCTCTTGGACAAAAATCTGTCCCACCAACAAGTCCTATTGATGTCACAGACCAGGAGTCTGTTTTCCCAATATCCAACAATGCACCTGCTTCCACCTGTTCAAGCTCCAAAAAAGTGAACTTCATGAAACTGGAGCATGTACAAGCATGCCTAGTCAAAACACTCTGCTAGATGGTTGTCCAGTGATGGAATGTAGACAGCCTGCAAAGTTACATTGTATTGCGTGGCCAACTCCCAAACATGTATGGCCAGTCTGCAGAGTAAATAGGATCTGGTTTCGCCCCTGCTTGCTGATGTACCACCATCACTGTGGTGTTGTCTGTGAAGACTTGTAAGGGACCAAGCTGTAGGAGAAGGAGAAAGGTTTTCAGAGCTAGGAAAAGAGCAGTCATTTCCCTTCCATTGATGTGTTTTTTTCTTGAGGGAGGGCTCTCATTGGGCTTACACCTTGAGATCATTCATAGTGGCCCCCATCCCAGTTATGAGGCATCTGTGTACATAACTTGGACTGCCTTGGATGGCTGTAGAGGGAGGCCTGGATTCTACAGTATTTGGTGCATCTACCAGCCTAGCTCTTTTTTTTTTAGGCAGGGCAGAAAGGGAACCTGGAAAGCCAGATGACGACTGTGTTGGGACCAGATATTCCTCAGACACCACTGGAACTTCCTCATGTGTAACCTGGCAAGGGTAGCATGGTAAGAGTAGCTGCCATGAAACTCAGCATATGTAGGAATTCCATGGCTGAGACTTGGAGAGGCTTTGGAAATAACTGGTTAGTGAAGTAACCTTCTCTGGTGGGAGGAAGGCCTTCATCATATCTGTCCTTATCCTGCACCCCAAGAAGACTTGGTCTTGGTATGGAGTTAGAGAGGACTTCAGTAGGTTCAGGGTAAAACCCAGACTTTCTAGGAGAGACACACTGAATTGCAGGTATGTCTAAAGAGTGGTTGCCTCTTCTGCTTGCATAAGGAGGACATCCAAGTAAGGGAAGACCTGTATACCCTTTGTCCTGCAGAAGGCTACTGCTGGGGCAAGGTACTTTGTGAAAACCCTTTGTGCAGTAGACAAATCAAAGGGCAAATCAGTAAACTGCGAGGATGGCACAAGACTCTCCGGAAGTCTGGGTAGATGAGGATATGGAGGTATGCCTCTTTCAGGTCCAGAGTGGCCATGAAGGCCCCAGGTGTCAAAAGTGGAAGAAGGGTTTGCAGGGATAGCATGTGGAAAGAGGGAACATGTAGGAAGGGGTTTAGAAGGGACAGGTCCAATACTGGCCTCCAAGGGCCCTCCTTTTTTTGGAAACAAAGAGTCTGGAGTAAAACCCTTGACCTCTTGTCCTGTTGGGACTCTCTCTATGATGCCTTGGGATAGTAAATATTGAATAACCTAAGGAATCAGGTGGGATTGTTTTTTTTTGGAGGTAGGGGTATGCCTCTTGGAGTGGGCTTTTCTTGCCAGGTCATGAAGTACCCTTTTTCCAATAATGACAGAAGCCAGTGGTCTGAGGTTATATGTTGCCACATGGGTATACAGTGAGAGAGGCAGGCTGATAGGGATAGATGGTGGAGAGTATTCTGGCAGTCATGCAGTACTTGGCTTGTTTGGAAAAGACTGTCTTGATGTAGTATGAGAAGAGGTAGTCCTGGGGATGATGGTTTTCTGGTCCCTTTCCTATGCTTTGAAGGAGGAGGAGCAGGTGCCCTTCTAACAAAGCTTGGTTTAGCTGCATAGTAAAACTTAGGAATTGGAGAAACCAGCAGATGTTTCAAGGCCTGCAGTTCCTTAATTTTTCCTTGCAGGCTTTTGAACAGCTCTGCAGACTGCTTACCAAAAAGGAACTTGTTGTCCAGTAGAGCATCCAGGATCTTGTTCTTGAAATCATCCGGCAGGGGTTGTAGCCTGAGCCAGGAATACCTGTGTAACACAAAGGCAGATGCGGCTGATCTGGTAGAGGCTTCAACAGTATCATATAGCTGCATTTTATGGAATGCCTGGCTACCTCTGCTGCTAAAGAAAGGTTTGAGGCAAAAGGAAGAAAGCAGTAAGCACCGTGGTAGTCCAATGAACCTCTCCAAGCTGTAACTGTAGATAAATCCTTTATTGAACACGAACAACACAATAAGGTAGACGAAACACTAATAAATCAAGCGCTTTCGCCTGCATAGATGTCAGGCTTTTTCAAGATGAAACAGCAGGGTAACCAAGTTCATTTAAATAGAGGCTTTCAGTGCTGATTGTTTCAATTAAACAATTACATTGATTCAATTAAATTAATTGAATTAAGTTGATTGAAATGCTTTAACCCACACCAAGATGTAAAATATACTTTGTTGAGATGGAAGCATGGTTGTGCACAATACTTTTGATTTCAATCAAACAAATAAAAACATGTTAAAATACAAATGCGCAGATGTTGTCTGACAAGAGCTGTGAATACTATCTTATAATGTTAAATACTATCAGTACATTCTAAAGTCATTGAAAAAAACTTTCTTAGTTTAAATATTTTAAATATTATAAATAACATGGACAAATAAACAATGAAATCAGAGTGGTGTGACAACTGTGTTTTTTTGTTTTAGTTTTTTTAAAATGAAACCTTCTAAGAAACTGTGCATATAAAAATATACAATTAAAATGAACCTTAAAAAATTCCTGAAACACAAACACAAAGTAAAGAATTTGACTCTAAAGCTGCTTTTGTATACACATATAATAACAATGCTGTGGATTTAAGAAACACTATAATGAAATATTGGCCTATTATAAGATCAAATGAAGAAATTAATAAATGGTTGCCCAGTCAACCAACATTTGTCAACGCAAGAAATATTAATCTCAAAAATTTATTTGAGAGACAAAGGCAGTGCACGAAACAAACCGTAAAGATTCAGGCAGGTACTTAGAAATGTAATGTTTGCAAACAATGTGCATACATTATGAACACAGGTTCATTATACATTAAATCCAGAAATTTTAGAGTCAGATCAGAGTTACATTACAACTGTGCATCTAAAGGGATAATATACCTAGGTGAGTGTCAGATTTGTGAAAGTTTTTACATTGGAAAGACCGAAAGGACGTTGCGCAGGAGAATCTACGAACACCTTTATGACATCCAAAAGAAGAAAGAATCAAACGCTTTCTATAGACACCAGATGGTTTGCCCTAATATGTCTATGAAATTTTTAGTCTTAGAACAGGTTCCCCATAACCCAAGAGGTGGTGACTGGGAAGCCACTATTGAGTACAAAGAATTAATATGGCAACTCAGACTAAATGCAACGAAACCACCTGCCTTAAATGATGCTATCAGCATCAGTAGTTTATTAAAACTTAGACGAGCGAAACTATAACCAACAGTTAATATCTTATGGAACAATGAATAATATAGTTGCTCATAGGTTGACCATTTGGAAACTCATCTACAAAAGATGTCACAGGTTGAATGTAAGAAGTTGCAAATATTTTTATGTTTTCAACAAGCTTTTGTACAAAAGACGCACTATTACATCATAACACAAGCACATGGGTATAAATTAATAATTTATTAATTAAAACCCTATTCTTTAGACATTTTGTAGGTACTGGTTACACAACAGTAGACTTAGTACACAAGTTTAATATATATTATATTTATTATATTTATTGATATTTATTATATATTAATTGGAAATAATATATATATATATTAAACAATGTATTTTTATTTATATTTATTTTTATATTTATTGATATTTTACTGGCACTGAGTGCATAAAGGAATTTTTTAAGGTTCATTTTAATTGTATATTTTTATATGCACAGTTTCTTAGAAGGTTTCATTTAAAAAAACTAAAACAAAAAAACACAGTTGTCACACCACTCTGATTTCATTGTTTATTTGTCCATGTTATTTATAATATTTAAAATATTTAAACTAAGAAAGTTTTTTTCAATGACTGTAGAATGTACTGATAGTATTTAACATTATAAGATAGTATTCACAGCTCTTGTCAGACAACATCTACGCATTTGCATTTTAACATGTTTTTATTTGTTTGCTTGAAATCAAAAGTATTGTGCACAACCATGCTTCCATCTCAACAAAGTATATTTTACATCTTGGTGTGGGTTAAAGCATTTCAATCAACTTAATTCAATTAATTTAATTGAATCAATGTAATTGTTTAATTGAAACAATCAGCACTGAAAGCCTCAATTTAAATGAACTTGGTTACCCTGCTGTTTCATCTTGAAAAAGCCTGACATCTATGCAGGCGAAAGCGCTTGATTTATCAGTGTTTCGTCTACCTTATTGTGTTGTTCATGTTCAATAAAGGATTTATCTACAGTTACAGCTTGGAGAGGTTCATTGGACTACCACGGTGCTTACTGCTTTCTTCCTTTTGGTTGTTGGGACTTAGTTCGTGGTTTGGTTTATTAAAGGTTTGAGGCAACTTGAGACTTGCTAGGGGAATCAGGCATAGAAAGTACAGTTGTGTACACTTACCATAAATGTAGATGTTCGAGTGTATTCACTGTTGCAGTCATTACACTTGGGTTATCCTGCTGGCAGGCTACCCTCAGTCGGCCTGAATTCCAAAGTCTAGGTCCGGCGTCGGTTGCTGTCGCCTCTTCCCTGACGTCAGTGCGCCAGGGGTATTAAAGATGCAGCCGATGCCATTTTCTTCAGTTGTACTTGCCCCAGATGTCAGGTGCCCCCAAAAGGTTAGGCTAAAAATATGCCAATAAAACATGCATGCACCAAAATATATAATACCTTCATCTACAAGCAAATACACCACATAGGTTGTATAGATTAGAAAAGCCAACTCAAGTAATGCACAAGCACCGAAAAACAGGACCACAGGAAATGTGGTCATTGCAATTATTGCAAATATATCTTTGAAGATATTAACATCAAGTTAAACAATACAACACACACCAAAATCACATTTAGACATGGGAACTGCCTGACGAAACACCTGATCTACTTGGCTATATGTGATACCTGTCAGAGCTATTATGTGGGGAAAACGGATCGTTTTTTCAAAAACAGAATCTATGACCACTTATATTGTATTAAAAAACTGGACACGAACAATGCTCTGTCTCGCCATCTTATCCATAGCCAAGGATGTGTTGGATTTAAGTTTGGTATACTAGAGGTTATAACACCTAACCCTAGGGGGGGAGATATAAAATCACTAGTGAGTGAAAAGGAGATTAAATGGCAGCTACGATTAGACGTAGCCACACCCCCTGGATTAAACGAAGTTATCCCCACCAAACCATTAGTGAGGACATAAGAAATAACAGACAATGAATTGTTATTAGTTATTATGTATTCTCATTATATTATGTGGAGGAATAGTGCTGGTTTTTCTGATCCCAGCACTAAAGATATAGTAAATTTTGATGTCTTAGGGATGGTGACATGTATATCCATTGTAAATTTTATGTTCCTAACACATAACAATGGAGGGGATAGACCAGGGAAGTGGATTAAATATGGAAGGGGTGGAATATTACCATTATTACCATCAATTTTAAGTGTAATATTACCATTCTCTTTGAATTCTGGAATCTCATATTGACGTATTACTGTTATGTTACTGAGCAGATTGAAATGCAAAATCCACACTACAGAAGAAAAGTATCACTATTTGCATAAAACATCGGAGAATACATCCACATGTATGGATAACCACTTAGGTGATATATTATTTTATATATTTTATATATGTGTTGTATGCAAGTGCTTTATGGGGGAATTTTTAACATACAGAGTATTTAGTAAAGAATTTCTTATGTTGGAAGTCATTACAGTTAACTAGGTATTTTGTTTTTACATATAGGAAAATGATTACATTTTAACAGTATATGCCTAGTGTATAAGTTATGTGTTATTTTTATGAAATATATAGATTGTAATATCATGAAATACATTATTATATTTTTTTTAAATAATGATAAAATGAAGTTAATAAGTAGATTGGATGACTGATGTAAATGGCGGGCTTTTTGGATATATAATGGGGAGAAATGTTAACATCTATGTTCTGAGGAAGTCTAGTATTCTAGATGAAAGCGCTCAACCTCATTGTAGCATCTTCGTTTGGTTGGAAATAAAGGAAACTAACTGTATTGGTATCCAGTTGTCCTGTTTTTCGGTGCTTGTGCATTACTTGAGTTGGTTGTTGCAACAGGACATTCATCCTTCATTAGTCGTTGCTGTTCCAGTATGGATTCCTTACAGGATGTTTCCGATGGTGGTACTCCAGTAACAAGGGAGGAAGTGAATAAATTGCAATCGGAGATGGCCATTATCAAAGGGGAGCTCACCCGTTTAATTGAACTACTTACTCCACATCCTGGTTCTCCCAAGGCGTCAGGGAAACCAACAACCACCGTCAGGGCGTCATCCCGTTCCTCAATAGGCCCAGCAAGTGACGAGGAAATCCCCAACGGTCAGGCAAGAACCTCGTCCCCATTTTTGTTCAGCTGTACGCCGAGGAAGGAAGCGCATCAAACGGTGGATAAACGACCGAGTCCACTTAATTTTTCAGCAGCAGTGGACACCGCAGGAGAGGACATATATCTTATATCAGGAGCGAAACCTAAACGACACCCGCCGGAGCGAACATATGCAACCAAAGAAAAAACTAACGTGAATACACAGACAACCAAAGGTACTGTTCAACAGTGCTTCCGACCAGGCAGGTCGGATGCACAAGATATATATAATGTAGAAGCATTTCTAAAAGTGCCGTTTGCATTTGCTGACAGCAATAATGCTAGAAGCAAAAGTACGGACGATGATAAACAATATACCTCACTCAAACAAATGATATATGATTTTGGGAATAAACTCACCAAAATCAAAGCCCTACAAGTTGACAATTTATATCTCCGTAAATGCATAGAGAATGACATTGTACCTATGGGGTTACGGTTCTTTAAAGAACCCATAGGTGTTGATATGAATGTGGACAATATTAAGCAATGTAATATCATGTTCAATGCATTTGGAAAGCAGTTTATGGAATTTTTAGTAAATAATAATGATTTAAAGTTGGGCATTCTTCTAAGTGAGGTAGAAAGTTTAGATAGATTCATAAGGCAGGATGTTTTATTTATGCAATGGGAGAAACTTTATTATAAACAATATGATTATGCTGAGAATAATAGCAAAAGAATATTTGAAAGAAAGTGTAAAAAAATGGAGAGGGATAAGCAGCAATATGAGAGAGGGATTGCTTATAGATGGAATACAACAAAAGGTAGAGGAAATATGAGACACAGTACGAACTATGAAAAACAGGAAATGGTTTACAAGGAAAAATATGATGATATTTTTTTAGAAGAAGGAGAGAACAACAAAGGGAAAGTGGGGAAGTGGAAGGGAAAGGAACAATACAAAAGGAACAGGTTCAGGAAGTGGTAGGGAACTCGATATGTATACCATTGAATAATACGTCAATAAATGATATAAGGATAGCTGACGTCTATTATTCTAGTGATGAGATGACCATACATAACACCACTTCAACTGTAGGTGAGGTAAAAATATATAACTATACCACACACGAGGTTAACCCTGAACTCTTGAATATATTTGCCAAAGGTATGAAGTACATACCGGATAAATCCTTTGATTTATTGGATACTTTAGTAGAGGTGAAACTATTCCTTAGAAAAATAAATCTTGGGGTATTTTTTCATGATAGCAGACAGCAGGTAATAAATGCAGGTTTACTACGTAAAAAGAGTTCCTTTACCCCCCCTATGGCCAAAACTATAGAAGCCTATGAAAATGTAATTTATAAAGAAATTTACAAGCTTTATAATAAGCACAAATACAAGAGAGGTGACAACTTGGCAGTACAACAGATATACACAACATTAGATATATTGTGTGATAACATCCGTATTATGACAGCGGATAAAGGGGGAGGCATAATATTGTATGATCAAGAAAAATATAGTAACAAAATGTTTGATATACTGAATAACAGTATACAATATGAAGTCTCCTCTTTAAACCAAGTAAATATAGCACATAGGAGAATTGACTCCTATTTGGAAGAATTTCTGTTGGATAATAGGATAGACGAAGAACTATATAGATATTTAAAGGTGGAATTCCCTGTACTAGCAACCATAACCGGAATACCTAAAGTACATAAAAACCCACTAGATCCCCCTTTCAGACCTATTATTTCGGGGAGTTTGAGTAAAACATTCAAACTTGGTAAATATGTTGATAGTAGATTAAAACATATATACAACACAGTACAACATATTATGAAGGATTCATGGGCATTCTTGGGTATATTCAAGACAGAGATATGGAGCCCTGAGGTAATATTTGTCACCATAGATGTACAGGACTTATTCTCCTGTATTCCCAAGAATGAAGGGCTCAACAGCTTCATAAACAGCCTATGTAAGCATAGTGGACTGGACCAAGAGGAAATTTCATTACTCACTTCCTTCATGGATATAGTATTAGACAACAACTATATCTATTATGAAGGAGAATATTACAGACAGAGTAATGGTGTGGCGATGGGAGCAGCCTGCGCTCCCATGTACGCTAACTTAGTACTCTTGGATTGGGAGGAACAACATGTACACAATTCCATATGGATGGAAAATATCAAAACATATGTACGATACCTAGATGATATTTTCCTGCTTTGGACTGGGAATATTGAAGAACTGACCAGATTTGTAGACTATATCAATGGCACGACCAGTTATCTAAGATTTACACACCAGTTTCATCATAGGGGTATCAATTACTTGGATGTATATATATACAACGACGGACACACATTTCAATCTAAAATTCACAGAAAGGATACATACAGCAATGGATTTTTACATTTTGACAGTGCACACTCATATCAAGTTAAACGCAACATAGTTAAAGGCCAA
This sequence comes from Protopterus annectens, assembly GCF_019279795.1. Classification (NCBI taxonomy): domain Eukaryota; kingdom Metazoa; phylum Chordata; order Ceratodontiformes; family Protopteridae; genus Protopterus; species Protopterus annectens. Next base: position 981,420,491 of record NC_056732.1, on the reverse strand, counting down.
TGTATAAGGGCCGCGAGAATGTCATCAGTAAGGGAACAAATGGAAAAGGAATTGTCCTTTATAGGAGGTTTATTCTTAGAGAAGGGATACCCAGTGGACATGATTAGAGACATCACAACATATGTATCACAACAATGGGGGCAACAATACATACCCCTCTTAGGAATAGGGATAACTAACAAGAAGGATAGAACTGTTAATGGTGACGAATATAAGAAAGCATGCATATTTAAATATGGAAAATACACGAATGAAATTAAGGGAATTATCACCAATAACTGGAACATATTGACAAGTGATCCAATAATAAAAGAAAAGATACCTAACAAACCACAATTTGTATATAAAGCAGGAAATAACCTGAAAGGAATTATACAAATAAAATATAATCAAAATCAAAAGAATAAGGCAAACAAACTAGGGACTAAGAAATGTGGTCATTGCAATTATTGCAAATATATCTTTGAAGATATTAACATCAAGTTAAACAATACAACACACACCAAAATCACATTTAGACATGGGAACTGCCTGACGAAACACCTGATCTACTTGGCTATATGTGATACCTGTCAGAGCTATTATGTGGGGAAAACGGATCGTTTTTTCAAAAACAGAATCTATGACCACTTATATTGTATTAAAAAACTGGACACGAACAATGCTCTGTCTCGCCATCTTATCCATAGCCAAGGATGTGTTGGATTTAAGTTTGGTATACTAGAGGTTATAACACCTAACCCTAGGGGGGGAGATATAAAATCACTAGTGAGTGAAAAGGAGATTAAATGGCAGCTACGATTAGGCGTAGCCACACCCCTGGATTAAGCAAGTTATCCCCACCAAACCATTAGTGAGGACATAAGAAATAACAGACAATGAATTGTTATTAGTTATTATGTATTCTCATTATATTATGTGGAGGAATAGTGCTGGTTTTTCTGATCCCAGCACTAAAGATATAGTAAATTTTGATGTCTTAGGGATGGTGACATGTATATTCATTGTAAATTTTATGTTCCTAACACATAACAATGGAGGGGATAGACCATGGAAGTGGATTAAATATGGAAGGGGTGGAATATTACCATTATTACCATCAATTTTAAGTGTAATATTACCATTCTCTTTGAATTCTGGAATCTCATATTGACGTATTACTGTTATGTTACTGAGCAGATTGAAATGCATAATCCACACTACAGAAGAAAAGTATCACTATTTGCATAAAACATCGGAGAATACATCCACATGTATGGATAACCACTTAGGTGATATATTATTTTATATATGTGTTGTATGCAAGTGCTTTATGGGGGAATTTTTAACATACAGAGTATTTAGTAAAGAATTTCTTATGTTGGAAGTCATTACAGTTAACTAGGTATTTTGTTTTTACATATAGGAAAATGATTACATTTTAACAGTATATGCCTAGTGTATAAGTTATGTGTTATTTTTATGAAATATATAGATTGTAATATCATGAAATACATTATTATATTTTTTTTAAATAATGATAAAATGAAGTTAATAAGTAGATTGGATGATTGATGTAAATGGCGGGCTTTTTGGATATATAATGGGGAGAAATGTTAACATCTATGTTCTGAGGAAGTCTAGTATTCTAGATGAAAGCGCTCAACCTCATTGTAGCATCTTCGTTTGGTTGGAAATAAAGGAAACTAACTGTATTGGTATCCAGTTGTCCTGTTTTTCGGTGCTTGTGCATTACTTGAGTTGGTTGTTGCAACAGGACATTCATCCTTCATAGATTAGAAAAGTGCAGATAAGTTGCAGCAAAGATATGGGGGATGATGGGTGGGTAACCTGGACTGCAACAGTGAATACACTCGAACATCTACATTTATGATAAGTGTACACAACTGTACTATGTTCTTCGTGTTTCACTGTTGCAGTCATTACACTTGGGTTGAATCCCAAAGCTATGCTTGGGAGGCTGGAGCTAAATAGCATTAGGAGTGGCTATGAGGCCCTGTAGAACTGCAGTGGCAAAGCCTGCCCTGGATTTAGAGTAGAATGGAAAATGATAGTGCCTTGTAAAGGTGTGCACTGAACTCCAGGTAGCAGCCTCTAAAATGTCTTTGGTTGGTATTCCCCTGAGGAAGGCTGCTGAAGTGGCTGCTGCTCTGGTTGAATGTGGCCTAATGCCCTTAGGCACTGGCTTGTGAATAGTAGAAACAAATGCAGTGGCCTATCCACTTTGAAATCGTCTGCTTTGAGATAGCCTTTCCTTGTAATCCTGCAGCATATGCCACTAGTAGTTGCTCTGTCTTTCTGAAAGCTTTGGTTCTGTTCAAGTAGAAGCGTAGCTGTCTGTGTATGTCCAAAGAATGCAGAATTCTCTCCCCCTTACTCTGTGGGTTTGGATTAAAAGTAGGCAGATGAATAGTTTGGTTAAGGGCCACACTGGACACTACCTTAGGCATAAATGTCGCGTTTGTCCTCTGAGAAACCCTGTCTGGATAAAAATGATAAAAGGTTCCAGAGCCATGAGTGCCTGTAGCTCTGAGACTCGTCTTGCAGAGGTTATTGCTAGGAGCAGAGCTGTTTTCCAAGATAAAAACTTTATAACAGCTGTAGCGGCTGGCTCAAAAGGAGGCAGGGTGAGTTTTTCCAAAACATAATTGAGGTCCCATGCTGGTATTGGCGATCTCCTTGGAGGCCTTAAGTTTTTGGCTCCTCTGAGGTACTGCCTTAACAAGGGATGAGAAAAGATTGGTGGCTCTGTATTGTAATGAGCCGAAATGGTAGAGGCATGAATTTTAATTGATGAAAAGGATAGGCCTTTGTCCAGCATCTCAGTTAAGCATTGCAAAATCTGAGGAATATTTGGTACAGCTGTCAATTCCTTGTGCATGGTTCCAAGCACAGAATCTCTTCCATTTTCCAGCATAAGATTTTCTGGTACTAGGCCTTCTGGCCTCCAAAATAACATCCATTACAGCTTTAGTGAGAGGTGCATTTTGTATCACTACATTATCTGCCATGCTGCCAGATTTAAGGTCTTTAGTTGGCTGTGCAGGATCTGATTGTTTTGTTGGGATAGTAGATGAGGTATTTGAGGCAAGGTCCAAGCCGGGCACTGAGAAAAGTTCCTTAGGATTGGATACCAGTGCTGGCTGGGCCAGTCTGGGGCAATCAGTATCATCTTTGGCTTCTCTTGTCTGACCTTTAGGAGTACCTTGGGGAGGAGAGGCAGTGGAGGAAAGGCATATACTGCTAAGCTTTTCCAGCTGAAAGATAGGGCGTCCACTTTCCATGCTTGTCTGTGATAAGTCCTTGTGCAGAATGTTTTTAGTTGGTAGTTGTGAGGAGAGGCAAATAGATCTATATCCAGGCATCCCCATTTCCTTGTTATCATGATGAAGACTTGTGGATCCAATTTCCACTCGTGGGGATCCATGAGGTTTCTGCTTAGTTCGTCTGCCAGAGTATTTATCTTTCCTGGCAGGAATTGTGCCTGCAGATGTACTTGGTAAGTCAATGTTGTGTCCCACAAAGTCATGGCTAGTCTGCAAAGGGGGTAAGAATGAGTGCCTGCCAGCTTGTTTATATACCACATGACAGTGGTGTTGTCGGTCTTTATCAGTAGTTGTCCTGGATGAAGTAGGTCCTTGAAGGCTGTCAGAGCATTCTGAACAGCTAGCATCTCTTTTTGATTGATATGTAGATGCATTTGGTTTGCAGACCATGTGCCTTGAATACATCTTCCTGCCATGTGGGCCTCCCAGACATAATCTGATGCATCCGTTGTTAATGTCTGCCTGGCTGGGGGTAAAGTGAATGGCTGTCCCCTGTTCTGGTGACAAGTCTTCGCCCACCAATGAAACTCCTGTTGTAGGCAGGGAATGAGGGTAATTATTGTTTCTAGGCTGTGGCAATGTTGAGTCCAAACACTTTTAGGTACCACTGAAGTTTCCTCATATGCAGTCTCGCATATGGAATTAGTAGAATGCAGGATGCCATGAAGCCCAAAGCCTGCAGAATTTTTCTTGCAGATAACTGGGCCTTTGTTGCCAACAGGTTGAAAGAGGCAGTCAGTTGCCTTTGTTTGTCTGGCGTGAGATAAGCCATCTGGGCAGTTGTATTTAAGCTTGCACCCAGGAATATTATCTCTTGAGAGGGTACTAGTTTTGATTTCTTTTCGTTGACTGTGTACCCTAGGCCTGTTAGAAATCTCATTACAAACGCCAGATGCTGTAGTAGAATGTCCTTGTTCTCTGCTTGAATGAGGCAGTCGTCCAAGTAAGGATATATTTGTATTCCTCTCTGTCTGCAGAATGCAATTACTGGTGCCAGGCACTTTGTGAAGACTCTGGGCGCAGTAGATAAGCCAAAGGGCAGTGCAGAGAATTGGTAATGCATTGAGCCAGATTTGAATCTGAGGTATCTTCTGCATGTTTTTTTGATTGAGACATGCAGGTATGCCTCTTTTAGATCTAAAGTCACAAGCCAAGCCTTATTTATTTATTTATTGCATTTGTTTACCGGGATACATCCACTGGGCCTAAAAGAGCCCATTTTCAGTGGAGGCCGGGGGAGAAAAGCTCCAACGAGATACAGAAAAAATATAAACATTAATTAGTACAGAAGCAAAAACAGTGTTACAGATAGTAAATATAGTAACATATACAGAACATATACATAAAAGCAGATATATACAGAAAATATACATTAAAGCAGAATTCAATTAATTCAATCAGATTGGTATAAACAGAGATCAGTATTATTATACCAGAATCAACAAGTGAAGATAAAAATAAATATGGAGAAAATATCATCAGTCACTAGTAGCAAAAGACATAGGAGTTTAGTAATCATATAAGGAGAGTGAAGAGGTTAGGTTATAGAGCAGGAACATAGCCAGGAAGAGTTGAGATGATTTTTCAGCATTTGTTTGAAGGTGGTGGTGCTGCCTGTGTTTCTTATAGAAGGCGGAAGCGAGTTCCATAGTTTGGCGACAGTGAAGGCATAGAGGAGTTGACCAGCAGGTAAGGTGGGCTTATCTACTTTTAGAAGTAGATGATTTTCAGATCTTAGATACCTGCTGGAATGGTATTTGGCAAGTAGAGTTGAGAGAGCAGGACAGTCTGTGGGTCTGTAGATTATTTTGTGCACAGTAGTTAGTTGTGTGAATGAGAGATGGTGGGGGAGTTCCAGCCACCCTAATTGTTTCAGTGACTTACAATGGTGGGATGAGAATGTGGCCTTGGTGGCAAATTTTGCTATTCTGTTGTAACACATAGCAAGTTTGGATTTTGTAGAATTTCAGATATTAGTGAGGAGAGGGGCACCATAAAGGAGAAAGGGTAATAAAAAGGTAGTTGCAAGGGTTTGTCTAGTAGAGAGGCTAAGAAAGTGTTGGTGCCTGTACTTGCCCAGCATAGGCAGTAGTTGCTGTAGAGTCAACATTTTGAATTTTGGTATATCCAGAAATGTATTTAGAATAGATAGGTCCAGTATTGGTCTCCAGGTCTTGTCCTTTCTTGGTACCAAGAACAGTCTTGAATAAAATCCTTGTCCCTGCTCTTGCTCTGGTACTTGTTGAATAGCCCTCATGTCCATGAGGGATGAGACTTGCTTTTGTGCTTCTGCCCATTGATGTTTTGGCAGGTCTGGCCAACCATTTGTCCTTGGCAGGGTATGGAAGTGAAACTTGTAGCCCTGTGACACTATGCCCATTTGTCCTGGGTTATTATGTGCCAGTTTTGAGAAAAAAGTGCTAGTTTTCCCCCTAAAGGTGCTGCCAGAAGATAAGTGCTTGGTGCAGACAGGGGGAAGTCATTGGGACTGTTTCCTGTATGGCTGTGATTTGTCTTCTCCACTTTTGGAGGTAGAAGCACCCCATTGTTTAGACCTGTACCAACCTTGGGGCTGGGATCTGCCTCTTGGGCGTCTGTATCTGCCCCTTTGTGGTTTGTCTGACACTGGAAAGGACAAATTCTTTGTAGGCCAGTGTCTGCTAAATCTTGGAGGCTAAACCTGTAAGAAATCCTTAATCGTTTGCATAGATTTAGCTTTGTCTTCCATTTTCTTTAACACCTCTTCTGCTTTAACACCAAACAAAGTATCATGCTGTAAAGGGGCATCTAATAATTTTGCTTTGACATGATCAGGCAGACTTTGCTCCTTTAACCAAGCATGCCTCCTGATGACAGAACCCGTAACAGCGGCTCTGCAGGAGGCCTCCAAAGAATAAAAACCACATTGCAAAGTATGCTTTCCAACTTGTTCAGCTGCATGCAATAAATCCTGCATTACTTTGTTTTCTGCACATTCAGAATTTGCCAACATTTTCTGTTTAAGCAGTGACATAATATATTGCTGATATTTGAGCATATGAAACTGACAATTTAAAGCCCTTATATCCAAAGTAGCGGAAGTGTAAATCTTTTATCCCCATCTGTCCAATGCCCTAGAATCCCTGTCAGAGGGGGTAGGATTTTTTGCAGTGGAAGCCTTGACCCCTTTGGGACCCTGAGAGATAGTTTCTGGGTCAGCAGCAGGGTTTTTGAAAAGGAATTTATGAGAGTCAGGAACCCTGTAGTACCTGTCTGGTTTAACTGGAGCTGGAGGTAAGGAGTCAGGGGTCAGACTGGACTCTGAAAATACATAATCAACAATGTCTAACACAGGTGGAATAGCTAGGGGCCTGTGTTGTGGTAGTAAAAGGAAGTCTCTGAGCCTTTTCTTAGCTTATGAAAAATCTTGGCTCTCCCAGTGGAAATGCTCCCTCATGGTATGCAAGGTTTCCCCAAAAGAGTAATCCTCAGGAGGAGAGGCTGAAGGGATAGATTCTTCAGCATCAGAATCCTCGTAGGGAAGAAGAGAGTATTCCCGATCAGAAGAGGAATCAGATGAAATGGAAACCTGATCTGAAGATTCATATTCTGTCTCTTGCCTAGGCCTTTTATCAGGTAGGGGATGGGAACCCTTGATCAAAGTAATTAAGTCTTCGGACATTTTGAGCATCTGTTTCTTGGGCATGGAGGCCTGTCCATGAGGCTGTTGTACTTGTTTCTTTGTCTTTAAGGGTACTTTAGTCTTTGCCTTTGAAGCTGAAGTTGTTTTAATGTATAATTGAGTTGGTCTGAAAACACCCTCAGAAGCCGATGCCTGCTCAGAGGCTCCAGACTCATCTGAGGGAATAGTCTCTGAAGGTCCAATAACTTGAGCCTCCAGCGGCCTAAACGACTCCACGTGGGAGTCGGTAGCAGCCTGCGGGTCTAAAGTAGCGGGCGTCAGGGGCTGCGAAGCCGCCTCACTGAGAACTGACGAACCTGCGACTGGCTTAGAAGAAGCCTCGTCATCGGTTTTGGACCTTGGATGCCTGTTCTTTTCTTTTTCTTTGCGTTTCTTGTGAATTCCGGTAGTCGGATGGCTGTCCGACGACATTGTATAATTAAATCTTCTGCCAAAATAGTGTAATGCAAAATCGTACTGACGCTTAATAGTGTGTTGGTTAAATCTAGCACAAAAACCGACAACTAGCAACGTCGTGGTCAGGGCCTAGGGCAAGGAATACAGTAAGAATGAAAGTCCTTATGAGGTATTTGCTTCCCACAAGAAATACAACTATTAACTTTTTCTGACATCAGTCTGGAGGAAGAAAAAAGTTTCCCTAATGGGGTACTTAGCTTTTAATGAAGACTTCAGATCTGAAATTCGAACACAAAAATCTCAGGAGTCGGCCGACTGGCACTTGCGAACTGTTTATGCTTCGGGCACCGTGCGCCAAGAAAGACTGAAGAAAATGGCGTCGGCTGCATCTTTTATACCCCTGGCGCACTGACGTCGGGAAAGAGGTGACAGTAACAGACGCCGGACCTAGGAATTCAGGCCGACTGAGGGTAGCCTGCCAGTAGGATAACCCAAGTGTAATGACTGCAACAGTGAAACACGAAGATCATCAGAGTAGGGTAGATGCCTGGGAAACCAGATATAGGGCATACTTAAGCACATGAATTTAGAAACTGATGGCCCTAAAAGCCAGTGTAAAGTACAGTTGTGTACATTTACCATAAATGTAGATGTTAAGAGTGTATTCACTGTTGCAGTCAACACACTTGGGTTATCCTGCCAGGGGTAGCCCTTAGTTGGCCTGAATACCAGAAGCTTAGTATTTCTGCGTCGGTTGCCGTCGCTCCAGGACTGACGTCAAGGTCATCAGTGCCCCAAATGTCAGGAGCCCCCAGTAAGGAGCCAAGTTATGGTGGAGTAACACCACCAGTAGAAAGTAAATACCAATAGCCCTGTAAGGGTGAGGAAGAGAGAGAGAGAGAGAGAGAGACAAGGGGGCTGAAGGGGGAAACCAGGAGTGCAACAGTGAATACACTCGAACATCTACATTTATTGTAAGTTTACACAACTGTACTATGTTCTTCATGTTTCACTGTTGCAGTCATCACACTTGGGTTGATTCCCAAAGCTGAGGAACGGGTGGAGGCAGTCAAGAAGAGTTAGGGCTGGCTAATACGCCCTGCAGGACTGCGGTCGCAAACTCCGCCCTGGATTTTGAAAAGATAGGCAGGTGGTAATGCTTGGTGAAGGTATGAACAGAACTCCATGCTGCACCTTCCAGGATGTCCCTGATAGGGATCCCTCTGAGAGAGGCTGTAGAGGTTGAAGTTGCTCTAGTAGAATGTGTTATGACCCCTTGTGGGGGTTGTTTCCCATGGTGTTTGTAAGAGAAATGGATGCAGTGTGCTATCCATATGGAGATAGTTTGTTTTGATATGGCTTTGCTCTCTGCCACTGCAGCAAAGTTGACTAGTAACTGGTCAGATTTCCTAAAGGGCTTAGTCCTATCCAGGTAGAATCTGAGCTGTCTGTGCACATCTAGAGAGTGCAGGATCCTTTCCCCCTTATTTTGAGGTTTAAGGAAAAAGGTGAGCAAATGAACAGAGTGGTTGAGAGCCACACTGGACACCACTTTAGGCATGAAAGTTGGGTTAGTCCTGAGGGAGACCCTGTCATCATGAAAAATGATGAAAGGTTCCACAGCCATAAGTGCCTGTAGCTCTGACACTCTTCTAGCTGAAGTGATGGCCAGAAGCAAGGCTGTTTTCCAAGAGAGGAATTTTAACTCTGATGAAGTTGCAGGCTCAAGGGGGGGGGGGGGTGAGCTTTTCCAACACTAAGTTAAGGTCCCAAGCAGGAGTAGGGGCTCTTCTTGGTGGCATTAAGTTGTTAGATCCTCTCAGGAACTATTTGATGAGAGGGTGTGAGAAGAGAGGTAGCTCAGTGCTGTAATGTGCAGAGATGGCAGAGGCATGGATTTTAATGGAAGAGAAGGATAGGCCCCTGTGGAGCAGTTCTGCTAGGTAATCCAGGATGAGAGGTAAGGAGGGTTGTGCTGGGGTCTACTCCTTTAGATTGAATCCAGGAACAATACCTTTTCCACTTATCAGCATAGACTATCCTTGTACTGGGTCTTCTGGCTTCCAGAAGGACATCAAGTACCTGCTTGCTTAGGCTAGTTACTGGGGGAGAATTCAAAGAATAAATCAGGCTGCGAGGTTCAGGGTTTGCAGTTGCAGATGCAGGATCTGTCCCTCCAGCTGAGTGAGGAGGGTTGGGATCTGAGGTAGATGCCATGGTGGCACTGGTAACAGGCTGCTCAGTAGTGGGTACCAGTGCTGGTGTGGCCAGTCTGGAGCAGTCAGGATTGCCCTTGGTCTGTCCTGTCTTATCTTGAGTAGTATTTTTGAAAGAAGAGGCAGAGGGGGAAAGGCATAATTTGAGAGGTTTACCCACTGGAAGGATAGGGCATCCACTTTCCATGCTCTGCTGTGTGGTGTCCTGGTGCAGAATTTGCTGATCTGGTGATTGTAGGTGGAGGCAAAAAGGTCTACCTCTGGTATCCCCCATTTCTGGGTTAACAGGCTGAAAGTGCTGGGATTTAATTGCCACCATGTGGATCTAGGAGATTTTTGCTTAAGTCATCTGCCAGACAGTTTTGTTTTCCTGGCAGGAATTGAGCTTGCAGACGGATCTGCATGTCCAATGCCGTGTTCCACAGTGTCATGGCTAGCCTGCAGAGTGGGATCCCCCCTGCTTGTTGATGTACCACAACTGTGGTGTTGCCTGTTTTTATTAGCAAGGGTCCAGGTGAGAGAAGGGATCTGAAAGCTGTCAGCGCATGCTGAACAGATAGCAAGTCTTTTTGGTTGATGTGCAGATGAATTTGACTTGAGCTCCAGTGGCCCTGAATGTAGTTGTCTCCCAGATGTTCCCCCCAGGCATAGTCTGATGCGTCTGTGGTTAGGGTCTGGGTGGTGTGGGGTTGTGTAAAGGGAAGCCCCTTGTTGTGGTTGCATGCTGCTGTCCACCGAAGAAACTCTGTTGTTAGACAAGGTATGATGGTTTTCAGGTCCTGAGAATGATGGCACCAAAGACTTTTCAAGTACCATTGAAGTTTCCTCATATGCAGTCTGGCATATGGAATTAGTAGAATGCAAAAGGCCATGAACTCTAGAGCCTGTAGGATTTTCCTTGCGGATAGCTGGGTTCTGGTGGCCATTTGAGTGAAGTGGCCTGTTAGATAGGCTTGTTTTTCTGGAGTAAGAAATGCCATCTGGGAGGCTGTGTCCAAGCTTGCTCCCAGGAATGCAATTTTTTGACTGGGTACTAGTTTTGATTTCTTTTCGTTGATGGTGTACCCCAGGGAGGTTAGAAGGTTCTTTACAAATGTCAGGCGCTGCATCAGCTTTTCCTGTCTGCCTGAATCAGGTAATCGTCCAAGTAAGGGTATATCTGAATGTTTCTCTGTCTGCAATAGGCATGGCTGGAGACAGACATTTTGTGAAGACTCTGGGAGCAGTGGATAAGCCAAAGGGAAGTGCAGAAAACTGGTAATGCATAGATCCTGCCCTGAAAAGTAGATATTTCCTGCATGATTCCCTGATAGGGATGTGCTGATAGACTTCTTTTAGGTCTAGGTTAACTAGCCACGCCTCTTTGGACAACCTAGGAAGAAGCTGCTGAAGGGTAAAGCATTTTGAATTTTGGTACCAGCAGGAAGATGTTTAGAATGGAAAGATCTAGGATTGGCCGCCAAGTGCCCTCTTTTCTGGGTACCAGGAAAAGCCTGGAATAAAACCCTTGACTTATCTGTTCTGCAGGAACAGGTTGAATTGCCCTTATGGAGAGCAGGGATTGAACTTGGTTTTGTGCCTCTGCCCACTGGTTTGGAGGAAGGTCTGGGAATCCTTTCGGGGTTGGCAGTGTGTGGAAGTAAAATTTGTACCCCCTGGGATACAATATTGAGGACCCATCGGTCTTTGGTGATGTAAGTCCAGTTTTTTGCATGGTGGGCAAGTTTTCCTCCTAGGGGCATGAGCAATTGGGCACAGGTGAGGAGTGGGGCTGACAAGTCATTGTGAAATCTTTCCGTAAGGGGGTGGCTTAGCACTCCCTCTTTTAGAAGTGGAGGTACTCCATTGCTTAGATCTCTGCATGCCCTGAGACTGTAATCTGGGAGGGTCTGTTTCCCCTGGGTCTAGTTTGAGAAGGCCTTGATGGGGCTGGAAAGGACCAATGTTTCGAGGGGCAATGCCTACTGAATCTTGGAGGATGCACCTGCAAAAAATCTTTGACTGTCTGCATAGACTTAGCTTTTTCTTTCATCTTTTTTAGAACCTCTTCTGCTTTGGTGCCAAACAAACTGTCTTTATTCAAAGGGGTGTCTAGTAATTTTGATTTGACATGGTCTGGCAAGGTCTGTTCCTTAAGCCAAGCATGCCTTCTCAGTACAGAACCAGTGACTTCCGCCCTGCAAGATGCTTCTAGGGCGTCAAACCCACACTGCAAGGTATGCTTGCTGACTTGGCTTGCAGAATGCATAAGCTCCTGTAATTCTTTATTTTTTGCACAGTCTGTAAAGGTAGATAATTTTTGCTTAAGTTCCATAATATGTTGCTGGTAATTCAGCATGTGAAACTGGCAATTCAATGCCCCAATGGCTAGAGTTGCAGAGGTATATACTTTTTTAACCCATCTGTCTAAAGCTCGGGAATCCCTGTCCGAAGGGGTGGGATTCTTAGCTGTAGTTGCCTTTATACATTTAGACCCTTGGGAAATGACCTCTGAGTCAGCAGTAGGAATTTTTAAAAGAAATTTGAGAGAGTCAGGAACTCTGTAGTACCTGTCTGGTTTCCTTGGAGCAGGGGGCAAAGTATCAGGAGTCAGACTGGATTCCATAAAAACATCATCCACAACATACAGAACAGGAGGGATAGCTAAGGGTCTATGTTGTGGCAAATCTAAAAATTTTGAGTCACTTTTTGGACTGAGGATAATCCTGACATTCCCAGTGGAAATGCTCTCTTAAAGTATTAAGGGTTTCACCAAAAGAAAAATCCTCTGGAGGGGAAGCAGAGGGAATGGATTCCTCTGCATTGGAATCCTCATAAGCAGATAAAGGCATGTCTTCATATTCAGAAACGTCAGAGTCATCGGACTCATGGGTCAGTTAAAGCTGCTGGGGACTTCCCTTTTTCTCTTTACAGGGGAAGGCTGCTTTCCCCTAATCAGCATGATCAGGTCTTCTGCCATTTTAAGCATTTGAGATTGTGGCAAGGAAGCAGGTGCTTGAGATAGGGTCATTGATTTTTTTAGGTGTAGCTCGTACTCTTCGCCTTAGAAACTCGGCAGTTTTAGACAAAACTGAAAATGCGAAAGAAGTCGTCAGTTTGTCTTGAGTATCGGTAATGCGAAGAACTTCCTCAGAAGCTGGTGCCTGCGCAGCGGCTCCAGACCCATCCAAGGTAGAGACATCCACAGGTTCCACAGTTAAATAAGAGTCTCGCAGCATACCGGACTCCGAACGGGTCTCAGTAGCAGCCTGCAAATCTATCGAAGTGGGCATCAGGGGCTGCGAAACTGCCTCACTGAGTACCAGCGAACTGGCGACTAGCTTAACGGAAGCATCATCGGCAGTTTTGGACCTGTGCGGTCTGTCTCTGTCCTTATCTTTACGTTTTTTCGGAAGATCGGTAGTCGGATGGCTTACAGAAGCCATTTCGGAATACGGAGATCGAGAGCGACAGTATTTAGCGACAATAAGGGCCAGACGAAGAATAGTTTGGGTGTTGAACAAAGCACAAAACCGACAGGGAGGAACGTTGTGGTCTGGGCCTAAACAAGTGACGCAGTAAGAATGGAAATCTCGGTGTTGTATTTACTTACGGGACTGATGTAATGGCGTCGGTTGCCTGTTTTTATACCCGACGACCTGACGTCTGTCCTGGAGTGACAGCAACCGATACAGAAATACTAAATCTCTGGTATTCGGGCCGACTGAGGGCTACCTTCAGGCATATAACCCAAGTGTGATGACTGCAACAGTGAAACACGAAGAACATCTCTCCCTCCTGCTGAGTTAGGAGAGTTGGAATCTGGGGGAGGTGCCATGGAGGCAACGGGGACAGACTGCGCAGTAGTGGGTACCAGTGTTGGCGTGGCCAGTCTGGAGCAATCAGGATTGCCCTTTGTCTTTCCTCCCTTACTTTGAGTGGTAAGAAGAGGCAGAGGGGGAAATGCATAGATTGAGAGTTTTGCCTACTGAAAGGATAGGGCACCCACCTACCAGGCTTTGCTGTGAGGTTCCCTGGTGCAGAATTTGCTTAGCTGGTGGTTGTAGGGGGAGGCAAATAGGTCCACCTTCGGGGTACCCCATTTTTGGGTCACAAGGCTGAAGGTGTTATGGTTTAATTGCCACTCATGTGGGTCCAGGAGATCTCTGCTTAAGTTGTCTGACAGAGAGTTTTGTTTGCCTGGCAGGAATAGAGCTTGCAGGTGAATATGCATGGCTGAGGCCCTGTTCCAAAGCGTCATGGCTAGCCTGCAGAGTGGGTTCCCCGTACTTGTTGATGTATCACATTATTATGGTGTTGTCACAGTTTTGACTAATAGAGGCACTGTAGACAGCAGGGATCTGAAAGCTGTCAAGGCGTGCTGAACAGCTAGCATCTCTTGTTGGTTGATGTGCAGATGAATTTGGTTTGGGGTCCAGTGGCCTGAATGTACCTGCCGTCCAGGTGAGCACCCCAGGCATAGTCTGATGCGTCTGTGGTTAGGGTCTGGGTGTTGTGGGGTTGTGAAAAGGAAAGTCACTTGTTGTGGTTGCATGCTGCTGCCCACCAAAGAAAATCTTTCCTTACACAAGATATTATAGGTATAATAGTTTCCAGGTCCTGCGAATGTTGACACCAAAGGCTTTTTAAGTACCACTGAACTTTCCTCATATGCAGTCTGGCATATGGAATTAGAAAATGCAGGAGCCAATGAAGTCTAGAGCTTGCAGGATTTTCCTTGCGGATAACTGGGTTCTGGTGGCCAGTTGAAAGAAGCAGCCTGTCAAGACAGTCTTGTTTTTCTGGAGTTAGAAATGCCATCTGGGATGCTGTGTCCAAGCCTGCTCTCAGGAATACAATTTTTTGACTGGGGACTAGTTTGGATTTCTTTTTGTTGATAGTGTACCCCAGTGAGGTTAGTAGGTCCTTTACAAATGTCAAGTGCTGTAACAACTTTTCCTGTCTGCCTGAATCTGGCAGTCGTCCAAGTAAGGATAAATTTGAATATTTCTTCGTCTACAAAAAGCAATAGCTGGGAGCCAGGTATTTTGTGAAAACTCTGGGAGCAGTGGATAAGCCAAAGGGAAGTGCAGAGAAAGTACAGTTGTGTACCTACCATAAATGTAGATGTTCGAGTGTATTCACTGTTGCAGTCATTATTCTTGGGTTATCCTGCTGGCAGGCTACCAGCAGTCGGCCTGAATTCCAAAGTCCTGGTCCGGCATTGGTTGCTGTCACCTCTTCCCTGACGTCAGTGCGCCAGGGGTATATAAAATGCAGCTGACGCCATTTTCTTCAGTTTTTCTTGCCCCAGATGTCAGGTGCCCCCAAAAGGGTAGGCTAAATATATTATGCCAATAAACATACATGCAGTAAAGAAACATTTCCTTCATCTACAAGCAAATACACCACATAGGTTGTATAGAATAGAGAAGTACAGATAAACCTCAGCAAAAGAAAGGGGGACGGAGGGAGTGTAACCTGGACTGCAACAGTGAATACACTCGAACATCTACATTTATGGTAGGTACACAACTGTACTATGTTCATCGTGCTTCACTGTTGCAATCATTACTCTTGGGTTGAATCCCAAAGCTGAGGATGGGTGGCTGGGCTAAATAGGATTAGGAGAGGCTATGAGGCCCTGCAGAACTGCAGTGACAAAGCCTGCTCTGGATTTAGAGTAAAGAGGCAAGTGGTAGTGCTTTGTAAAAGTATGCACTGAACTCCAAGTTGCAGCCTCTAAGATGTCTTTGGTTGGTACTCCTCTGAGGAAGGCTGCTGAAGTGGCTGCTGCTCTGGTAGAATGAGGCCAAATGCCCTTAGGCACAGATTTGCCATGCTGTGAATAGCAGAAATGGATGCAATGGCCTATCCATTTAGAAATAGTCTGTTTTGAGATAGCCTTTCCTTCTGATCCTGCAGCATATGACACTAAAAGTTGCTCAGTTTTTCTGAAAGCTTTAGTTCTGTCCAAGTAGAAGCGTAGCTGCCTGTGTATGTCCAAAGAATGCAGAATTTTCTCACCTTTGTTCTGTGGGTTTGGATAAAAGGTAGGCAAATGAATGGTTTGGTTAAGTGCCACACTGGACACCACCTTAGGCATAAATGTTGGGTTTGTCCTCAGAGAAACCCTGTCTGGATGAAAAATGAAAAAAGGTTCCATAGCCATGAGTGCTTGTAACTCCGAGACTCGTCTTGCTAGGAGCAGAGCTGTTTTCCAGGATAAGAATTTTATATCAGCTGTTGAGGCTGGCTCAAAAGGAGGCAGTGTGAGTTTTTCCAAGACACAATTGAGGTCCCATGACGGAATTGGTGCTCTCCTTGGAGGCCTGATGTTTTTGGCCACTCTGAAGGATGAGAAAAGATAGGTGGTTCCGTATTGTAATGGGCTGAAATGGCAGAGGCACGAATCTTAACTGACGAAAAGGAAAGGCCTTTGGTCCAGCATCTCAGGTATTGTAAAATCTGAGGTACATTTGGTACATACGTGTCAATGCCTTGTTCCTGGTTCCAAGCACAGAATCTCTTCCATTTTTCTGCATAAGATTTTCTGGTACTGGGCCTCCTGGCCTCCAAATAACATCCATAACAACTTTTGAAAGAGGAGTGTTCTGAATGACTACATTATCCGCCATGCTGCCAGATTTAAGGTCCTGAGTTGGCTGTGCAGGATCTGACCGTTTTGTTGGGTCAGCAAGTGAGAAGTTTGAGGCAATATCCATGCTGGACCTTGAGACAAGCTCTTTAAGATTGGGTACCAGTGCTGGCATGGCCAGTCTGGTGCAATCAGTATCATTTTTGGCTTCTCTTGTCTGATCTTTAGGAGTACCCTAGGAAGGAGAGTCAGTGGAGGAAAGGCATATACTGTTAGATTTTTCCAGCTGAAGGATAGGGCGTCCACTCTCCATGCTTGTTTGTGATAAATCCTTCTGCAACATCTCTGTAATTGGCAGTTGTGAGGGGAGGCAAATAGATCTATGTCTGGGCATCCCCATTTCCTTGTTATCATGCTGAAGACTTGTGGATCCAGTTTCCACTCGTGGGGATCCATGAGGTTTCTGCTTAGTTCATCTGCCAGAGTATTTGTTCTTCCTGGCAGGAATTGTGCTTGCAGGTGAACTTGATAAGTCAATGCTGTGTCCCATAAGGTCATTGCTTGTCTGCAGAGGGGGTAGGAATGTGTGCCTCCCTGCTTGTTTATGTACCATATGACCGTAGTACTGTCCGTCTTTATCAGTAGCTGTCCTGGATGAAGTAGATCTTTTAAAGCTGTCAGGGCATTCTGAACAGCTAACATCTCTTTTTGATTGATGTGAAGATGCATCTGGCTTGCAGGCCATGTGCCCTGAATACATTTTCCTGCCATATGAGCCCCCCAGGCATAATCTGAAGCATCCGTTGTCATTGACTGTCTGGCTGTGGGTAAAGTGAATGGCAGACCCTTGTTGTGGTGACAGGTCTGTGCCCACCATCGAAACTCCTGTTGCAGGCAGGGAATGAGGGTAATTACTGTCTCCAGGCTGTGGCAATGCTGAGTCCAAACACTTATGGAATTAGTAGAATGCAGGATGCCATGAAGCCCAAGGCCTGCAGGATTTTCCTTGCAGATAACTGGGTGTTTGTTGCCAACTTTTTGAAGTAAGAAGTCAATTGTCTTTGTTTGTCTGGCGTGAGATAAGCCATCTTGGCAGTTGTATTTAAGCTTGCACAGGAATATTATCTCTTGAGAGGGTACTAGTTTTGATTTCTTTTCGTTTACTGTGTACCCTAGGCAAATTAGTAATCTTTTTACAAATGCCAGATGCTTTAGAAGAATGTCTTTGTTCTCTGCTTGAATGAGGCAGTCGTCCAAGTAGGGATATATTTGAATTCCACTTTGTCTGCAAAATGTAATTACTGGTGCCAGGCATTTTGTGAAGACCCTGGGCGCAGTAGATAAGCCAAAGGGCAGTGCAGAGAATTGGTAGTGCATTGAGCCAGCTATGAATCTGAGGTATCTTTTGCAAGATTGATTGGGACATGCTGGTATGCCTCTTTTAGGTCCAAAGTTACGAGCCAAGCCTTCTTGCCCAGCATGGGCAGTAGCTGCTGTAGAGTCAACATCTTGAATTTTGGAACCTCCAGGAATGTGTTTAGTATAGACAGGTCTAGTATTGGTCTCCAGGTTTTGTCCTTTCTGGGCACTAAGAAAAGTCTGGAGTAAAATCCTTGCCCCTGCTCTTGTTGTGATACTTGATGAATGGCCCTCATGTCCATGAGGGCTGTAATTTGCTTTTGCGCCTCTGCCCATTGATTGTGTGGCAGGTCTGGCATACCTTTTGCCCTTGGTAGGGTGTGAAAATGGAACCTGTAGCCTTGGGACATTATGTTCAAGACTCATTTGTCAATTTGGTGAAAAAAAGCTAGTTTTCCCCCAAAGGGGGCTGCCAAAAGAAATGTGCTTGGATCAGGCAGAGGAAAGTCATTGGGACTGTTTCCTGTAAGGTTGTGATTTGTCTTCTCTGCTTTTGGAGGTAGGAGCACCCCATTGTTTAGGCCTGTATGAGCCTTGGGGCTGAGATCTGCCTTTGGGCCGTCTGTATATGCCTCTTTGTGGCCTGTCTGACACTGGAAAGGACCAATTTTTTGAAGGCCAGTTCCTGCTAAATCTGGGTGGCTGTACCTGTAAGAAATCCTTAACTGTCTGCATGGATTTCGCTTTATCCTCCATTTTCTTCAACACCTCTTCTGCTTTAGCACCAAACAAAGTATCATGCTGTAATGGAGCATCTAATAATTTTGCTTTAACATGATCAGGCAGATTCTGTTCCTTTAACCAAGCATGCCTTCTAATAACAGAACCTGTAACATCGGCCTTGCAAGAGGCTTCCAGTGAATCATAACCACATTGCAAAGTATGCTTTCCCACTTGTTCAGCTGCGTGGGATAAATCCTGCATTTCCTTGTTCTCTGAACATTCAGAATTTGTCAACATTTTCTGTTTAAGCAGTGACATTAAGTATTGCTGATATTTAAGCATATGAAACTGACAATTTAGAGCCCTTACAGCCAAGGTAGCAGAAGTGTAAACTTTTTCCCCCATCTGTCCAGTGCCCTAGAATCCATATCAGAGGGGACAGAGTTTTTTGCAGTGGAGGCTTTGACCCCTTTGGGACCCTGTGATATAGTTTCTGGGTCAGCAGCGGGGTTTTTATATAGGAATTTATGAGAATCTGGGACCCTGTAGTATCTGTCTGGCGTAGCAGGTGCAGGGGGTAAAGAGTCAGGGGACAGGCCAGACTCTGAAAATGCATCATCTACAATGTCTAGAACAGGTGGAATAGCAAGGGGTCTGTGCTGAGGAAGTAGCAGAAAGTCTCAGCCTTTTCTTAGATTTTGAGTAATCTTGGCTCTCCCAGTGGAAATGCTCCCTCATGGTATGCAGGGTTTCCCCAAAAGAATAATCCTCAGGAGGAGAGGCTGAAGGAATGGATTTTTCAGCATCAGAATCCTCATACGGAGGAATAGAATAATCCTGTGCAAAAAGTAATCAGAGGAAATAGAAACCTGATCAGAAGAATCATATTCTGTCTCTTGCCTAGGCCTCTTATCAGGAGGGGGATGGGAACCCCTGATCAAAGTAATTAGGTCTTCGGCCATTTTAAGCATCTGTTTTTTAGGCATGGAAGTCTGAGTAGGAGAATGCTGTACTTGTTTTCTTGTCTTTAGAGCTGCTTTAGTCTTTGAAGCTGAAGATGGTTTAACATATAACTGTGTAGGTCTGAAAACACCCTCAGAAGCCGATGCTTGCTCAGCGGCTCCGGACCCATCTGAGGGGATGATTTCAGTGTGTCCAATACCTTGAGTATCCAGAGGCCCAGTCGACTCCATGTGGGAGTCAGAAGCAGCCTGTGGCTCTGAGGTAGTGGGCGCCAGGGGCTGAGAAAGCGCCTCACTGAGAACCGGCGACTGGCCTAAAGGAGGCCTTGTCGTCAGTTTTGGACCTCAGATGCCTATCCTTTTCCTTGTCCTTGCGTTTTTTGTAAACTCCGGTCGTTGGCTGTTCCGATGGCATTATATAATTAAACCTTCCGCCAAAGTAATGAATTGCAAAATCGAACCGATGCTTAACAGTGTGTTGGTTAAATCTAGCACAAAACCTACAGCTAGCAACGTCGTGGTCAAGGCCTAGGCAAGGAATACAGTAAGAGTGAAAATCCTTATGAGGTATTTGCTTCCCACAAGAAATAC
Source organism: Protopterus annectens (assembly GCF_019279795.1). Taxonomy (NCBI): domain Eukaryota; kingdom Metazoa; phylum Chordata; order Ceratodontiformes; family Protopteridae; genus Protopterus; species Protopterus annectens. Next base: position 981,400,659 of record NC_056732.1, on the reverse strand, counting down.
AATTGTTAACTTTTTCTGACATCGGTTCTGGAGCAAGAAAAAATTTTCCCCACTGGGTACTTAGCTTTAATGAAGACTTCGGTTCTGAAATTCGAATTTGAAAATCTCAGGAGTCGGCCAACCGGAACTTGCGAACTGTTTTTGCTTCGGGCACCGCGTGGCAAGAAAGACTGAAGAAAATGGCGTCGGCTGCATTTTTTATACCCCTGGCACACTGACGTCAGGGAAGAGGCGACAGCAACCGACGCCGGACCAGGACTTTGGAATTTAGGCCGACTGCGGGTAGCCTGCCAGCAGGATAACCCAAGAGTAATGACTGCAACAGTGAAACACGATGAACATCTGATAATGCATAAATCCTGCCCTGAAACGTAGACATTTTCTGCAAGAATCTCTGATTGAGATATGCAGATAGGCCTCTTTGAGGTCTAGAGTGGCTAACCAGGTATCTTTGGACAGCATAGGGAGAAGCTGCTGCAGTGTGAGCATTTCGAATTTTGGTACCACCAGGAAGGTGTTTAGAATAGATAGATCTAAGATTGGGTGCCAGGTGCCCTCTTTTCTGGGTACCAGAAAAAGTCTGGAATAGAAACCTTGGCCTATCTGATCTACAGGAACAGGCTGAATTGCCCTCATGGAGAGCAGGGAATGAACTTGGTTTTGTGCCTCTGCCCACTGGTTTGGAGGAAGATAGTACAGCTGTGTACACTTACAATAAATGTAGATGTTCAAGTGTATTCACTGTTGCAGACATCACACTTGGGTTATCTGCCTGCAGGTAGCCTTCAGTCAGCCCGAATACCAGAGTCTTAGTATTTCTGTGTCAGATGCTGTCATTTCTTCCATGACGTCAGGTCGTCAGGAATATAAATACAGGTAGCCGATGCCATTACATCAGTTTTTCTTGCCCCAAATGTCAGGAGCCCTCAAATACAGAGCTAGTATATGGTGTGAAAACCACCACCAGTACAAAGTAAATATCAATACCATTAGGAATAGCCATAGACAGGAGAGATAGAAGGGGGCTGGAGGGAGGGAAACCAGGACTGCAACAGTGAATACACTTGAACATCTACATTTATGGTAAGTCGACACAACTGTACTATGTTCTTCGTGTTTCACTGTTGCAGTCATCACACTTGGGTTGATTCCCAAAGCTGAGGAAGGGTGGAGGCAGTCAAGAAGAGTTAGGGCAAGCTAATAGGCCCTGCAAGACCGCTGTAGCAAATCCTGCCCTGGATTTGGAAAAGACAGGTAAGTGGTAATGCTTGGTGAAGGTGTGTACAGAACTCCAGGTTGCAGCTTCCAGAATGTCCCTGGTAGGGACTCCCCTGAGAAATGTTGTAGAGGTAGAAGTAGCCTGTTCTGACCCCCTGAGGGATTGGTTTTCCATGGTGCTTGTAGCAGAAATGGCTGCAGTGTGCTATCCATTTGGAAATGGTTTGTTTAGAAATGGCCTTGCCCTCTCTGGCTTCAAGAATGATGTCCAGCACCTGTTTACTTAGGGTTGCTGGTGGAGTATTCAAGGAGTACGCCAGTCTGCAAGATTTAGGGTTTGTAATTGTGGATGCAAAATCTGTCCCTCCTGCTGAGACAGCAGGGTAAAGGTCTGGTTTAGGTGCCAGGGTGGCACTGTTGTCAGGCTGCACAGGAGTGGGTACACCAGTGCTAGCATAGTCAGTCCGGGGCAACCAGAATTGCCCTTGACCTGTCTTCTTTTATCTTGAGTAGTACTCGAGAGAAGGGGCAGAGGGGGAAAGGCATAGATTGAGAGGTTTTCCCATTGTAAAGATAGGGCATCAGCCTTCCAGGCCCTGCTGTGAGGGTTCCTGGTGTAGAATTTGCTTAAATGGTGGTTGTGGGGGGAGGCAAAGAGATCCACCTCTGGAGTCCTCCCTCCTATGGATCAGAAGGTTGAAGGTGCTGGGCTCCAATTTCCACTCATGTGGGTCTAGGAGATTTCTTCCTAAGTTGTCTGACAGTGAGTTTTGTTTTTATACCACATGAAAGAAAGGCAAGGTTGTTTAGAAATGCCCAGATTTAAATCAGTAATTTCATGCCTCCCAAAAGTAATCCAGCCATAAACATTTTTGAAAATTTAGTGTGTAAAGAAGTGGAAAATGCTTATGCCCATTTTGAGGTCTATATTAGAACACTGAACTTTCAAAATTTCGAGTGTTCTTATATCGAACCCTATTAATCGAAAATTTAAAACATCAAACATACAGAACAGCGAATTTTTTCCTAGGGAAAAAATTAGCTGTTCCAAAACACATACACACAAATTACAGTTGTGTACACTAACCATAAATGTAGATGTTGGAGTGTATTCACTGTTGCAGTCATTACATTTGGGTAATTTGCTGGCAGGTTGCCCTCAGTCAGCCTGAATTCCAAAGTCTTGGGTCCTGCGTCGGTTGCAGTCTCCTCTTCCATCACGTCAGGTTGTCAGGGGTATAAAACAAACAGCCGACACCATTTTCTTTAGTTTTTCTTGCCCCAGATGTCAGGTGCCCCCAAAAAGGTAGCACAAATATATATATAAACTATAAATACATGCAACAATACAAACTTTACCTTCATCTACAAGCAAATACACCACAGAGGTTTGTAGAAGATAGTGAAGGAAAGAGAAACTCCAGAAGAAAAGGGGGATGGCGGGTGGGTAACCTGGACTGCAACAGTGAATACACTCAAACATCTACATTTATGGTAAGTGTACACAACTGTATTATGTTCCTCGTGTTTCACTGTTGCAGTCATTACATTTGGGTAGAATCCCAAAGCTATGGATGGGAGGCTGGAGCTAAACAGCATTAGGAGCGGCTATAAGGCCCTGCAGAACTGCAGTGGCAAAGCCTGCCCTGGACTTAGAGTAGAGAGGCAAATGATAATGCTTTGTAAAAGTGAGAACAGAACTCCAAGTAGCAGCCTCTATAATGTCTTTGGTTGGTACTCCTCTGAGAAAGGCTGCTGATATAGCTCCAGCTCTGGTGGAATGAGACCTAATGCCCTTGGGCACAGGTTTGCCATGGTGTAAATAGCAGAAACAAATGCAGTGGCTTATCCACTTTGAAATAGTCTGCTTTGAAATAGCCTTTCCTTCTGATCCTGCAGCATATGTCACTAGTAACTGCTCAGTTTTTCTTAGAGCTTTAGTCCTGCTCAAGTAGAATCTTAGCAGTCTGTGTACGTCCAATGAATGCAGAATCCTCTCCCCTTTGTTCTGTGGATTCGGATAAAAAGTTGGCAGATGAATAGTTTGGTTGAGAGCCACATTGGAAACCACCTTAGGCATAAATGAAGGACTGGTCCAGAGAGACACCCTGTCTGGGTAAAATATTATAAAAAGGCTCCACATCCAAGAGGGCCTGTAGCTCTGAGACTCTTCTTGTTGAAGTAATTGCTAGGAGCAGAGCTGTTTTCCATGATAAGAACTTTAGATCTGCAGTAGCAGCTGGTTCAAAAAGAGGCAGGGTGAGCTTTTCCAACACATAATTGAGGTCCCATGCAGGCATTGGTGATCTTCTGGGAGGCCTTAAATTTTTGGCTCCTCTAAGATACTGCTTTAGTAAAGGGCGAGAAAAGATTGGTGGCTCTGTATTATAATGAGCCGAAATGGCAGAGGCATGGATTTTTATTGTTGAGAAAGATAGGCCTTGGTCAAGCATCTCAGTCAAGTATTGTAAAATCGGAGGAATATTTGGTTCTGCTGTATCAGTTCCTTGCGCTTGATTCCAAGCACAGAATCTCTTCCATTTATCAGCATAAGATTTTCTAGTACTAGGCCTTCTGGCTTCCAAAATGACATCCATCACAGCTTTACTGAGAGATGTTGTTGGTATAACTACATGATCAGCCATGCTGCCAGGTTCAGTGTTTGGAGCTGATTGTGCAGGATCTGATTGTTTTGCTGGGACAGTAATTGAGGTCTTTGAGGTAAGGTCCAAGCTGGGTATTGAGACAAGTTCCTTAGGATTGGGTACCAGTATTGGTGTGGCCAGTCCGGGGCAATTAGTATCATCTTTGGTTTCTGTTGTCTGATTTTTAGTAGGACATTGGGAAGAAGAGGCAGAGGAGGAAAGGCATAAACTGATAGGTTTTTCCAACTGAAGGATAGGACGTCCACTTTCCATGCCTGTCTGTGATAAGTCCTTGTGCAGAAGCTCTTCAATTAATAATTTTGAGGAGAGGCAAATAGATCTATGTCCGGGCTCCCCCACTTCTTTATCATGCTGAAGACTTGTGGATCTAATTTCCACTCATGAGGGTCCATAAGATTTCTGCTCAAGTCGTCTGCCACAGTATTTTGTTTTCCTGGCAGGAATTGAGCTTGTAGATGTACTTGGTAAGTCAAAGCTGTGTCCCACAGCACCATGGGCTAGTCTGCAAAGGGGGTATGAATGCGTGCCCCCCTGCTTGTTTATATACCACATAACCGTGGTGTTGTCCGTCTTTACCAGTAGTTGTCCCGGATGAAGTAAGTCCTTGAAGGCTAACAGGGCATTTTGAACAGCTAACATCTTTTTTTGGTTGATATGCAGATGCATTTGTTTTGGGGTCCATATATGCCCTGAATGCATCTTCCCGCCAAGTGGGCCCCCCGTGCATAATCTGATGTGTCTGTTGTTAAGGTTTGGCTGGCAGGGGGTAGAGTAGTAAACCTCTCAATCCCATGTTTTGGTGATATGCCTTTGCCCACCATAGGAACTCCTGTTGTAGGCAGGGAATGAGAGGAATCATTGTTTCCAGACTGTGACAATGTTGACTCCATAAACTTTTTAGGTACCATTGAAGTTTCCTCATATGCAGTCTTGCATATGGAATCAGTAGAATGCAGGATGCCATGAACCCCAAAGCCTGCAGAATTTGTCTTGCAGATAACTGGGTTTTTGTTGCCATCAGTTTGAAGTAAGTAGTCAGTTGCCTTTGTTTGTCTGGCGTGAGGAAAGCCATCTGGGTAGTTGTATTCAAGCTTGCACCCAGGAATGTTATCTTTTGAGAGTGTACCAGTTGTGATTTCTTTTTGTTTATTCTGTACCCTAGGCATGTTAGAAGCCTTTTCACAAATGCCAGGTCCTGAAGAAGAATGTCCTTGTTCTCTGCTTGAATGAGACAGTCGTCCAAGTAAGGATATATTTGTATACTTCTTTTGTCTGCAAAAAGCAATTCCTGGTGCCAGGCACTTTGTAAAGACCCTGGGCGCAGTAGATAAGCTAAAGGGCAGTGCGGAGAATTGGTAATGCATTAAGCCAGCCTTGAATCTGAGGTATCTTCTGCATGATTCCCTTATTGGGACATGCAGGTATGCCTCTTTTAGGTCTAATGTCGCCAGCCAAGCATTCTTGCCCAGCATGGGCAGAAGCTGCTGCAAAGTTAGCATTTTGAATTTTGGAATGTCGAGGAAGGTGTTCAAAATTGATAAATCCAGTATTGGCCTCCAGGCCTTGTCCTTTCTGGGTACCAAGAACAGTCTTGAGTAAAAACCTTGTCCTTTTTCCTGTTCTGGTACTGGCTGAATAGCCCCCATATCCATGAGGGACGTAACCTGTTTCTGTGCCTCTGCCCACTGATTTTTTGACAGATCTGGCCAACCATTTGTCATTGGCAGAGTATGGAAATGGAATCTGTATCCCTGTGATACTATGTTTAGCACCCACTTTAGCACCCACTTGTCCTGGTTTATTAACTGCCAATTTTGAGCAAAAAGTGCTAACTTTCCCCGTAAGGGTGCTGCCAAAAGGTAAGTGCTTGGTGATGGCAGAGGGAAGTCATCGTGACTGTTTTCTGTAGGGTTGCGCTTTATCTCCTCCAGATTTGGAGGTAGAAGCACCCTATTGCTTTGACCTGTAAGAATTTTGTGCCTAGTATCTAGAACCTTTAGGGTATCTGGATTTGCCCCTTTGAACTCTGTTGGACGCAGGAAAGGACCAATTTTTTGTAGGCCAGTGTCTACTGAATCTTGGTGGCTGCTCTTGTAAGAAGTATTTTACAGTTTGCATATACTTAGCTTTGTCTTCCATTTTCTTTAAAACCTCTTCTGCCTTAATACCAAACAGAGCATCATGCTGTAAAGGTGCATCCAGTAATTTAGCTTTAACATGATCAGGCAAATTTTGCTCTTTTAGCCAGGCATGCCTCCTAATCACAGATCCAGTAACTGCGGCCCTGCAGGAGGCCTCTAAGGAATCAAAACCACATTGCAAAGTATGCTTTCCAACTTGTTCAGCTGCATGCAATAAGTCCTGCAATTCTTTATTTTCTGCACATTCAGAAATCAACATAATTTTCTGTTTCAGCAATCCCATAACATGTTGTTGATACTTGAGCATATGAAACTGGCAGTTTAGGGCCCTAACTGCCAAGGTTGCAGATGTATAAACCTTCTTTCCCCATCTATCCAGTGCCCTTGAATCTCTGTCAGAGGGTGTAGGTTTTTTGCTGTTGAGGCCTTAACTCCCTTTGGACCCTGTGAAATAGTTTCAGGGTCAGCAGCAGGGTTTCTAAATAAAAATTTGTGAGAGTCAGGGACCCTGTAATATATGTCAGGCTTGCTGGGAGCCAGAGGTAAGGAATCAAGCTTGACTCCGAAAACACATCATCCGCAATGTCTAAAACAGGGGGTATGGCTAAAGGCCTATGCTGAGGGAGAAGGAAATCCCTGAGCCTCTTTTTTGATTTTGAAAAATCTTGACTCTCCCAGTGAAAATGCTCCCTTAAAGTAAGCAAGGTTTCTCCAAATGAATGATCCCCAGGAGGTGATACAGATGGGATAGATTCCTCTGCATCAGAATCCTCATAGGAAGGAATAGATACTTCCTGATCAGAAGAGGAATCAGAAGAAATAGAAACCTGATCTGAAGATTCATAATCAGGGTCTTGCCTATGCCTCTTATCAGGAGGGGGATGGGAACCCCTGATCAAGCTAATTAAGTCTTCAGCCATTTTGATCTGTTTTTTAGGCATAGTGGCCTGTGCACGTGGCTCATGCATCAGTTTTCTTGGTTGAGAAGTTGCTTTTGTCTTTGGTTTTGCAGCTGTCGTCGGTTTTATATAAAAATGTTGAGGCCTGAATACACCCTCAGAAGCTGGTGCCTGCTCAGCAGCTCCAGACCCATCCAAGGGAGAGACATTAGTGGGTACAATACTTTGAGTATCTTGCGGCATGCCAGACTCCACATGGGTCTCGGTAGGGGCCTGCGACTCGAAAGTAGCGGGCATCAGGGGCTGCGAAAGCGCCTCACTGAGTACCGGCGAACCGGCGACTGGCTTAGGAGAAGCTTCGTCTGTTTTGGACCTCGACGGTCTGTCTCTGCCCTTTTCTTTGCGTTTTTTGTGTACTCCGGTAGTCGGATTGCTATCCGACGACATTTCAGGGTAGTTAAATCTGTTTCCAAAATATTTTGAGGCAAAAATATACCGATGCTTAATAGTGCATTGGTTAAATCTAGCACAAAACTGACAGCCAGGCATGTTGTGATCCGGGCCTAGGCAAGGAATACAGTATAAATGGAAATCCTTATGAGGTATTTGCTTCCCACAAGTAATACAATTATTATTTTTTTCTGACATCAGTATGGAGCAAGAAAAAAGTTTCCCCAACGGGGTACTTAGCTTTAGTGAAGACTTCGGTTCTGAAACTCGAACTCGAATATTTCAGGAGTCGGCCGACCGGCACTTGCAAACTGCTTCTGCTTCGGGCACCGCGCGGCAAGAAAGTCTAAAGAAAATGGTGTCAGCTGCTTGTTTTATACCCCTGACGACCTGACATCATGGAAGAGGAGACAGCAACCGACGCAGGACCCAAGACTTTGGAATTCAGGCCGACTGAGGGCAACCTGCCAGCAGATTACCCAAATGTAATGACTGCAACAGTGAAACATGAAGAACATCACAAGCACACCAAACAGCAATCCACACACATACACCTAAACTAGTAAACATAACCCTACACTAAACTATACATACACCACTAACTATCCACTTACCTTAACCCAAACCCTAAGGTCCGTCACTATCGTACAGTCACCTCAGCCATGCCCTAACCCTAACTCACCTACCCTGCCCTAACCCTCACGCCCACACAATCGCACACTTACCTGACCCTTGCCCTAACCCTAACTCACCTACCCCACCCTAACCCTCACATCCACACAATCGCACACGTACCTGAACCGACCCATAACTTTCCACCACAGCGCAAAAAATACCGAAGCAACAGAAACGGACAACCAAATTCTTTCCCTAGGAAAAAATTTGGTTTTCTGTTTCTTCGATATTTTCAGCGTTCTCTAAAAATGGGTCGATATTAGAACATTCGAAATTTTGAAAGTTTGGTGTTCTAATATAGACCTCCATTTTTTCAGGAATTTTGAAACATTCAATTTAACTAAGGGAGAATGAATGGCTTTACAAGAACTTCAATGTAATTTGAATGAGATAGTATATAAAACAGCTGACAAGGGAGGTAATTGGGTGGTTATGAATGTGTTGCAATATGAGGAAATGGTTTCTAAAATAATATTAGAAGAGGGATATTATGTTGAATTGCAACACAACCCGTTCCACATATTTAATACCGAGTTACAAGATATTTTGGAACGTGGTGAAAGGCTTGTTTTTTTATAATGTAGTGATGTACAAAAATTGATTGTTAAAACACCCAGACATCCATTCATGTATGCAAATCCTAAGCATGTCAAAACCTCCCGGAAGACCTATTATTTCTGAAGTGGGTTCTTTTCTTGAAAATGTTAATATATTTTTGGATTTTCACTTTAAAAAACAGTTGACCACAATTCCATGACATGTTAAGAACACCCAACAAGCTTGTCAGGAACTGTTAAATTTGAAATGGGAAGATGACTACTTCTGGGTAACAGTAGATGTTAACGCATTATAGTCTAACATCAATACCAGATGGGGTATGGAAGCAATGGCCAAAAAACTGGGTGAAGGGCCACTTTCTACATTTCTTTTGAACTTGCTCAAATATTGTCTCACACACAATTACTTTACATGGAAAAAGAAAATTTTCCTGCAAACTAGGGGTACTGCGATGGGGGCAGCTTTTGCCCCTTCGTATGCCATAGTTTATATGGGAGAATGTGTTACGACAGGATTACTTTATGAGAAATGTAGTATACTACAAGAGGTACATAGATGATTTACTACTCATATGTAAAGGTGAACAGGCAGAATTTGTGAATTTTATGGGAATCAAACAATTCACAAGTTGTAATTCACTTGGGAAATTGGTGGGGATAGCATTTCATTTTTGGATGTCACTTTTTATGTTGATGAAGCAAAAAGGGTACAATATAAGCCTTATAGGAAGCCCACTGCAGTTAACAATTTCTTACAAGCAACCAGTATGCATCCCCCTCATTTGATTAGTTCACTGCCTTATGGTGAATTTAAGATAATTTTTACCAACACTTCTGAAATAAATTTAAAAGAAAGAAACTGGAAGAGACATCCACCAGGTTACACAATAGAGGGTATAATGAACACATATTGCTAAAGGCTAGAAACAAAGTCATGAACACTGGTGTTATGAGAGGTAAGAATGAATGTTATTCACATGGCAGTGGAAGTGGAAACATTGAGCAGTATGAAAAGATGGAAGAAAGGTTATTTTTTGTTACTAGATATTCCATTTTTTTCGCCTATTTTAGAGAACATAGTTAGGCAAGCTTGAGAAACAGTGATTCATGATACTGCCATTGAATGTTTGTTTCCAAAGCATGTAACTTTTTCCTGTGGCAGATATTGTAATATAAAAGAATTATTAAACAAAAAAGATTTAAAATCTAGATATTTTCATGCCATGAGGAAGAGAGTAGTAGGATCATATGGTTGTGGAAAATGTTCATTTTGTCATGGGGTTAAAAACTTAGATGGTACCAAGATTAATGGCAGACTTTATAGGGCAAATGAATATTACAACTGTGATAGTTGTGGTGCGATTTATATTATAGGGTGTAATTCTGACCCTACTTTTTAGTATACTGGTCAAACCACGAGGAAGGTTAAGGTGCGTATCATGGAACATCCAAGTGATGTGAGAAGGAAAAAACTTGAAAGTCCAGTGGCTATGCACTACTTGTTAAAACACAAAGGGTTGGAAGATAGTTTATTTTATTTTTTAGTATTCTTGCACACCCCATGTCTTTAGGTGGTAATTTTAAACATCAGTTGAACAAACTGGAAAGTCGAATGATTATTAATTTTCAAATATTATATCCCCAGGGGATGAATTTGGAAAACAATCTTAACATTTGATATAGCTTAGTAATGCATTTGAATCATTGTTATTAAAGGTTAAAAAATCAAGTTTAAAAGTATGTATAATAATGTGTTAAGAATTCATATTTAGTGTGTGTATTAATTTTTGATGTATTAAAATTGAATGTATTTAAATGTGGAAATATCTGATATGGATGTACATAATCTTGCATAGATATATTTCTTATTTATGCATTCATAGATATTTATCTGTGTAACAAGGGTATTACAGTCGTATTTAAATATTATCATGAAAGAATTTGTAGCCAACGGGGGTACTGTTTCTATGTTGAATAATATTTCCTTTCAGAGGTTTAACTTTTTCAAGAGAACTGGTTGTATGGTGAAGAATTTATTTAGTTATACTTGTGTCTTTCGGCTTTTCCCGGTTAGGGGTCGCCACAGAGGAACTCCGGTCCGCTAATGATTGGCAGTAGACTTTTACATGCCGAGTTGCCATCCCTGACGCACAACCTTCAACGAAGGTACGCCCATTCACGCATGTCTCCACACAGAAGACGCTCTAGCTGAAAATCAAATGGGACAATGTCTAGCTGTGAGGCGACACTGCTACCGCAGCACCACCACCACAGTACACAATTTATTTAGTTATGTAATTAATGTAATTAGGAAAGCTTAATTGATTTATTGTTGGTTTAAAAATGGTATATAAAGGGACATACTGGGAAGCTGTAAATATTTCAGCAGAGGGGGAAAAGCCGAGGGACCAGAACGGTTGTAATAAAGAACTATATGTCCTGATAGTGGATTTCCTTGCCTTTCTTTCGTGTGGTATGAAGAGGTGGTCCATTTATGTTTTTGTGAAGTGAGTTTTGTTTGCCTGGCAGGAATTGAGCTTATAGATGGACTTGGCTGTCCAAAGCTGTGCTCCACAGAGTCATGGCTAACCTGCAGAGTGGGTAAAAATGAGTTCCTCCCTGCTTGTTTACGTACCACATAACTGTGGTGTTGTCTGTTTTTATCAACAGTTGTCCTGGAAGGATTAGGTATCTGAAAGCTGTCAGAGCATTCTGTACAACTAGGATCTCATTTTGGTTGATGTGCAGGAGAATTTGGCTTGGGCTCTAGTGGTCCTCAATGCATTTGCCAGCCATGTGGGCCCCACATGCATAGTCTGATGCATCTGTGGTCAGGGTTTGGGTGGCGTGAGGTAGAGTAAAATGCAGTCCCTTGTTGTGGTTGCATGCTTCTGCCCATCAAAGGAACTCTACGCTCAGACAAGGTATGATAGGAATGACTATTTCCAGGTCCTGAGAATGTTGGCACCAAAGACTTTTTAAGTACCACTGAAGTTTCCTCATATGCAGTCTTGCATATGGAATTAGCAGAATACATGAGGCCATGAACCCTAGGGCTTGCAGTTAGCTGGGTTCTGGTGGCCATTTGCTTGAAGTAGTTGGTCAGACAGACCTGTTTTTCTGAAGTGAGAAATGCCATCTGGAAAGTTGTGCCCAAGCTTGCTCCCAGGAATACAATCTTTTGGCTGGGCACCAGTTGTGATTTCTTTTCATTGATGGTGTACCCCAATGAAGTGAGAAGGCTTTTTACAAATGCCAGGTGCTGAAGCAGCAATTCTTGGCTGTCCGCCTGAATCAGGCAGTCGTACGGGTAAATTTGGATATTTCTCTGCCAGCAGTATCCAATGCTTGGAGTCAGGCATTTTGTGAATACCCTGGGCGCAGTAGATAAACCAAAGAGAAGTGCAGAGAACTGATAATGCATACATCCTGCCATGAAACATAAATATTTCCTGCATGATTCCCTGATGGGGATGTGCAGATAAGCTTATTTTAAGTCTAGGGTGACTAACCAGGCATCCTTGGCTAGCATAGGGAGAAGCTGTTGCTGGGTAAGCATCTTGAATTTTGGGACCACCAGGAAGGTGTTGAGCATTGAAAGATCCAGGATTGGGTGCCAAGAGCCCTCTTTCCTGGGTACCAGGAATAGTCTGGAGTAGAAACCCTGACCCCTTTGTTCTACTGGAACTGGCTGAATAGCTCTGATATTGAGCAGGGAAAGAACTTGGTTTTGAGCCAGGTCTAGAAAAGTACAGTTGTGTATACTTACCATAAATGTAGATGTTCGAGTGTATTCACTGTTGCAGTCATTACATTTGGGTTATCTGCCTGCAGGTAGCCCTCAGCTGGCCTGAATACCAGAGTCTTGGATTCCTGCGTTGGATGCTGTCTCTTCTTCCATGACGTCAGGGGTATAAAAACATGCAGCCTACACCATTACATCAGTTTTTCTTGGCCCAGATGTCAGGTGTCCCCATAAAGGGAAGCAATTATGTTATGTTACACCTCCAACAAAATGCAAATACACCAAACAAGAAGGAAAGGTAAAGCCAAGAGAAGTCAGGGGGCTGGAGGGAGGGTAACCAGGACTGCAACAGTGAATACACTCAAACATCTACATTTATGGTAAGTGTACACAACCGTACTATGTTCTTCGTGTTTCACTGTTGCACATTTGGGTAGATTCCCAAAGTTGAGGAAGTTAGAGAGCATTAGGACTAGCTATTAAGCCCTGCAAAACTGCAGTGGCAAAACCAGCTCTGGATTTAGAAAAAATAGGCATGTGGTAATGCTTGGTGAAGGTATGAACAGAGATCCAGGTAGCAGCTTCTAGGATGTCCCTGGTAGGGACCCCTCTGAGAATGGCTGTAGAGGTAGATGCAGCCCTGGTGGAATGTGATCTTATCCCTTGTGGGGTAGGTTTTCCATGGTGCTTATAGCAGAAATGAATGCAATGGGCTAACCATTTAGAAATGGTTTCCTTTGAAATGGCCTTCCCCTCTGCCCCTGCAGCAAAGCCAACTAGCAGCTGTTCAGAATTTCTGAGAGGCTTAGTCCTGTCCAAATAAAATCCAAGTTGTCTGTGCACGTCCAAAGAGTGCAGAAATCGTTCTCCTTTGTTTTGTGGATTAGGGAAAAAGGTAGGCAAATGAATGGACTGACTTGGGGCCACACTAGACACCACCTTGGGCATAAAGGAAGGATTGGTTCTCAGGGAAACCCTGTCTGCATGGAAGATAATGAAGGGCTCCACTGTCATGAGGGCCTGTAATTCAGACACTCTTCTTGCTGTAGTGATGGCTAAAAGGAAGGCTGTTTTCCAAGAAAGGAATTTCAACTCTGCAGTTGCAGCTGGTTCAAATGGCGGGAGAGTGAGCTTTTCCATAACAAAGTTAAGGTCCCAGGCTGGAGTAGGGGCTTGCCTGGGGGGGGGGTCTTAAATTTTTAGCACCTCTGAGGAATTGCTTTAACAGGAGGTGAGAGAAGAGGGGTGGCTCAGTATTATAATGTGCTGAAATTGCAGAGGCATGAATTTTAATTGACGAGAAGGATAGGCTCTTTTGGAACATTTCTGTTAAGTACTGAAGAATATGAGGTAAACTGGGCATCGTAGTGCCCATACCCTGGGTCTGGCTCCAGGAACAGTATCTTTTCCATTTTTCAGTATAGGAATTTCCAGTACTAAGTCTCCTTGCTTCCAGAATAGCCTGTAGCACCTGCTTACTGAGGAAAGCTATTGGAGAGCTCAAGGAATTAGCCAGGCTGCAAGGTTCAGGGTTTGAAGCTGAGGGTGCAGAATCTGTCCCGCCTGCTGGGACAGCAGGGAAGGTGACTGAGGTAGGTGCCATAGATCTAGCAGTATCATGCTGTGCAAGAGTGGGTACCAGTGCTGACGAGGCCAGTCTGGTGCAAAAAGAATTGTCCTTGGTTTGTCCTGTTTGATCTTTAGCAGAACCTTCGAGAGGAGAGGTAAAGGGGGAAAGGCATAAACCGAGAGGCTTTCCCAGGTAAAGGACAGGGCATCCACTTTCCAAGCTTAGCTGTGGGGAGTCCTTGTGCAGAATTTGTCCAACTGGTAGTTCTCGGGGGAAGCAAACAGGTCTATCTATGGAGTCCCCCATTTGTTCCTCAAGAGGTTGAATATTTTTGGTTCCACTTTCCATTTGTGAGAGTCCATGAGATTTCTGCTTAGGTCATCTGCCAGTGAATTTAACTTGCCTGGCAGGAACTGAGCTTGTAGGTGCACTTGGTAGCTTAAGGCTGTGTTCCACAGAGCCATGGCTAGTCTGGAGAGAGGGTACAAGTGGGTTCCCCCCTGCTTAGGTACCACATAATTGTGGCATTGTCTGTCTTTGCCAATAATTGTCCTGGAAGGATGTAGTCCTCGAAGGCTGTCATGGAATTCTGTACAGCTAACATTTCTTTTTGGTTGATATGTAGGTGCATCTGACTCTGGTTCCATTTGCCCTGAATGCACTGCTCTGACAAGTGAGCTCCCCATGCATAGTCTGATGCATCTGTAGTCAGGATTTGGGCGGCAGGGGGTAGAATGAAAGGGAGCCCCTTGTTGAGGTGGCAGGCCTCTGCCCACCAAAGAAACTCTGTCTTTATACAAGGAATGATAGGAATCATTGATTCCACGTCCTGAGAATGTTGACACCTTAGTTTATTTAGATACCATTGTAGTTTCCTCATATGCAGTCTTGCATGTGGAATTAGTAGAATGCAAGAGGCCATGAACCCCAGGGCTTGCAGAATTTTCCTTGCAGATAGCTGGGTCTTTGTGGCCAGTAGTTTGAAGTAGGCTTTCAAAGTTGTTTCTCTGGTGTGAGGCAAGCCATCTAGGAAGTTGTGTTCAAGCTTGCTCCCAGGAATACAATCTATTGGCAGGGTACTAGATGAGATTTATTTTCATTTATGGTGCACCCCAGCAAGGTTAGAAGTTTCTTTACAAATGCCAGATGTTTTAATAGCATGTCCTGGCTTTCTGCCTGAATCATCCAGGTATGGGTATATTTGAATATTTCTCTGCCTGCAAAATGCAATGGCTGGAGCTAGACACTTTGTGAATACCCTGGGTGCAGTAGATAAGCCAAAGGGAAGTGCAGAGAACGGATAATGCATGGACCCTGCTCTAAAGCGTAGGTATTTTCTGCAAGATTCCCTTATTGGAATGTGCAGGTAAGCTTCCTTTAAGTCTAAGGTTGCCAACCAGGCATCTTTGCCTATCATGGGAAGCAGCTGCTGAAGTGTTAGCATTTTGAATTTTGGGATTACCAAAAAGGTGTTTAGAATAGAGAGGTCCAGGATAGGACACCAGGAGCTGTCTTTTCTGGGTACCAGGAAAAGTCTTGAGTAAAAACCTTGTCCCCTTTCTTATGCTGGGACAGGCTGAATAGCCCTGATACTTAGAAGAGAGAGAACCTGCTGTTGAGCCTCTGCCCACTGATTTGGGGGTAGGTCTGGCCAACCGTTTGGGGTTGGTAAGGTGTGGAAGTGGCATCTGTATCCCTGGAAAACTATATTTAAAACCCATTTGTCCTGAATAATGAGTTCCCAGTTTTCTGCATGCAGGGTGAGCTTTCCTCCTAAGGGAGAAGGCAGTTGAGCAGGGCTTGGAAGGGTTGAGGTTAAGTCATTGTGACAATTTTCCATAGGGGGGTGTCTTACTACTTCCAGCTTTGGAAGTGGGAGCCCCGCACTGCTTAGACCTGTGTGCAGCCTGAGACTGTAACCTAGGCGGTCTGTTGTTCCTGGGTTTGGACTGAGAAGGCCTGGAAGAGGCTGGAAAGGACCAATTCTTAGAAGGCCAATGCCTACTAAATCTGGGAGGCTGTACTTGCAGGAAATCTTTAACAGTTTGCATAGATTTAGCTTTTTCCTCCATCTTTTTAAGGACGACTTCTGCTTTGTTGCCAAACAGGCGGTCTTTGTTTAAGGGAGCATCCAGTAATTTAGCTTTAACATGTTCTGGCAAGTTTTGCTCCTTAAGCCAAGCATGCTTTCTAAATACAGACCCAGTGACAGCAGCCCTGCAAGATGCTTCTAAAGAGTCAAAACCACACTGCAAAGTATGTTTGCCAAATTGTTCAGCAGAATGCATTAAATCCTGTAATTCTTTATGTTCAGCACAGTCAGGAATCAACATCATTTTCGGTTAAAGTAGTCCCATAATATGGTGGTGATACTTTAACATATGAAACTGGCAATTAGTAGCAAAAGTGTATACCTCCTTACCCCATCTGTCCAAGGCCCTGGAATCTCTATATGAGGGGGTAGGGTTTTGGAAGCAGTAGCCTTAATACCCTTTGGTCCTTGGGAAATGGTCTCTGGATCCGCAGTAGGATTCTTGAAGAGGAACTTATGAGAGTCAGGTACTCTAATACCTGCCAGGTTTTCTGGGAGTTGGAGGTAGTGTCTGGGGCCAGGCTAGATTCTAGGAAGGGATCATCTACAATGTCCAGAACAGGAGGGATAGCTAAAGACCTGTGTTGAGGGAGGAGGAAGAATTCCCTAAGCCTCTTTTTGGAGTCAGAGTAATCCTGGCTTTCCCAGCAGAAATGCTCCCTATGAGTGTGCAAGGTTTCACCAAAAAATAATCTTCTGGAGGGGAGTAGAAGGAATGGAATCCTCTGCATCAGAATTCTCATAGGTAGATAAGGGCAATCCTGATAATCAGAAGGAACAGAAATTTCAAAATCCTGATCAGAAGAATCAGGAAGAAAAATCAATTCTTGGTCTCTTAGAGGGGGGATGGCTTCTCCTAATTAAAATAATAAGGTTTTCAGCCATTCTAAGCATTTGTTTTTTAGGCATACGGGACTGACCATGTGGTTTGGACGTCAGTTTTCTAGACGGGGGTCGAGTTTTTGCCTTGATGAAGAAGATGGCGTCGGTTTAAAATGCAAATCTGTAGGCCTGAATACACCCTCAGAAGCCGGTGCCTGCACAGCTGCTCCAGACCCATCCAAGGTAGAGACATCCACAGGTTCCACAGTTGAAGAAGCATCTTGCGGCATACCGGACTCCGAATGGGTCTCAGTAGAGACCTGCGAATCTGAAGTAGCGGGAATCAGGGGTTGCGAAAGCACCTCATTGAGCACCGGCGAAATGGCGACTAGCTTAATGGAAGCTTCGTCTGCAGTTTTTGGAGCTATGCAGTCTGTCTCTGTCTTTATCCTTATGTTTTTTTTTGGAATATCGGTAGTCGGATGGCTTAGCGAAACCATTTCTGGATAGTTAAACCGAGTACTAAAATAATTTGCTGCGAAAATATACCGATGACGAATAGTTCAGGGTTGAATAAGGCACAAAACCGACAGCGAGGGACATCGTGGTCTGGGCCTAAGCAAGGAATGCAGTACAAATGAAAATCTTTATGAGGTATTTGCTTTCTACAGGTAAGACAATTGTTAACTTTTACTGACATCGGTTAAGAGCAAGAAAAAGGATCCCCAATGGGGTACTTAGCTTTTTCGATTACTTCAGTTCTGAAACTCGAAAACAGAAATTTCAGGAGCCAGACAACCGCCACTTGCAAAGTGCTTCTGCTTTGGGCACCGTACAGCAGGAAAGACTGGTGTAATGGCATCAGCTGCATGTTTTATACCCTGACGACCTGACGCAATGGAAGAAGAGACAGCATCCGACGCAGGAATCCAAGACTCTGGTATTCAGGCTGGCTGAGGGCTACCTGCAGGCAGATAACCCAAATGTAATGACTGCAACAGTGAAACACGAAGAACATCCCGGTTGGGGTTGACAGTGAATGGAAATAAAATTTTTACCCCTGGGATACAATGCTGAGGACCCACTGGTCCTGAGTGATGGGACATCCAGTTTTTTGCATGAAGGGCAAGTTTTCTACCTAGGGGGACAAGCAATTGTGCAGGGCTGGGAAGTAGAGTTGAGAAGTCATTGTGAACTTTTTCCATAGGGAGGTGGCTTACCACTCCCTGTTTTAGGGGTGGGAGCACTCCATTGCTTAGATCTCTGCATACCCTGAGACTGTAGTCTGGGTTGTCTTTCCCCTGGGTCTTGTTTGGGAAGGGCTGGAAAGGACCAGTGTTTTGAAGGGCAATGCTTACTGAATTGAGGTGGTTGCACTTGTAAGAATTATTTAACAGTTTGCATAGATTTAGCTTTTTCTTCATTCTTTTTAAGAACAATTTCTGCTTTGGTGCCAAACAAAATGTCCTTATTTAAAGGAGGGTCCAGTAATTTGGATTTGACGATCTGGCAAGGTCTGCTCCTTCAGCCAAGCATGTCTTCTCAGTACAGAGCCAGTGACTGTAGCCCTGCAAGATGCTTCTAGGGCATCAAAACCACACTGCAAAGTATGCTTACTAACTTGGTTTGCAGAATGCTCTTGCAAATCTTTATTTTCTGCACAATCTGGAAATATTACCATTTTTTGTTTAATGCATTCCATAATATGTTGCTGGTACTTCAGCCTGTGAAACTGGCAATTCAATGCCCTGATAGCAAGAGTTGCAGAGGTATATACCTTCTTACCCAATCTGTCTAAAGCTCTGGAATCCTGTCCGAAGGGGAAGGATTTTTGGCTGTAGTAGCCTTAATACCTTTAGGTCCCTAGGAAATGATCTCTGGATCAGCAGTAGGATTCTTGAAAAGAAACTTGTGAAATCAGGTACTCGGTAGTACCTGTCAGGTTTCCTAGGGGCTGGAGGAAGGGTGTCTGGAGAAGACTGGATTACATGAAAACATCATCCACAACATCCAGGACACGGGGAATAGCTAAAGGCCTGTGCTGAGATAGCTCTAAAAATTATCTGAGTCTCTTTTTGGACTGAGGATAGTCTTGGCATTCTCAATGGAAATGCTGTCTTAAAGTATGCAAGGTTTCACCAAGAGAAAAATCCCCTGGAGGGGAGGCAGAGGGAATGGATTCCTCTGCATCTGAATCCTCATAGGCTGATAAGGGCATGTCCTGATAATCAGAAAGGTCAGAGTCATCAGACTTCTGGTCTGTAGAATCTGAAGGCAACTGAATTATTTTTCTCTTAGCAGGGGAAGGCTGGCTTCCCCTAATTAGTGTTATAAGGTCTTCAGCCATTCTAAGCATTTGTTTTTGTGGCATGTGGCCTGAGTATGCCCTTTGGTCATTGGTTTCCTAGGCGTAGTGCGTACTCTGGACCTAAGAAACTCAGTAGTTTCGGCTAAAAAGGAAGTTGTCGGTTTGATTCGAACATCGGTAGGTCAGAAAACACCCTCAGAAGCTGGTTGCCTGCACAGCGGCTCTGGACACATCTAAGGTAGAGACATCCGCTGGTTCCATAGTCGAAGAAGCATCTCGCGGCATACCGGACTCCGAGTGGGTCTCAGCAGAGGACTGCAAATCCACAGAAGTGGGCATCAGGGGCTGCAAAGGCACCTCACTGAGTACTGGTGGACTGGCGACTAGCTTAACGGAAGTGTCATCGGCAATTTTGGACATGTGCGGTCTGTCTCTGTCTTTATCCTTACTATTTTTGGATAATCGGTAGTCGGATGGCTTACTGAAGCCATTTCGGAATACAGAGATCGAGAGCGAAAGAATTTAGCAACAAAAATAGCCCATGGACGAATGGTTCGGGCATTAAACAAGGCACAAAACTGACAGCGAGGGACGTTGTGGTCTGGGCTTAAACAGGTGACACAGTAAGAATGAAAATCTCTGTGAGGTATTTGCTTTCCACAGGCAAGACAATTGTTAACTTTTTCTGACATCGGTTAGAGCAAGAAAAAAAGGATCCCCAACGGGGTACTTAGCTTTAGAAGACTTCAGGATTATCAACTCAAAAAAATTAAATTTCAGATAGCGGCCGACTGGCACTTGAGAACTGCTTCTGCTTCGGGCTCCTCCTTGGCAAGAAAGACTGATGTAATGGCTTCGGCTGCCTGTTTTTATATCCCTGACGACTTGACGTCATGGAAGAAGTGACAGCATCTGACGCAGAAATACTAAGACTCTGGTATTCGGGCCAACTGAGGGCTACCTGCAGGCAGATAACCCAAGTGTGATGACTGCAACAGTGAAACACGAAGAGCATCTGGGAATCCCTTTGGGGTTGGCAACGTGTGGAAATAAAATTTGTACCCCTGGGACACTATGTTGAGGACCCATCAATCGTTGGTGATGGAGGCCCAGTTTTTTCCATGGGAGGCAAGTTTTCCTCCTAGGGGCATGAGCAGATGGGCAGATTTGAGAGGAGGAGTTGAGAAGTCATTGTGAATTCTTTCCCTAAGGGGGTGGCTTAGCACTGGTTTAGAAGTGGAGGTACTCCATTGCTTAGATCTCTGCATACCCTGAGACTGCTGTCTAGGGGGTCTGTTTCCCCTAGGTCTAGTCTGAGGTGTACTTGAGGGACTGGAAAGGACCAATGTTTTGAGGGGCAATACCTACTGAATCTTGGTGGCTGAACTTGCAAAAAGTCTAACTGTCTGCATAGACTTAGCTTTTTCTTCCATCTTTTTCCAACCTCTTCTGCTCTGGTGCCAAACAGATTGTCTTTGTTCAGTGGTGCATCCAATAATTTTGAAATGATCTGGCAAGGTCTGTTCCTTAACCCAGGCATGCCTTCTAAGTACAGAACCTGTGACTGCTGCCCTGCAGGGTTCTTCTAGTGCATCAAACCCACATTGCAGGGTATGCTTACTGATTTGGCTTGCAGAATGCACAAGTTCCTGTAAAGCTTTATTTTCTGCACAGTCAGGGAAGGTAGATAATTTTTGTTTAATTAGTTCCATGGTATGTTGCTGGTATTTCAGCATGTGGAACTGACAATTTAATGCTCTTAATGGCAAGAGATGCAGAGGTATATACTTTTTTACCCCATCTGTCTAAGGCTTGAGAATCCCTGTCCGAGGGGGTGGGATTTTTAGCTGTGGTTGCTTTTATTCCTTTAGGCCCTTGGGAGATGACCTCTGGGTCAGCAGTAGGATTCTTGAAAAGAAATTTGTGTAAGTCAGGGACTCTGTAATACCATAAGTATCCGGAGTTAGACTAGATTCCATAAAGATACCATCCACAACATCCAGAACAGGAGGGATAGCTAAGGGTCTGTGCTGTGGTAAATCTAAAAAGTCCCCGCGTCTCTTTTTGGACTGAGGATAATCCTGGCCATTCCCAATGGAAGTGCTCTCTCAAAGTATGTAGGGTTTCACCAAAAGAAAAATCCTCTGGAGGAGAGGCAGAAGGAATGGATTCCTCTGCATCTGAATCCTCATAAGCAGATAAGGGCATGTCTTCATAATCAGAAACCTCAAGAGTCGTCGGACTTGTGGTAAGATAAAGCTGCTGGGGACAAGTCTCTTTCTTTTAGCAGGGGAAGGCTGGCTTCCCCTAATCAGCATGATAAGGTCTTCCACCATTTTAAGCATCTGGAGGTAAAGTATCAGGAGTTAGACTGGATTCCACAAAGACATCATCCACAACATCCAGAACAGGAGGGACAGCTAAGGGTCTGTGCTGTGGTAAATCTAAAAAGTCCCACAGTCTCTTTTTGGTCTTTTTGCAGGCAGATAACCCAAGTGTGATGACTGCAACAGTGAAACACGAAGAACATGTATAGGTCTTTTTCCCTAGTCTGTCCGTCACCTTACAGTCCTTGTCAGATGGCAGTAAAGAAGAAGACAGAATTTGCTTTGATTGCTTGTCTGGTGCCACAACAATGACTTCGGGGTCTGCCATGGGAGGTTTGAAGAGGTATTTGTAATCATCAGAGACTGTATAGAATCTATCTGGTGTTTTAAGGGTGAGGGGTTGGGATTCTGGGGTCTTGGAGGCAGCAGCAAAGGCATCCATGTAAGCAGGAATCACTGGAGGGATAGCAGAGGGAGAGGGAGACTCCATATGGAGAAGCTCAAAATATATTTTTATACTTCAATGATTTGGGTGGAGTCCCACTGAAAGTACTCTCTCATTTTGGAGATTGTCTCCCCAAAAGTAATGTCTTCTGGTGGGGAGTCTCCTTCTAAGGATTCTTCTTCTGGGGAGCAATATTCCAGAGGTGAGGCTAGCTGTGAAGTGTAAGTAAGAGATTCATCATCATCAGAGGAGGAGGGCTTCCTCCTGAGTTTAAGGAGGAGGGATTGTGTCTGCAGAAGCAGGCCTGGGGCTTAGGGTAGGCAAAGCAGGAGTTTGAGTTGAAGTAGGCCTCAAGGCCATAAAGGCCTGAAAAGTGACTGGGAGAAGGTTTTTGCTCCACTGGGGCAGACAGATGTGTGGTGTTTTGTTTCCTCTTGAGAAGCATCTTATGAATAAGCTGAGAGGCCGAGGGCATGAATTCCAGAGATAGGCCTGGGACTGAAGCACCCTCTTCAGAAACTAAAGTTGGCCATCTGGGCAAGCCTGGTTCCCCCCCAGACATCAGTGGAGGCCGACGTTGCAGATACTTCCTCGGACGTGCAGACTGGAGACCCAAGGGCGGCTTCCGAAATGGTACCCGCTGAAGTCGCCAGTTGTTTTGGATGTTCCTCAGCCTCTAGATCTGCAAATGGTGGGATGTTCGAAGGAGGCACAGTATCCGGCCTAGAAACTTTAGCCTTCTGTTTAGGCAGCTCCACCACACGGCCATTTCAGGATCCATATCGACAGGCAAGCGTTTGGGTTGCTGATTCTTTACAAACAATTTAAGGGCTACCAGACTGCTGTGCAAGGGACAAATGACTAACAGAATTTACAGGACATATGGTCGTGCGATGGCCATAAGGAAAACAAGCAAAGATCATGGGTATCAGCATGTGGAATTTGCTGACTGCACTTACATTTCCCCATTCTAGATGACACTGGCTAACAGCAGAAAAAGCAGCAACCTAAGTTCTAACAAAAACAAGAAGATTCCCCAACGGGGTACTTATCTTCAGCGTCTTCGGAGAGTTGGAGAAGAATGAGCAAGCTGACGTTCGACTGTGGCAAGGACGTTTTGAGAGTCCATGTGTGCGGATAACACATTTATGGCCCACAGTTTATGTTCCTGCGTGTGACATTCCATGCACCTTACAGCAACCAGGCTTAAGCTTTGGTAGATGAGCTGGATGTTCCTCCCCCTCAAGCGGAAGATCCCACATGTGAGAGTATTGCAAAGTACAGTTGTGTACACTTACCATAAATGTAGATGTTTGAGTGTATTCACTGTTGCAGTCATTACACTTGGGTTATCCTGCTGGCAGGCTACCCTCAGTCGGCCTAAATTCCAAAGTCTAGGTCCAGCATTGGATGCTGTCGCCTCTTCCATGACGTCAGTGCGCCAGAGGTATAAAAGATGCAGCAGACGCCATTTTCTTCAGTTTTTCTTGCCCCAGATGTCAGGTGCCCCCCAAAGGGTAGGCTAAAAATATGCCAATAAAACATGCATGCACCAAAATATATATAATACCTTCATCTATAAGCAAATACACCACATAGGTTGTATAGGTTAGAGAAGAGGAGATAAATTGCAGCAACGATATGGGGGATGAAGGGTGGGTAACCTGGACTGCAACAGTGAATACACCCAAACATCTACATTTATGGTAAGTGTACACAACTGTACTATGTTCTTCGTGTTGCAGTCATTACACTTGGGTTGAATCCCAAAGCTAAGGTTGGGAGGCTGGAGCTAAATAGCATTAGGAGCAGCTATGAGGCCCTGCAGAACTGCAGTGGCAAAGCCTGCCCTTGATTAAGAGTAGAGTGGTAAATGATAGTGCTTTGTAAAAGTGTGCACTGAACTCCAGGCTGCAGCCTCTAAAATGTCTTTGGTTGGTACTCCCCTGAGGAAGGCTGCTGAAGTGGCTGCTGCTCTGGTTGAATGTGGCCTAATGCCCTTAGGCACTGGCTTGCCATGTTGTGAATAGCAGAAACGGATGCAGTGGCCTATCCACTTTGAAATAGTCTGCTTTGAGATGGTCTTTCCTTGTGATCCTGCAGCATATGCCACTAGTAGTTGCTCTGTCTTTCTGAAAGCTTTGGTTCTGTTCAGGTAGAAGCGTAGCTGTCTGTGTATGTCCAAAGAATGCAGAATTCTCTCCCCCTTATTCTGTGGGTTTGGATAAAAAGTAGGCAGATGAATAGTTTGGTTAAGGGCCACACTGGACACTACCTTAGGCATAAATGTCGGGTTTGTCCTCAGAGAAACCCTTTCTGGATAAAAAATGATAAAAGGTTCCACAGCCATGAGTGCCCGTAGCTCTGAGACTCGTCTTGCAGAGGTTACTGCTAGGAGTAGAGCTGTTTTCCAAGATAAAAACTTTATATCAACTGTAGTGGCTGGGTCAAAAGGAGACAGGGTGAGTTTTTTCAAAACATAATTGAGATCCCATGCAGGTATTGGTGATTTCCTTGGAGGCCTTAAGTTTTTGGCTCCTCTGACGTACTGCCTTAACAGCGGATGAGAAAAGATTGGTGGCTCTATATTGTAATGAGCCAAAATGGCAGAGGCATGAATTTTGATTGATGAAAAGGATAGGCCTTTGTCCAGCATCTCAGTTAAGTATTGCAAAATCTGAGGAATATTTGGTACAGCTGTGTCAATTCCTTGTGCCTGGTTCCAAGCACAGAATCTCTTCCATTTTCCAGCGTAAGATTTTCTGGTACTAGGCCTTCTGGCCTCCAAAATGACATCCATTACAGCTTTAGTGAGAGGCGCGTTTTGTATTACTACATTATCCGCCATGCTGCCAGATTTAAGGTCTTTAATTAGCTGTGCAGGATCTGATTGTTTTGTTGGGATAGTAGATGAGGTATTTGAGGCAAGGTCCAAGCCGGGCATTGAGACAAGTTCCTTAGGATTGGGTACCAGTGCTGGCGGGGCCAGTCAGGGGCAATCAGTATCATCTTTGGCTTCTCTTGTCTGACCTTTAGGAGTACCTTGGGGAGGAAAGGCAAGCTTTTCCAGCTGAAAGAGAGTGCGTCCACTTTCCATGCTTGTCTGTGATGAGTCCTTGTGCAGAATCTTTTTAGTTGGTAGTTGTGAGAAGAGGCAAATAGATCTATATCCGGGCATCCCCATTTCCTTGTTATCATGCTGAAGACATGTGGATCCAATTTCCACTCATGGGGATCCATGAGGTTTCTGCTTAGTTCATCTGCCAGAGTATTTATCTTTCCTGGCAGGAATTGTGCCTGCAGATGTACCTGGTAAGTCAAAGCTGTGTCCCACAGAGTCATGGCTAGTCTGCAAAGGGGTAAGAATGAGTGCCTCTCTTCTTGTTTATATACCACATGACCGTGGTGTTGTCTGTCTTTATCAGTAGTTGTCCCGGATGAAGCAGGTCCTTGAAGGCTGTCAGGGCATTCTGGATAGCTAGCATCTCTTTTTGATTGATATGTAGATGCATTTGGTTTGCGGACCATGTTCCTTGAATACATCTTCCTGCCATGTGGGCCCCCCCCCCCAGGCATAATCTGATGCATCTGTTGTTAATGTCTGCCTGGCTGGGGGTAAAGTGAATGGCTGTCCCTTGTTCTGGTGACAAGCCTTCGCCCACCAACGAAACTCCTTTTGCAGGCAGGGAATGAGGGTAATTATAGTTTCCAGGCTGTGGCAATGTTGAGTCCAAACACTTTTTAGGTACCATTGAAGTTTCCTCATATGCAGTCTCGCATATGGAATTAGTAGAATGCAGGATGCCATGAAGCCCAAAGCCTGCAGAATTCTTCTTGCAGATAACTGGGCCTTTGTTGGCAACAGGTTGAAATAGGTAGTCAGTTGCCTTTGTTTGTCTGGAGTGTGATAAGCCATCTGGGCAGTTGTATTTAAGCTTGCACCCAGGAATATTATCTCTTGAGAGGGTACTAGTTTTGATTTCTTTTCGAAGACTGTGTACCCTAGGCCTGTTAGAAATCTCTCTACAAATGCCAGACGCTGTAGAAGAATGTCCTTGTTCTCTGCTTGAATGAGGCAATCATCCAAGTAAGGATATATTTGTATTCCTCTTTGTCGGCAGAATGCAATTACTGGTGCTAGGCACTTTGTGAAGACCCTGGGCGCAGTAGAGAAGCCAAAGGGCAGTGCAGAGAATTGGTAGTGTATTGAGCCAGCTTTGAATCTGAGGTATCTTCTGCATGTTTGTCTGATTGGGACATGCAGGTATGCCTCTTTTAGGTCTAAAGTCACCAGCCAAGCCTTCTTGCCCAGCATGAGCAGAAGTTGCTGTAGAGTCAACATTTTGAATTTTGGTATATCCAGAAATGTGTTTAGAATAGACAGGTCCAGTACTGGTCTCCAGGTCTTGTCCTTTCTTGGTACCAAAAACAGTGAATAAAATCCTTGTCCCTGCTCTTGCTCTGGTACTTCCTGAATGGCTCTCATGTCCATGAGGGATGAGACTTGCTTTTGTACCTCTGCCCATTGATGTTTTGGCAGGTCTGGCCAACCGTTTGTCCTTGGCAGGGTATGGACGTGAAACTTGTAGCCTTATGACACTATGTCTAAGACCCATTTGTTCTGGGTTATTATGTGCCAGTTTTGAGAAAAAAGTGCTAGTTTTCCCCCTAAAGGTGCTGCCAGAAGATAAGTGCTTGGTGCAGGCAAGGGGAAGTCAATGGGACTGTTTCCTGTATGGTTGTGATTTGTCTTCTCCACTTTTGGAGGTAGAAGCACCCCATTGTTTAGACCTGAACGAGCCTTGGGGCTGGGATCTGCCTCTTGGGCTTCTGTATCTGCCCCTTTGTGGTCTGTCTGACACTGGAAAGGACCAATTCTTTGTAGGCCAGTGTCTGCTAAATCTTGGAGGCTGAACCTGTAAGAAATCCTTAACCGTTTGCATAGATTTAGTTTTGTCCTCCATCTTCTTTAACACCTCTTCTGCTTTAACACCAAACAAAGTATCATGCTGTAATGGGGCATCTAATAATTTTGCTTTGCCATGATCAGGCAGACTTTGTTCCTTTAACCAAGCATGTCTCCTGATGACAGAGCCCATCACAGCGGCTCTGCAGGAGGCCGCCAAAGAAACAAAACCACATTGCAAAGTATGCTTTCCAACTTGTTCAGCTGCATGCAATAAATCCTGCATTTCATTGTTTTCTGCACATTCAGAATTAGTCAACATTTTCTGTTTAAGCAGTGACATAATATATTGCTGATATTTGAGCATATGAAACTGACAATTTAAAGCCCTTATAGCCAAGGTTGCAGAAGTGTAAATCTTTTTTCCCCATCTGTCCAATGCCCTAGAATCCATGTCAGAGGGGGTAGGGTTTCTTGCAGCGGAAGCCTTGACCCCTTTGGGACCCTGAGAGATGGTTTCTGGGTCAGCAGCAGAGTTTTTGAAAAGGAATTTATGAGAGTCAGGGACCCTGTAGTACCTGTCCGGCTTAACAGGAGCTGGAGGTAAGGAGTCAGGGGTCAGACTGGACTCTGAAAATACATCAACAATGTCTAACACAGGTGGAATAGCTAGGGGCCTGTGTTGTGGTAGTAAAAGGAAGTCTCTGAGCCTTTTCTTAGATTCTGAAAAATCTTGGCTCTCCCAGTGAAAATGCTCCCTCATGGTATGCAAGGTTTCCCCAAAAGAATAATCCTCAGGAGTTGAGGCTGAAGGGATAAATTCTTCAGCATCAGAATCCTCATAGGGAGGAAGAGAGTATTCCTGATCAGAAGAGGAATCAGATGAAATGGAAACCTGATCTGAAGATTCATACTCTGTCTCTTGCCTAGGCCTTTTATCAGGAGAGGGATGGGAACCCCTGATCAAAGTAATTAAGTCTTCGGCCATTTTGAGCATCTGTTTTTTGGGCATGGAGGCCTGTCCATGAGGCTGTTGTACTTGTTTCTTTGTCTTTAAGGGCGCTTTAGTCTTTGCCTTTGAAGCTGAAGTGGTTTTAATGTATAAATGAGTTGGTCTGAAAACACCCTCAGAAGCCGATGCCTGCTCAGCGGCTCCGGACCCATCTGAGGGAATAGTCTCCGAAGGTCCAATACTTTGACCTTCCAGCGGCCTAGGCGACTCCACATGGGAGTCGGTAGCGGCCTGCGGGTCTAAAGTAGCGGGCGTCAGGGGCTGTGAAGGCGCCTCACTGAGAACCGGCGACTGGCTTAGAAGAAGCATAGTCGTCGGTTTTGGACCTCAGATGACTGTCCTTCTCTTTTTCTTTGCGTTTCTTGTGAATTCCGGTAGTCGGATGGCTATCTGACAACATGGTATAATTAAATCTTCTGCCAAAATAGTGTAATGCAAAATCGTACCGACCCTTAATAGTGCGTTGGTTAAATCTAGAACAAAACCGACAACTAGCAAAGTCGTGGCCAGGGCCTAGGCAAGGAATACAGTAAGAATGAAAGTCCTTATGAGGTATTTGCTTCCCACATGAAATACAATTATTAACTTTTTCTGACATCAGTCTGGAACTAGAAAAAAGTTTCCCCAACGGGGTACTTGGCTTTTAATGAAGACTTTGGATCTGAAATTCGAACACGAAAATCTCAGGAGTCGGCCGACCGGCACTTGCGAACTGCTTATGCCTCGGGCACCGCGCGGCAAGAAATACTGAAGAAAATGGCATCGGCTGCATCTTTTATACCCCTGGCGCACTGATGTCAGGGAAGAAGCGACAGCAACTGACACCGGACCTAGACTTTGGAATTTAGGCAGACTGCGGGTAGCCTGCCAGCAGGATAACCCAAGTGTAATGACTGCAACAGTGAAACACGAAGAACATCATGAGAATAGAAGGACATCACCTGGATATACTGAAAATGTGGAGTATACCCAAGAAAGACTAAAATTGGATGTTCTGTAATACAAAACCTGTTGACCTGCTTTTTGATGTAGCTCTGTGAAAACAACAGTATGAGTTGGCTCAATGAGATATTACCAATAGGACCTAAGGAAACCGACAAGTTGTGGCATAACTTATTCTGGCATGGGAAGAAAAAGGCACCATATCTACGGTATCAATCATGGAGTTAGAGAGAGATAATATTTTTGCCACAAGCAAAACAAAAGTTCAAGTTTAGGAAACAATGAGACATTGCCATTTCAGGAAATAAATAGTTTAGGAAAAATGATACACTGCTGTTGCAGGAACTAAAGTAAGAAGTTTATACTGGGTGAAGACAGCAAAAACCTTTTATAACTGGATGGATTAAAAACACTAGAGATCATCAGTCAGCAAGATAAAGGCAGATAGCTCAGGTTAACACGACAATGCCAGAAACCACAGTCTGTTTTAATCATTGGCTATTCAATGTGAGAAGGAGGAGAGTAAACAAATGGGTATGATGACAACATACGCTATGAAATCTAGATGATTTTGGATCTTTGCTTGGAAGTGTCTGCACTATTTTTGTATGTCAGAGAGAGAACTAAAAAAATTCCTAATGTGAGCAGTGACTGTTGGAAGTATAGTAAAGGGGAAGCAGGGCTAGGTCCATGTTTTCTGTGCCTGCTGTAGTCTGGATACATATGAATCCAACCTTTATGAATTACAGTCCAGTTTTAGAAAAGAAATGCATCTCCCATGGTATAACCCTTCAGTGCAGAACCAGAATACTGTTACATTTGATTTCCATGTTGTCAAAGACAGTAATATCCAAGCAATGGAAGTGGAGGGACAAAACTGCTGCTGAAAAAGCAAAACGTTAGATAACAGATCTGCCAGATAGTGAAAAAAAAGCCATCAAGGTCTAGGCAAAGTTTCTTAAGTACTTGGATACCTTGGTATTAGTACCTGGACGTGGAATACAATAATTGCTTGGGGGGTAACATTTTATTTATTTTTTTAATTTAACTGGGTATGTCTACTGGACAGAAGCTCCCTTTTCATGGATAAGACAAAAAGCACTATCAGATTAAGTGTGGCTGAAGGAGACACTTACCATAAATGTAGACATTCGAGTGTATTCACTGTTGCAGTCATCACATTTGGGTTAGCTCTGTCAGGGTAGCCCTCAATCGGCCCGAATACCACAGGTTTATTACTTCTGCGTCGGTTGCAGTTGCTTCAGGACTGAAGTGACGCCATCAGTGTTATAAATTAAGGCAGCTGACGCCATTACATCAAATTTTTTTTGCCCTGTCAGGAGCCCCCAGGAGGGAGCTAGGTTATGGTGGAAGACCACCACCAGTAGAAAGTAAATACCAAAATATCCTTGTAAGGATAGAGAAAGAGAGAGAGAGAGACAAGGGGGATGGAGGGAGGGAAGCCAGGACTGTAACAGTGAATACACTCAAACATCTATATTTATGGTAAGTGTACACAACTGTACTATGTTCTTCGTGTTTCACTGTTGCAGTCATCACACTTAGGTTCATCACATTTGGGTTGATTCCCAAAGCTGAAGAAAAGGGTGGAGGCAATCAAGAAGACTGGGGGCTGGTTAGGATGCCCTCTGCAAGACTGCTGTGGCAAAGCCTGCCCTGGATTTGGAGAAGATAGGCAGGTGGGAATGCTTGGTGAAGGTATGAACAGATGTCCATGTTGCAGCCTCCAGGATGTCCCTGGTGGGGACCTCCCCCCTGAGGAAAGCTGCAGAGGTGGAGGTTGCTCTGGTAGAATCTGTCCTGACCCCTTTGGGGAGAGGTTTCCTGTACTGCTTGCAGCAGAAATGGATACAGTGTGCTACCCATTTGGAAATGGTTTGTTTGGATATGGCCTTGTCCTCTGCTCCTGCAGCAAAGCTGACCAACAATTGATCAGTCTTTCTGAATGATTTAGTCCTGTCTAGAAAGTGCAGAATCCTTTCTCCCTTGTTTTGTGGGTTATGGAAAAAGGTGGGCAAATGAATGGATTGGTTGAGAGCCACACTGGACACCACTTTTGGCATGAAGGATGGGTTAGTCCTGAGGGAGACCTGTCAGCATGGAAAATGATGAAGGGCTTTACAGCCATTAGTGCTTGTAGCTCGGATAGTCTTCTAGCTGAAGTGATGGCCAGACGCAAGGCTGTTTTCCAAGAGAGGAACTTTAACTCTGCTGATGCTGCTGATTCAAAGGGGGGGGGGGGCAGGGTGAGCTTTTCCAAAACAAAGTTAAGGTCCCAAGCTGGGGTAGGTGCTCTTCTGGGTGGCCTCAAGTTGTTAGCCCTCTTAGGAACTGTTGATGAGAGGGATGGGAGAAAAGATGTGGCTCTGTGCTGAAATGAGCAGATATGGCAGAGGCATGAATTTTAATGGAAGACAAGGATAGACCCCTGTGTAGTAGGTCAGCCAGGTAAATCCAGGATGAGAGGTAGGGAGGGCTGTGCAGCTCCGGCTCCCTTAGCCTGGATCCAGGTGAAAAACCTTTTCCACTTGTCAGCATAAGACTTTCTAGTGCTAGGGCGTCTGGCCTCAAGTATAACATCTAGAACTCGTTTGCTTACATTGGCAGCTTGTGCAGTGGTCAGGGAATAAGCCAGGCTGCCAGACTGAGGGTCTAGATAGGGGAGGCATAAATTCTCCATTCCTCTGGGTCAGGAGTGTTGGGATCTGAGGGAAATGCCATGGAGGCAGTGGTTGACAGGCTGTGCAGCAGAGGGTACCAGTGCTGGGGCAATCAGGATTGTCCTCGTTTTTTTTCTCCCTTATTTTGAGCAGTACCCTTATAATGAGTGGTAGAGGGTGGAATACATAGACTGAGAGGTTGCCCCACTGGAAGGATAGAGCATCCACTTTCCAGGCCTTGCTGTGAGCTTCCCTGGTGCAGAATTTGCTGAGCTGATGGTTGGTGTGGGAAGCAAAGAGGTCGACCTTAGGGGTGCACCATTTCTGGGGTACAAGGGTGAAGGTCCTTTGGTCTAGCTGCCACTCGTGTGGGTCCAGAAGATTTCTGCTTAAGTTGTCTGCCAGAGAGTTTAGAGAGCCTGGCAGGAATTGTGCTAACAGGTGTAGTTGCATGGCTGAGGCCATATGCCAAAGGGTCATGGCAAGCCTGCACGGAGGGTATGAGTGAATCCCTCCCTGCTTGTTGATATACCACATCACAGTGGTGTTGTCTGTTTTGATCAGGAGAGGCCCCGGGGGCAGTAGGGGTCTGAAGGCTGTCAGAGCTTGCTGAACAGCTAACATCTCCTTTTGGTTGATGTGCAGATGTGTTTGGTTTGGGCTCCATTGGCCCTGAATGCACCTGCCGTCCAGGTGTGCACCCCAGGCATACTCTGATGAGTCTGTGGTGAGAGTCTGGATAGCATGGGGATGTAAGAATGGTAGTCCCCTTGTTGTGGTTGCCTGCTGCTGCCCACCAAAGGAAAAAAAAAAGTTATGTCTTACCATAACGTTCCATCTGTGTTGTAGATCTTTATTCATTCATTACTGACAGGACTTTGGTTCCGTGCTCGGAATCGACACGGCCGTTTCCAAGCTTGCGTCAGCCAAAAACTCTCAGCTAAGACCTACCCATAATGCCCCTCTCATAGTCTCTTCAGATCGAGTTTGCCCGCCCCTATATTATAGAGATAGTAAGAGAGACAGTAGGAGGCTCTGTCTGAGCAAATACCTTAACCCAGAGTTCCTAACGTCCACCAGGAGTCCAGGCAGGGGGATGGCAGGTGAGAAGTAATGAATGAATAAAGATCTACAACACAGATGGAACGTTATGGTAAGACATAACTTCTTTATCTGCTGTTGTAAATCTTTACTCATTCCTTACTGATAGGACCGAGTCCCCAGCTACTTGAGTCCTGGGTGGCCCTAAGGAAGAATATTCTTGAGCACCATAAAACCAAAAGATGCTTATCCCCTGGAGGCCAAATCCAATTTGTAATAAGTGATAAAGGTATGAGGTCTTGCCCAAGTGGCTGCTGTGCAGATATCATCCACAGAGGCTCTGGAATAAAAAGCCACAGAAGTAGCCATCGATCTAGTAGAATGAGCCTTTATTCTGGAAGGTATGGATAGTTTATTCTGACGGTAGATGAAGGTAATGACGTTTCTAAGCCAGGAGGATAGAGTCACTTTGGAGACGGGTTTACCCAATCTGGGTCCCGCAAAGGCCACCAACAACTGATCCGTTTTCTTGAAAGATTTAGTCCTGTCCAAGTAAAAACAAAGCTGCCTATGAACATCAAGGGTGTGCAAAAGATACCCCTCTCTGTTTGAATGCTGAGGGAAGAAAACCGGCAGGTCAATAGATTGGTTAATAGAAAATCCAGAAATGACCTTGGGCAAGAAGGAAGGGCGAGTAAGAAGGGACACTCTATCCCTGTGAAAGTTCAAGTAAGGTCTCTTGACACTCAAGGCCTGCAACTCGGATACGCTTCTCACTGAGGTAAGTGCTACAAGAAGTAGAGTCTTCCACGATAAAATTTTATATCACATGAATCAGAAGGCTCGAAAGGAGAACGTGTTAATGACTGAAGTACCAAAAGTAAAGTCCCAGGGTGCTAAGAGGGGCTTGACAGGAGGTTTAACGTGTAATATTCCTTTCAAAAAGGTTTTGCACAGACGGTGTGACTTAACAGAAAAATTATCAAATCCATTATGAAAATTTGCGATAGCTGCTAAATGCACAGTGATTATCGATGCTGAGGCTCCTGCATGTAGAAGAGTAGACCGGTATTGTAGGATCTTTTGAATAGGCCTAGAGAAAGGGTCTCATTTTCTGATCTTTAGCCCAAGTAGAGAACCTAGTCCATTTACTAGAATACATTTTTCTGGTGGAAGGTGTTTGTGAAGCCAGAAGAATCTCATGGACGAAAGATAAAATATCAGGCAACCTGGCAATCATTGGAAGTGGAGGAACTAAGCTGTGAGCTTGAGGCTGTGGAGATTGGGGTGAATCAATCCCTGAGAATGAGACAGCAGACCTTGAGATTGATCCAGGATCCACGGGCTGTGAATCAGATGAGGCCATAGGAAAGGAAACCAGAATTGATGGGGCCAATAAGGGGCAATGAAGATCACTTTGCTTCCCAACTTTTGAGCTTTCTGGAGGAATTCTGGGATGAGGGGAAGAGGGGAAAAGGGGGAAAGGCATACAGTAGACCCAGGGGCCAATTGTGCGTTAGAGCGTCCCTTGGTGATTCCCCCTGGGGGGGGATCAGGGCAAAGTAGCTTCTTCATTTGTTGTTTAAAGGGAAAGCAAACAGATCGCAGCAAGGCCTGCCCCAGCGGCAGAAGATCCAGTCCTCTCTATTACAGGACTGAGGGACCACTCATGAGGCATCAGGATGTTTCTGTTCAGAGTGTCCGCAATAAGGCTGGAACTCCCAGGAATGTGCGTAACTATAAGAAAGCGGTCGCAAGCTACTAACCAGTGCCAAATCCTCATAGCTTCCCGACACAGGGATTAAGACCTGGTTCCACCTTGATTCTTGATATACCAGACGACTGACACTGTTGTCCAACTGAACTGCAATGGTCCCGGAAGGGAGGGATGTATGGAACATTTGCAATGCTAAGAGAACTGCCCTCAGTTTCAGGACATTTATATGCAAATTGGCCTCCATGGGGAACCAGGTGCCTTGGACCGTCTTTCCCTGGAAATGTCCCCCCCTAACAGGGAAGTGTCCGTGGTTACCGTGGCCCTGGGCTGGGGGAGACAGAACAGTCGACACCAAAGATTCAATTCTGACTTCATCCACCACAGCATTTCTTTCTTGCAAAGGTTTGTAAGGCGTATCATGTGGTCTAGTGGGTGGGTTAAGATTGACCATTGTGAAGAAAGGAGTCACTGTAATATTCTCATGTGCAACCTTGCCAGTGGTACTAGGGTAATGGCAGCTGCCATGGAGCCTAAGAGTTGCAGTACAAGTTGTGCTGGTACAAAGGTCTGTGGAAGGAGGGCTTGGATCTGGTGTCTTATTTTCAAAAGCCTGTGAGGAGGGCGGAAAGCTTGACAGGATGTTGTGTCGAAGACCGCTCCAATGAATTCCAGTGTTTTTGTTGGGAACATTTGAGATTTGTCCTTGTTGATCGTAATTGGGTTAGAAGACTCTTGGTCGAGGCGGTAAGGAGCCAATCGTCTAGCTATAGAAACACCTGGAATCCTTGTAGTCGAAGATGAGCTACTACAACTGCCATACATTTGGTGAACACTTTGGGGGTTGCCGAGAGACCGAATGGCAGTACCCTGAACTGGTAGTGATTGGCTCCCAAGCAGGAAGCGGAGAAATCTCCGGGAGCGCTGATCCATCTTTATGTGGTAATAAGTGTCCTGGAGATCTATAGAGCACATCCAGTTGTCCTGCCCTAGAAAAGGGAGAATGGACTGTACCATGACCATCCGGAATTTTTGAGGTTTCATAAATTTGTTCAATAGGCTGAAATCCAGGATTGGTCTCCAGTCCTCTGTCTTTTTTGGCACTAAAAAGAACCTACAGTAAAAACCGGATCCTCTTTGGTCTGGTGGAACTGGTTGGATGACACTTTTTCTTAGCAGCTTTTCTATTTCTAAGGCTGCTACCTTCCTCTGATTGGGTGGCACATCGGGGACTCGTTTGACAGGTCTGGGAGTTAAATCGAATGGTATCGGGTAGCCTCTGGATATTACTCTCTGCACCCAAACATTGGCAATAGTGAGTTGCCAGGCTGATAGGTGCAGAGAAAAACGACCCCCGACTGCTTCCAGAGGAAAGCAACCGGGCCGCTGCTCAGGAGTGCTGGTAGGGTCGGCCGGAGAAGGAATCTCTAGTGCCCTGGTTACATGGACCCCCTCTACCTCGAAAGGGGTGTCTTCCAGATGAGTTGCCCCCTCTGCTCCGGGGGGATTGCTCACCACGAGCGTCACGTAAAGATCCTTGGGATTTCTTGAACCACAATTTCCCTCCCCTCTGGTTCCTGGAGTAGGACCTCTGGGGGGTGGAAACACGTATGCCCATGGCAGACAAGGTCTTTCTGTCTTTCTCACTTCGTGCTAGTGTGTCTCGTACTTTGGGACCAAAAAGTGCAGATTCGTCAACAGGCGTGTTGACGAAGGAAGACTTAAAGGGGTCTGTGAAATCACACAAGTGCATCCAAGCATGATGTCTCATGACAATGCCTGATGTGGCACTTGAGCTGCCCCCTCGGTGGTGTGAGATCAAATGCATCGAGGAGTTTGAGATAGATTCAAGGGTAGCTAGCTGCGAGGCGACAGTGTCACGCACCTCATCAGGCAGTACACCCCTGCCAAAGAGGTAGACATTTCAGAAATTAGGTCTCTTTGGAGGCGGTAAGGAGCTAATCGTCTAGCTACGGAAACACCTGGAATCCTTGAGCCAGACAGTCCAGCGACCGAATAGCAAAGGTCGCTGAAGCATAGGTCCACTTCCCTAGTCTGTCCGTGGCCCGAGACTCCCTGTTCGGAGGATAGACAGTGGAACTATCTTCTGCCAGTTCCCTCTTGGTGGCTGCCACCACGACCATGGAATCCAACAGTCAACTGCTTGGACCAGTTGGGCTGGTCTTCGGGGGTGAATAAAATTTTGTCTGGCCTCCCGGGGACAGGTTCTACTGTGTCCGGGGCCTTCCAGCCATGCTGCACAATCAGCTTTATAAGCTAATCCGCAGGTGGGGTCACCCAGGAAGTAGATGGCCGGGCACGGAAGGCCTGCAAGAACACAGATTCCTCAGGAGAAGGGTTAGAGGACTTCCAGTCTCCCCTCTGCTTGAGGATTTTGAGAATGTCTCCAAATGAGACGTCATCTGGGGGAGATCGTGGGGACCCTTCATCCTCATCGCAATCGGTGTCCTCAGTGATAGATTCCTCAGGGGAATCAAGGTGCTTCCTCTTGCACCGCTTCTTCCAGGGTGGCTCCCCAGTGAGATCTTCTGAGGAGGACTCCGGAGAAAGGGTTCCCTTCAAAGGGAGGTCTTGCGGCTCCCGTGCCTGGGATCCCAAAGTAGGGGGTTGGGACAGCTGCATGCTAGAGGGGGATTCTAGTGTTGATGCCACTGGTGCTGACTGCAAGCCTGTGGAAACAAGGACCCTCTCCATCACCTGAAAAATAGGCCTGCCCAAGGAGGGATGGGAGCCTGGAACCGAGAAGGATAACCTCGGAACTGGGGTCATACCCCGCCTTGAGGAGCCCACCTCCAGGTGAGGAGCTCCGAGAGAACTAGAAGCTGTTGGAGCCGTGGACATAGACGATGCCAGCAAAAAACAGGCACAGGACTAGGTATTAAGGTGCCAACAGTGCAAACATTGCTCCGAGAGTGTACCAGCTCCAATGGAGCCAATGGAAGAAGGGAGGTCGGTGCCAACAGGTGAAACTCTGCAGTCAGAGCAGAGACAGTATGCACTGGGGTGGTCATCGTTACCGAGATATCTGGGGCCTGGGTAGAGGCCAGAGGATAAACAGGTGAGTATGCTGTGAAGGGTTCCGAGCCAAAGGGAATGGAAGGTCTAGCTGGGGTGGGCAATCCCTTAGCTGCCATAAGCTGGTCCACAACCCGCACTACATCTTTTTCAGAAAGGCTACTGATGGATCTAAAGGAGGCTGCTGAAGGAGAGTCAGGTCTTTCAAGAAAGGGGCTAAACTGGTGCCCCAAAAAAGGGTCGTAAGTTGGAGGGTATCTGGTTCTTGGGAGATGTTCAATCTTAGGAACCGAGGTCATAGTCTGTGGAGCCGAATAAGCTACTGGCACCGTGGCCGGGGATGGTGCCGAAGTGGGTATGGTCATCAAAGCCAGTATCGGAACCAAGGACGGCACTGAAGATATGGTGCCGAAGATGGAACCGAAACAGGAGTCAACATCAGAGATGGCACAGAGGTGGAAGACACAGGGTCTGGTGCCGAAGTGGTCTGCACCAAGGGTGCCGGAGAAGCTCGGTGTCGACTCAGTTCCATAACTGTCAGGGATGTAGGAACCAAGTGACTCCATTTTTCCTTGTGTTTCTTGGTTTTAGGAGGTGGCGAGACCTCTGACCCAGAGAGAGCCTCTGAAAAAGGTGTTTTGACTAAACCTTTCAAAATTAACTTGTTTTTGTGCTTTGCTAGAGTGCGATTACTAAAACTAGAGCAGATGTCACAAGAAGCATTTATATGGTCCACGTCCAAAACAATAAACTCAGCGAGCCTGACCATCCGAGTTGGGCATCTTTCGCCCACACATATCGCACTGTTTAAACCCCAACTTAACTTTGTCTGACATAGTACTGAGAACAAAAAAACACCCAGAAGGAAACTACAAGGGAAAAGGAAAGGGAATTTTTTTTTTTTTTGAGAAGATAAAGAGGGAAAGGACAGAGTACCAATGATGGCATTTAGAAATACCAAAAGTGGTAAAAGGAGGGCCTACCAAAGGTAGGAGATAGGGACAGTACCAACGATGGTAAAAGGTTAACTACCAAAGGTAGTGGGTAGAAAATAGAAGTGGGTTACGGGCGAGAGAAGACAATAGCGAAACTGACTAAAAAGGACAACGTTTTTTGTGAGAAAACTACACAAAATTTCCACTTAGCTTAGAGAGAGAGGCTAAGGATGTTTGACGAGGAACGTGGCAAACAAGACATGGAGAGACTATGAGAGGGGCATTAGGGGTAGGTTTTAGCTGAGAGTTTTTGGCTGGTGCGAGTTTGGAAATGGCCGTGTCGGTTCCGAGGATGGAACCTATGTCCTATCAGTAAGGAATGAATAAAGATTTACATCATCAGATTCTGTCCTTAAACAAGGTATCACTGGTATAAGAGTTTCCAGGTCTTGGGAGTGTTGATACCAAAGGCTTTTTAGGTACCATTGTAGTTTCTTCATGTGCAGTCTGGCATATGGAATGAGTAGAATGCAAGAAGCCATGAACCCCAGATCTTGCAGGATTTTTCTTGCGGATAACTGGGGTCTGGTGACTAGTTGAGAGAAGTAGGTTGTCAGGTAGGTTTGTTTTTCTGGTGTAAGGAATGCCATCTGGGATGCCATGTCCAGGCTTGCTCCCAGGAATACAATTTTTTGCGTGGGTACTAGTTTGGATTTTTTTTTGTTGATATTGTATGCAGGGAGGTCAGTAGGTCCTTTACAAAGGTCAGGTGGTTTAGCAGCTTTTCCTGACTGTCTGCCTGAATCAGGCAGTCTAAGTATGGGTATATTTGAATATTTCTTTGTCTGCAATTAGCAATGGTGGGAGCCAGGCATTTTGTGAAAACTCTGGGAGCAGTGGATAAACCAAAGGGAAGCACAGAGAACTAAAAGTGCAGTGATCCTGCCCTGAAACAGAGATATTTCCTGCAAGATTCCCTGATTGGGATGTGTAGGTAGGCCTCTTTTAGGTCTAGTGTGGC
This sequence comes from Protopterus annectens, assembly GCF_019279795.1. Lineage (NCBI taxonomy): Eukaryota > Metazoa > Chordata > Ceratodontiformes > Protopteridae > Protopterus > Protopterus annectens. Next base: position 981,361,456 of record NC_056732.1, on the reverse strand, counting down.
TAACCAGGCATCCTTGGAGAGCATAGGTAGAAGTTGCTGGAGGGTGAGCATTTTGAATTTTGGTATCCCCAGGAAAGTGTTTAGAATGGATAGATAGAGGATGGGGCTCCAGATGCCCCCTTTTCTGGGTACCAGGACGAGTCTGGAGTTGGTAATGGTGGCCCATGTGATTGCGTTGGAGAGTTTTCCTCCTGGGGGGCAGAGGGAAGGGGTGGAAGTGTAAAGTCATTGTGAGTTCTTACCATGAGGGAGTGGCTTACCACTCCCTGGTTTTGAAGAGGAGGAACTCCATTACTTAGATTTCTGCATTCCATGGGGCTGCTGTCTGGGGGGCCTGCTTCCCCAGAGTCTGGGCTGAGCTGACCTGGAGGGGGCAGGAAAGGACCAGTACCTGGAGGGGCAATGCCTACTGAACCTCAGTGGCTGGACCTGCAAGAAGTCTTTAACTGCACGAACCAAAAAGAAAAGATAAACTGAAGACCACAGACAAAGAATCCACTTAAAACACCAGTTTATTACACCTCTAGCGCTTCGGCAACTGCCTTCAAGGAGTATAAAACATCACATAACTTACACAATTTATATACCTTAACACATCTAACAATTAAACTAGACTGCAGGAGCATGTCAGTAATATTATAAATAATAAAAAAGATAGCCCTGTTGCTAAACATTTTATGCTGGTTCACAATTTCCAAATGGGTTACAAGCCACTATCTTAGAACATATTATGAAGGGTGTATTTTCTGATGATTTGTATAAAAAGAAGTTGTTATATAAAGAAAGTATTTTTATTTTGAAATATGACACTATTTCCTCAGGGTCTGAATGTGGAATGTAACTGGAGGCTTCTTATTTAATGAGAAAGTAGTATTAAGTATTTTTTTAATGTTTATTGATTAATTGGTTTAGGCTGCTTGTTTAATTGTTAGATATATTAGGGTATATGTGATGTTTTATACTCCTTGAAGGCGGTTGCCGAAGCGCTAGAGGTGTAATAAACTGGTGTTTTAAGTGGATTCTTCGTCTGTGGTCTTCAGTTTATCTTTTCTTTTTGGTTCGTGCAGTGTTTGGTCTGTTTTTATGGCGAATGAATCTTCGTTTGGGATCCCTAGGCTCTTAAGGGATGACACACTGGAAGGTAGTCAAAAAACTATGGACAGTTTTGTAATGCATCAGAATGCTGCAGGTATGGCTGGTTCCAACGTTGCCAATACTTCTGCTTCAGTGGGCGTTTCCTCTACTTCACATTTTTTGAAAGGCTTGAACAAGCAAGAAATTCTAGAGTGAATGATCCATTTGCCTCTGTGGGACAATTTGGCCCTTCTTCCAGTCCTTCTGGTGAATCGAGTGCTTTAATGAGCAAGTTGGAACAGTTACTGCATAAAGAAACTGCTGTATACTTTAATCTGTTAAGCTTGCAAAGATATGTTGACTTAGATATTACAAAAACGACAAAACAAAAGAACTATTGCTGCACCACAAAACGAAAACAACGTACCAGTAGAAAACACACTTTATTCTCTAGCGTCTCGGCTCAAAAAAGCCTTCAAGGAGTAACAGTTCGTGCACACAAGTAGTTTATATAACACCAGCTATCCTAATCATTCAATTACACATTCAATTAAATATAACAATAATCACATTCTTAAAAACACAGTACTTCAAATTAAACTTTTCCAAGGATCCCTAGTGGTTTGAATACTGACTGTTGGAAAAGTTTAATTTGAAGTACTGTGTTTTTAAGAATGTGATTATTGTTATATTTAATTGAATGTGTAATTGAATGATTAGGATAGCTGGTGTTATATAAACTACTTGTGTACATGAACTGACTTAGATATTACACCTAGGGGACTAAGAGCCTTTAAAAGTCCCTCTACTCCTTTTTATATGTCTGATGAAAGGGATGTGCAATTTTCTAAGAAATGGTTATTGGCAGCTCATTGTTGTACTTTAGAATGGATTTCCATTCTATTAGAAAGAGATTGTGTGAAACAAAACAAGCTCAAGGAAGACATTAGAGCTGCCTATAATGACTTATCTAAAAAACTTACATCTATGCAGTTTGACAAGTTTTTAGCAGATGCAAATATTGGTTTAGATAAATATGAAAAAGAACTCATTGATCGGAAATGCACAAAACTGAAAAGAGATCTGAAAGACTATCAAAGTAATCGTGCCTTTTTATGGCAAAAACCAACACATTTTCATCGTAATAAAGGCTCACGTCCCTTTAAGAAATCACCAGCTCCTTCTAGGAGTGTGTCTTTTGCTTCAGATGTTTCGGGCGTTTCCTCTAATGGTGGAGGTGAAGGACAGCATTTTCCAGCGTTACCAGCAGCTCAAAATCCATCTAGATTAACCTCAGATTTTCGGAGAGGGAACCAGCAGAGAGAGCAAAGTGAGCGGAAGAGAAGAAGATTTCAGTCTGGGAACTTTAACAATCGAGAAGGACACAGTTTCAATGATAACAAGAGAAGCAAATGGTATTAGTGTGACTGTAAATAATGTTGTGCAAGATATTCTTGACAGTTCCGTTTCTTTTGTTTACAAAGATGTGGGTGAAACAATCCATGTAGCTGCTGCATCTGAGTGTAAGAAAATTTCTATTGCTCATAACATTTCTGGTGTGTCTTTTTCTGTAGATCAGATGAATGTTTTGAATTATGGTCTTAAATATATACCCACAGTGCTGCCTCGGTTACATGAATTAAAGTGTGATATTTTTAGACTGTAGGAAGATGCATTTAATATATTTTTTTGCCAATAACCAGTATAAAGAAGGTGATGGTAGTTGGTTAGAATCTGATAGTTTACAGAACAGTTTTTATTCTTGTGTATCTGACCCCGAGGAATGCTTTGACTATGCAAGTGACTATAATGCTTATAGTTTGTTAAAAACTGATAAAAAAATGAGCAAAAGTGATTTTATTCCTCCATACCAACATGAACATATAAAATGTTTTTATCAAATGTTGAATTTTGCTGTAGAAAATGCTTTTTGTGATTTTATGCAGTATAAGCATAAGTTGGTATATAACTTGAATAAAAAGGAATGGAAGGAACTACAGGCATTAGCGAATAATGAACATCTTATTATTAAACCATCTGATAAAGGGGGTAAAATAGTGGTGATGAATGTAGCTCAATATTATAAAATGTGTATGACACATTTAGATTATATCAATACCTATGTTAAGAGTAATACAAATGAATATATTAAGGCTATGAATGACTTTGACACCCTTATATCTAAGGGAGTGAGGTTAAAATATTTTTCACAAAATGACAAAGATAAAAAGTTTAATACTGATGACAGTGAGTTGGCTTTATTTTACTGTCTTCCAAAAATTCATAAAAGTGGGGTTGACCCACCTGGTAGGCCTATTGTATCTGCTCAAAAATATTTTTTATCTAATATTGGGAAATTTTTCCATGAATATTTATTCCCTTATGTAATAAAGTTACCTAGTTATATTAGGGATAGTTTTGATTTTTTGGAAAAATTACCTAAAATACAATGGAAGTGTTGATGTTGTTAGTTTGTATACTAACATGCAGTGTCAGTTTGGACTAGAAGCAGTAAAATATTTTTTGGGTGATAGTCCAGTAACGTATTATATTATTGAAATATTGGAATTTTGTTTGAATAATAATTTTTTTTATGTTTAATGAACAATTATACAGACAACTCAAGGGCACTGTCATGGGGGCATCTTTGTCCCCATGTATGCCAAACTGATGATGGGTTAGTATGAGTTAGAATGGTTATATCATATAGATTTTTTTTTAATTTATGTAGTTATTTTTGTTTTATAGATGATCTTGTTTTTATTTGTAAAGGTGGGATATCTTATGTTGTCCAGTTTATAGAAGTTATACAACATAACAGATTTGGACTTTCCTTTGATGGCATACAGGCGGGCAAAGGTATAACTTTTTTAGACATACATTTGATTTTGGACGACAACAATATCTTACGTACGTCTGTGCATAGAAAATTCGCTGATAGTAATCAGTATCTGATGGGGACTAGCTGTCATTCAGTTCATACTTTGGTCTCCTTGCCCTATGGGGAATGTATGAGACTTAGATGGCTACGTAACACTGACAAGGACTTATTTAAAGAAATTAGTGTGACTAGTGAGATGTTTAGATTGAGGGGCTATAGTGAAGCTAGTATTCAAACAGCTATAGATAAGGTTATTAATGAACAACAAAGTTGGTACTTATAAGTATGGAAGTAAGGGGTATAAGTATAGAAGTAAGGGGTATAAGTATGGAAGTAAGGGGTATAAGTTAGATGTCAGAAATCAATAGAAAAGACTAGTTTATTTTGTCTCTGCATGTAGTGTTTTCAGTGATGTTTTAATAGATATTGTTAAACACTGCTGGAATTTTTTGTTTAGATCAATGGACCTAAAAAATTTATTGTCTAGGTCTTTAAGCATTTCATTTCGTACAGGTAGGAATTTAAAAGATATTTTGGTACATAATAAATTTAAATATCCCACTGAGACATTACAATATAGGACCATGCAGAAACTAGGAACTTCACCCTGTGGTCAATGCAATGTATGTCATTATATTGTTCCAACTTTTAAGTATATAAATTGCCATGTATTTGAGGTTAAAAATATATATAGCTGTAATACTGGATGCATTATTTATGGATTGAAATGTCTGTGTAACCTTGTATATATAGGAGAAAATAAAAGGAAGTTTAAAACTAGACTGCAGGAGCATGCCAGCAATATTATAGATAGTAAAGAAGATAGCCCTGTTGCTAAACATTTTATGCTGGTTCACAATTCTAATCCAAATGGGTTACAAGCCACTATCTTAGAACATATTATGAAGGGTGTATTTTCTGATTATTTGTATAAATAGAAGTTGTTATATAAAAAAAGTATTTTTATTTTGAAATATGACACTATTTCCTCAGGGTCTGAATGTGGAATGTTACTGGAGGCTTCTTATTTGATGAGAAAGTAGTATTAAGTATTTTTTAATGTTTATTGATTAATTGGTTTAGGCTGCTTGTTTAATTGTTAGATGTATTAGGGTATATAAATTGTGCAAGTTATGTGATGTTTTATACTCCTTGAAGGTGGTTGCCGAAGCGCTAGAGGTGTAATAAACTGGTGTTTTAAGTGGATTCTTCATCTGTGGTCTTCAGTTTTTTTCTTTTTGGTTCGTGCAGTGTTTGGTCAAGAAGTCTTTAACTGTCTGCATAGATTTAGCTTTTTCTTCCATCTTTTTTAAGATCTCCTCTGCCTTGGTGCCAAATAAGTTGTCTTTGTGCAGTGGTTCATCCAATAATATCCAATAATTTGAATTTGACATGGTCTGGCAAGGGCTTTCCCCTTAGCTAAGCAAGCCTTCTAAGGAAAGAACCAGTGACTGATGCCCTGCAAGATGCTTCTAGGGCATCAAAACCACATTGTAACATGTGCTTAGTTACTTGACTTGAAGAATGCATTAACTCTTGTAACACTCTATTTTCTGCACAAGCAGGAAAAGAAGACATTTTTTTGTTTGAGGAGTTCCATGGTATGATGCTGATATTTCAGCATATGGAACTGCCAATTTAGTGCTCTAATAGCAAGAGTAGCAGAGGTGTATACTTTTTTACCCCATCTGTCTAATTCTCGGGAATCCCTATTTTAGGAGGTGGGATTCTAAGCAGAAGTTGCTTTAATTCCTTTAGGTCCTTGAGGGATAACCTGGGGTCAGCAGTAGGATTTTTGAAAAGAAACTTGAGTCAGGGACTCTATAGTACCTGTCTGGTTTCCTGGGAGCAGGAGGGAGGGTGTCAGGAGTCAAACTGGATTCCATAAAAACATCATCCACAACATCCAGGACAGGAGGAATGGCCAGAGGTCTGTGCTGTGGAAGATCTAAGAATTCCCTGAGTCTCTTTTGTGACTGAGGGTAGTCCTGACATTCCCACTGGAAATGTTCCCTTAAGGTATGTAAGGGTTTCCCCAAAGCAAAAGTCCTCGGGTGGAGAGGCTGAAGGGATGGATTCCTCTGCATCAGAATCCTCATAAGCTGAGAGGGGTTGCACATATTCAGATGCATCAGAGTCATCAGACTCCTGTTCAGATAAAACTACTGGGGGAAAATCTCTTTCTTTTGGAGGGGGTAGCCTGGCTTCCCCTGAAAAGCATTATAAGGTCTTCCGCCATTTTAAGTATCTGAGACTGAAGCAAGGAAGCAGGTGTCTTGAGATTGGGTCGTCGGTTTCCTGGGTGTGGTTCGTACCCTAGGGCTTAGAAACTCTGTAGTTTTCGAAAGAACTGTAGACGTGAAAGCAGTCGTCGGTCTGTGTCGAGAATCGGTAGTGCTAAGTACTTCCTCAGAAGCTGGTGCCTGCTCAGCGGCTCCGGACCCATCCAAGGTAGAGACATCCGCAGGATCCTTAAGTCGATGAAGGGTCTCGTGGCATCTGAGAGGGTCTCGGTAGCGAACTGCGAATCCACAGAAGCAGGCATCAGGGGCTGCAAAGGTGCCTCACTGAGGACCGAAGAACTGATGACTAGCTTAACGGAAGCGTCATCGGCAGTTTTGGACCTGTGCAGTCTCTGTCTTTATCTTAACGTTTTTTCGGAAGATCTGTTGTCAGATGGCTTACCGAAGCCATATCGGAATTTGAGGACTGAGCGCGAAAATATCTAGCTACAGTAAGGGCCCAAGGGCCAACAATGTATAGTTCTGGCATTAAACAAAGCACAAAAGCGACAGCAGGGGACATCTTGGTCTGGGCCTAAGCAAGTAACGCAGTAGGAATGAAAATCTCGGTGTGGTATTTGCTTTCCACAGGCAAGACAATTGTTAACTTTTTCTGACATCGGTTAGAGCAAGAAAAGAGGATCCTCAATGGGGTACTTAGCTTTAGAAGACTTCAACTTCAATTCGGAAATGAAAAAACTTAGGTAGCGGCCGACCGGCACTCGTGCAAACTTCTTCTGCTTTGGGCTCCTCGGAAAGAAAGACTGATGTAATGGTGTCGGCTGCCTTAATTCATAACACCGATGACCTGATGTCGGTCCTAGAGCAACAGTAACCGACGCAGAAATACTAAGCCTCTGGTATTCCGGCCGACTGAGGGCTACCCTGGCAGGGATAACCCAAATGTGATGACTGCAACAGTGAAACACGAAGAACATCCCTGGATTGCAGGAAGCAGTCATTCACAACACAGCCTTAACCCACTGTGCTGTCAGTGGATCTGTGGTTCTGAGGGTAAGAAATGAAGGAAAATATTGTCAATAGGGTGTGTTAGGAAGCCTCCTTCTCTTTGAATAGGATCAGTGAAGAGCACTTCACAAAAGGTTAACATCTACAACAGCAGTAGTAGTTTTAAAATATATTGGGTTATGAAATTTGTTGCTAGCCTTTTTTAAAGCAAAAGGAAGGATTTTGTGAACAGCTTCTCAAAACTGAGATAAATGAGTTATAAATCTAAGAAGTTTGTCACACGTTGTTTAATACTAGATTTTGATCTGTTATGGTTGTGTTTCACTAAAAAAAGTTTGACACTGTAAAATAATTTATGACCCATTGCTCCTGCAGCATGCCTTCACCGCAGAAAGATAATGGGAAGATGAGGATGGAGAATGGCAACTACTTACCACTCATGCAGTTAAAACTCATTTATGAAACAGCATTTACTAAGCTGGGTCTAGCTTCATGGAATCACACACCTAAAGAAAACAGTAGACACTGATTTGCTTTAAAAGTCAACTGAAAAAACATCTACATAAAGAAGCCTCAAGTGCTTCTGTGATGCTGAAAAACATCACTAGATACTACAATCACTTTATGGTTTATATTTGTTTCAGAATGTCTGGAATGCATTTTGCTATTACACTGTTATAATTTGTAAACCAATAATGTATTTTTGTCTTCTTACCCACTGTCCACTAGGGCCCAAGTATATTTATTTTTATTTATAGGGGCAGTGCACTGATCTGAATGGACTATACGCATGCACAACCTCTAATGAAGTCGTGACTAAAAGAGAGTCAACTGCCAAGTCCATGTACCTGGTTAACAAACAGCAATCAATCAAATCAATAAACAGGCTGATGCAAATGTAGGCTGCACATAAGTTCATAACACAGGGTGCACATTATTCCCAGTCTGTTCTGAACTTCTTAATGACACTAATGTACCAAGTCCACTGAAATGTTGGGGAAGCAAATGGTTGTAACAATGGAGATGTTCCGAGCACATCATCTGAATTACACAGACATAGTAAGACCTTCCTAAGTTTACTACTACTGGCTGCCAAAAAATCAATTACTAGAAAATGGAAATCAAAATTTAAAGCATTGTAACTGAATTACTGAATACTGTAAAGGAAATAAAACAACTTAAGGTAGGATTTTTCTAAAAGGGAAGGCGCAAATGAGACAGAAATAAATGTAATTTGTGGGAACAATGCAAGAAGAATTTATGTTCAAGATGAGGAGTGAGGCTCAAGGGATAGCAGGAATGATCAGGGTAACCAGGACATGGGAATACTGAGATAAGAATGACTGAATAAATTCTGGACAGCCTGATCATTAAAAATGTATACTGCATGTAAACAATAAGAAATATTGCTATGGTTTGTTTTCTATAAGATAATGGGCAAAAGTAAAGTTATGTACTTACCATAACTATACATATATGTTGTCCATTTTTGTTCTTCCTCAACGTATGGGTTTGTATCTGATCCTCAGATCCAACTCAGCCACTTTTTTGCAGTCTAGGATTCAACTCTTGAGCTCCTCCCTTTACCCATAATGTCCCTGATCACTGCTTTAACTCCGATTGAGTTTGCTGCCTCTAAGCTATGTTTGAAAAGTGTAATAGAACAGGGGCTCAAACAGGAACACTGATTCCTGAAAAACTCCACCAGGTCATTCCCAAAGACAAGGAAGGGGGAAGTTGAGGAAGAATGAAAATGGACAACACAAATGCACAGTTAAGGTAAGTACATAACTTAAATATCTGATGATGTCATTTTTGCTCGTTCCTCAATGAATGGGACAGAGTCCCCAGCAGCCTTGGGTGGCCCTCATGGAAAAATGTTTTAGAGTACCACAGAACCAACTGCAGCTCTGTTTCTGGAGATGATGTCCAATTTAAAATGAGCCACAAAAGTATGCGACCAAGTGGCAGCTGCACAATCATCATCAATGGAAACTCTGGACCAAAAACCAGATGATGTAGCCATTGATCTAGTTGAATGAGCTTCTGGTTGTCGTGACACGGTCAAACCTTTTAAGGTGTACACATGAGAAATACAATCAATCAGTTATCCATTTGGCTATTCTAGTTTTTGAGACAGGGCTACTACACTTGTTTTTGGCAAAAGAAACAAATAATTGGTCAGTCTTCCCAATTTCCTTTGTTCTATGAAGAAAGAAACTAAGTTGTCTATGAACATCTAAAGAATGGAGAATGTATTCTCCTTTATTCTTAAATTAAGGGAAGAAAACTGGCAAACTGATGACTTGATTAAGCTTCTGATGCAACTTTGGGTTAAAAAATATGTATTTGTAGGTAAGGCAACTCTGTCCTTATGGAAGACTAAGTAAGGAGGTTTTGAAGAGTGTGCTTGGAGTTCAGAGACTTGCCTTACCAAAGTTATGGATATGAGAAAAATGATTTTCCACAAAAGAAACTTGAGGTCCACTTTTGTGGAGAGTTCAAAGGGTGACTGTATTACACTTTGTAAAACTAAAGTAAGATTCCAAGGTGGTATACGGTTCCTGATTAGAGGGCCTAAGTAAAAAGGTACCCCTTAAGCAAAGCCTTACACAGCTCAGATGATGCCAAATGGAAAGCACTATCTCTGAAGAGAAAATTAAAAATGGCAGTCAGTTGAACTTTAATGGCAGAGAAACTGGCCCCACCTCGAAAAAGAAATGTTAGAAATTCTAAAACAGCAGGGACAGGAGCAGAGAAAGGATCCAAATCTCTCTGCTGAGACCAAAAGGAGAATCTCTTCCAGTTACTTTTATAAATCTTTCTTGTAGAGGGTTTCTGAGATGAAAACAAAATTCTTCAAACAGCAGAGGAAAGCCTGGAATGTCTAGCCATCACTGGAAATGGAGAAACCATGTAGTCAATTTCAGGCCCAAAATGTCCAGATGAATCAGGCATGATGAGTGCGAGAGGAGATCTGGACTGAGGTCCAGTGTCCATGAAGGACATATTAGATGAGACCATAGGAAGAAAAAACAAATCTACTGAGGCCAAAAGGGGGGAATGAGGGTTAATTTGCTCTTCAACCTGAAAGCTTTCTGAAGAAACTTGGGAAATAGGGGTAGGGGAGGATAAGCATTAAAAAGACTGGAGGGCCAGATGTGGACTAAAGCATTTCTCAGTGACTGTCCCGGAGGCGGGGTGGAGTGGATAAGGGCAAAAGAACTTGCTTCACTTGTAGCTGAGGGGAGAGGCAAACAGGTTGCAGCATGGTTGACCCCACCGGTGGGAGATTATTTGCCACTGACTGTTTCAGGGACCACTTGTAAGGAATCAGAATAGCCCTGCTGAGCCTGTCTGCTAGCATATTTGATTTCCCCAGAATGTGTGTCACTATAAGACAGCGGTTGGATGAGATAGTCCATTGCCAAACTCTCACTGCTTCTCGGAAAAGAGGGTAATATCTGGTCCCCCCATTTGCTGATGTACCAAACCACTGACATATTGTTCACTTGAATAGCAATTGTCCCAAGAGAGAGGGTTGTGGAAGGCCTGCAACACTAACAGGACTGCTCTCAACTTCAGGACATTTATATGCAATTTGGTCTCTACTGGGATTCACATACCTTCAACAGTCTGTCCGAAGTAATCTCCCCTCCAGACTGGGAGACGTCCATAGTCAACATGGTGCTGGGTGGAGGAAGAATAAAGGGGCAACCATGGAAAATCTCATTGTATTGAATCCACCATACTAACAAGTCCTTGCATACCCTGGACAGTTTTATCAGAAAATTTTAAGTGTTGGTGTAGAATGAACCACTGCACTTTCAAAGTCCACTGAAGGATTCTCATGAGAAAATGAGCTGTTGATATCAATGTAATTGCAGCAGCCATTAAGACCAGTCTGGCTGGAGGACAAGGAAGAGACAGAACTTGGCTGACATGTAACCTTAGAGAGAGGATTCTCCTCTGTGGTAAAAACATTTGAAGATTCACTATGTCTAGGTGAGCCCCTATAAACTCCAAGACTTGTACTGGCTGAAGTTTGGACTTTGCAAGATTCACTGTGATGCACAGAGTGAATCAACTGAAGAAGATGGTCTCTGGATGTTATCAACAGATGCTGGTTGGTGCGGGGAGAAGTCGATCATCTAAATAAGGAAACACCCGGAATCCACGCAGTCATAGACTATCTGCAACCACTCCCATACATTTGGTGAACACCCTGGGGGCTGTGGTGAGACCAAAGTGTAGGGATTTGAACTGATCATGACTGGCTCCAGGATGAAAGCAAAGGAATTTCCAGGGTCGTCTGTTCATTTTTGTGTGTTACTTTGCATCCTTCAGATCTACAGAGCACATCCAGTTCTCTTTCTGGAGCAACAATAGAATGGACTGAACCATGACCATCTGAAATTTGGAGTTCTTTATGAATCTGTTTAAATAACTGAGATCCAGAATGGGTGTCAGCTCCCCTGCTTTATGAATCTGTTTAAATAACTGAGATCCAGAATGGGTGTCAGGTCCCCTGTTTTCTTTAGCACTAAAGAACCATGAGTAAAAACCAGATCCTCACTGGTCTAGTGGGAAATCTTGGAGGACTCCCTTGTCTAACAGCTTTTGAATCTCTAGAGCTGCTTGCACTCATTGATTGGGTGGAACATCAAGGAGATTTTTTCTCATCCTTTGTAGATTCTGTAAAAAAAAAGGAATAAAATATCCTCTGGATACAATTCTTTGCACTTTAATTTCTCCAAGTCTTTTGGGCTTCTATTACCATGACAGGAATGGGCCCCATTCCTAAGTCAAAGTATGATTAAAGTTCATGAAATTAGTATAGTTTCAGTCTTTGATTTCAGCCAGTAGTGCTCTTCGCAGCACCCGCAATGTGCCCAGTAATGACTCCTGCAATTCGTACTGGGTTACATACACCCATGTGTCTTTTATGATGGCTGCTTAGGCTTCTGGGTCTCCACAGAAGTAGAGTCCGATAACCTTTCAGGAAAGCTTGGAAGGGTCTGTCCAAGAAGGAATCCCGAGACCTTTGATTTTCCAGACCCCCTCTGCTGCATGAGTGGCGTCTTCCATTACTGTAATTATCCCCCCCCCTCCTGGAAAAATTCTCTGTATGAATCTTGAAAAGGCCTTTGAGATTTCAGAAACCACATTTTCTTACCACCATGCTGACTTCTACAAAGAATCTCTGCAGGGTAGAAAAATGGATTCCTACGGCAGACAAGGTCTTTCCATCTTGTTCATTAGGGAAAAGTGTCTCTAACAGTGTACCCAAAAAGGGAGGATCCATCAAAAGGAGCACTGACGAAGGATGCTTTAAAGTGTTCCGCAAAGTTGTACAACAGCATCCAAGCATGCCTCCTAATGGATATGCCTGTATCTGCAGTCCATGAGGAACAGTCAGTCATGTGAGATATTAATCTTATTGATGCATTTCATACGGATTGTAGGGTGGCCAGTCGGGAAGAATAATCTTTCATCTCCTCCTCAAAATGGAACCAGGGGTAGAGTTAAGAGTTCCTTTATTAAGTCCCTGTATAACATAGTAAAATGTGCCACGTAATTCAGCAATCATAAAGCAAAAGTTGCTGATGTATGGGCTCACTTCCCATATGTGTACAAGGCCTTAGATTCTCTGTTAGGGGGATGGACAGTTGAGCTCTGTTTGGCTAGCTCCTTTTCTGTGGCTGCCGCAACAAACATGGCATCTACAGGAATAACTTTGGACCAATGCTGATTGTCTAGTTGAGTACTGAGGATCTTGCCCAGGCATTTAGGGTTGGGATCTATGGAATCCGGCTCCTTCCATGCCCAGTGGGAGACAAAAGTGGACAAGCTCATCCAGGGGGTAACGTAAGATGTAGATGGGACAGACCTGAAAGCTTCCAGGAACACTGGTTCCTCCTGAGAAGGGTTCTGGGAAGACCATCCACTTTGTTGGTGCAGGATTTCTAAAACATAGCCAAATGAGACATCTTCCGGTGGAGATTTGGGGGACCCCTTTCAATCAAAATCAGTGCCTTCTGTCAATGATTCCTGAGGGGAATTCTAAATGCGTCCTTTTGCTTTGTTTCTTCCATGAAACTTTTTCACTAGGATACTATGGAGAAGAGTTGGAAGAAAGGGGAAGCCCCTAGGCATGGGCTGCCTGGAAGCTCTTACAGGTTGGCTGTCCTTGTGGAGTAAGATGATGAGGCTCAGAAGTCAGATCTGGTGGACGGATGGAAATAGGATCCAAACAGGTGACAGTCGAAGGGCCACCTGGACAGGAGTAAACTCTTTCCACTACCTTAAAGGCAGAAGGTCCTGGAGAAGTGGAAATCAGCCTTCCTGGAGCTGAAGCTCCTGGATCAGCCAACCTTCCACTCCCCCTGGGTTCCGCCGCAAAGGAGGGAATTGGATCTCAACTGTCTAAAGCCGATGCACAGAGGAGAAACTACAGCTCCAAAACCCTTGGAGTCGAATCATCCCCCCAGACCAGACGCTTTAGCTCAGAGACTCGTTCTGCTCCGAAGTACTCCAAGACAAACGGTTCAGGGAAGGGGTTCAAGTCAAGGAAAGTAACATTCTCAGATCTGACATCTCGACTCTAGGGATATATGGGATCTGACAGCTCTGAAATTACAGGTCGGATCAGAGGAGTCATCCCTAAAGGATGTGAAGGCTGCAGACTCATGGATCTGATGGGGACAGAGCCTGAAGGATCCCCATCTGGATCAGAACTCAAAGAAACTTTCTCATCATCCTATTCTACATCATAGTCTGAAAGACCCCAGGAAGACTTGATGGAGGAAGATGCGGAGGGAGGACGAAAAAGTCCATCTAGGAGTCTCCTACAAGAAAGGGGACTTCAATCTTACACAAACTGGCTCCAGAGAGAAGAGCAGGGACCTGATCTGAGGAGACCTGCTTGGACATGTAACCTGATCAGACAACACCGGATCCAAAACCTTTTTAGCCTTGGTGGTAGTAGGGTCCGGCAAGGTTGTATCGGAGAATTTTTTTTTTCAGATGGCAGCTCCGAACTTGGAGCTGAAGAAGATCGGACAGGGGAGCATTTCTTAGACTCCCTGGACTCTGAAATGTTTTGACTTCTCGAGGGGATTTGAGCCCCAGAAGTTGAAGGAACTGTAGATGAAGATGCAGGCAACGTATCCTTCAGAATCGGTTTATTACACCTATCACTTATAGCCCTGGTGTTGAAACCTGTACAGACTGGGCCTAAATAATACATGCACTCCCAGTCGGCATCAGAACTGGTTATCTTATGCCCACAGGAAGTGCATTTCTTAAAACTGGTGGTGTTTTGTCTGCCATACTGGAATAAACTCTTGAACAACTAAACAAAAAACACAGTTATATAGAAAGTTTTTTTTTTTTTTTTTTTTAAACAGAAGCAAAAAGGAGAAAAAATACTAACAATGGTATGAGAGAAGTACCTCAGAAGAGGTCAGAAAAAGGAAAGCGCTACCAACAATGGTAGAAACAAGTCTACAGCAGTATTTGGAAAAGTTCTAATGGAACTTTATATTAGCTCTAAGGGTAAAGAGAGGAAAAGAGCAAGGAAAGTAGAAATTTAGTAATAAGAACTCCAAAAATATATAACTCAGAATAAACATCCAGCTCGAGAGTGTGAAATTACAACCGATCGCTAAAGCAGCAAATGCGATCTGAGGTAAAGTGGTGATCAGGAGCATTACAGGTAAAGGGAGGAGCTTCAGTCTCGAATCCTAGACTGCAAAAAAGTGTCCGAGTCGGATCCGAGAATCAGATCTGAACCCATTCGTCGAAGAAGAAACGAAAATGACATCAGATTTGTACATTAAACCCTGACAAGAGAAAGTACAGTTGTGTAAGAACTTACCATAACAGTAGATGTCCTACTGATCACTGTTGCAGTATTTTTAGTCTATGGGTTTTTGTCCGCTATCATCCGGCCATGGTAGCACAGCTTTACCTTACCCCAGGAGGTACATCTGACACGTGACCTCAACTCATATGCACTGGTTATATAGGTGGAAGTATGGAAGGCTACCTCAGACAATCTCCAAGCCAGCAGTCTGAAAATTACTAAGAGAAGAAAGTGGTTGGCTATGAGAGGTGTAACTCAAAGTGATAATTAAATTCCCCCAAAAGCAGTCTATTAGGTGATAACTTACAACAGAGGGAAAGAGAAACATAGGACCTGAGGAAGAGAAGAGAGGAAGGAGGGTGGAAAGGAATACTGTAACAGTGATCAGTAGGACATCTACTGTTATGGTAAGTTCTAAATGCACTATCTCCTGACTGAAATAATTGTTGCAGTATTCTTAATATATGGGTGTTTCCCAGAGCTGAAGGAGGTAGACAAGAGGGGTGCTAGCTAAAGGAAGGATGAGCTGTCCAGGAGACCATACAGCAGAGACTTAGCAAAGTCAGTCCTGGATCTTGAAAAGGCATCGATTTTGTAATGTGTGGTGAAGGTGTGCACAGAAGACCAGGTGGCCACTTCCAAAATGAACCTGGCATCTACACCCTTGTGGAACGCCCTAGTGGTATCTGTTTTTTGTGTGTAACAGAAAGAAATAGCCTTTGATATTCAAGATGTAATGGTTTGCTTAGAGATGAGCAGGCCCAGTTTGGAATCCTTGAATGAAACAAAAAGTTGGTCAGTTTTTCCTGAGAGCTTCTGTTTTGTCCAAATAAAACCTTAGCTGCAAGTGAAAGTTTGAGTGAATAATTCTTTCCCCCTTATTTTAGTAACCAGGGGAAAAAAGGTAGGCAGGTACATGGCCTGGTTGTGGGACATCGCATTCACTACCTTAGGTATGAATGATAGATTGGCCTTGAGAGTTACCCTGACCTTGTGGAAAATAGGAAAGGGTGGAACAGACATGACAGCCTGAAGTTCAGGCACTCTATGGGCAGAGGTAAAAGCCAGCAGGATGACAGCCTTCCAGATGCAGAATTTTAAAGTGGCAGAAGATACTGGCTCAAAAGAGGAGAAATGGGTTTCCTAGGCAATTTTTAAGATGAAAGACTCTCCTCTAGAAAGGTTTAACTTCCTGACAGGAGGATCAAAAGGTAAGCAGGCATCGATGGCAGACAGATGAGCTTTAGGGGTTGAGTAGGCCAGACCACACTAATAATTCCCAGAGATATTTGAGGACGGAATAGTTATCTAGTAAGAGAGTTTTGGCTGTGCTTGAAGCAACAAACTGAAAACCTTTACCACTTAGCTGTATATGACTTCCTGGGGGTAGGCTTTCTGGCTTCTTGGAGAAATTGGAACTAGCTCCTAAGGGAAGAGATGTCTTTTAGGGATCAGAACCCTATCATCCACATAATGAGACTGACAGATGCTATATGTGGATGGAGAAGCAGACAGTACAGTTGTGTACACTTGCCATAAATATAGATGTTAAAGTGTATTCACTGTTGCAGTCATTACATTTGGGTTATTTGTTTGCAGTAGCCCTCAGTCAGCTTGATTAACAAAGTCTTGGGTCCTGTGTTGGACACTGTCCCTTCTTCCATGACGTCAGGTCGTCAGGGGTATAAAACATGCAGCCGACACCATTACATCAGTTTTTCTTGCACCAAATGTCAGGTGCCCCCCTAACGCGAAGCAATTAAATCTATAATTACAAGGATATACCTCCAACAAAAAAACAAATACACCAAAATGCTTTTTGAGCATAGTAAGGGAGAGTAGAGGTATAGCCAAAAGAAGAAAGAGGGCTGGAGGGAGGGTAACCAGGACTGCAACAGTGAATACACTCGAACATCTAAATTTATGTTAAGTGTACGGAACTGTACTATGTTCTTCATGTTTCACTGTTGCAGTCATTACATTTGGGTAGATTCCCAAAGCTAAGGTTGGGAGGAGGAATTTAAATAGAATTAGGACTAGCTATAAGACCCTGCAAGACTGCAATGGCAAAGCCAGCTCTGGATTTAGAGAAAATTGTCAAATGATAATGCTTGGTGAAAGTATGTACAGAACTCCAGGTAGCAGCTTCTAGGATGTCCGTGGTAGGGACATCTCTGAGAAAGGCTGTAGAGGTCGATGCAGCCCTGGTGGAGTGAGGTCTGATCCCCTGTGGGATAGGTTTTCTATGGTGCTTATAGCAGAAATGAATGCAGTGGCCTATCCATTTGAAATGGTTTGCTTTGAAATAGCTTTCCCCTCTGTCCCTGCAGCAAATGCCACCAACAGTTGTTCAGATTTCCTTTGAGGTTTAGTCCTGTCCAAGTAAAATCTAAGCTGTCTGTGCACATCTAAGGAGTGCAGCATCCGTTCCCCTTTGTTCTGTGGGTTAGGAAAGAAGGTAGGCAAATGAATGGACTGATTAAGAACCACACTGGATACCACCTACTGCTTCTGAGGGACACCCAGTCCGCATGAAAGATGATGAAAGGCTCCACTGCCATAAGGGCCTGTAATTCAGATACCCTTCTTGCAGAAGTGACTGCTAAACGAAAAGCTGTTTTCCAGGAAAGGAATTTTAAATCTGCAGTAGCAGCTGGCTCGAAAGGAGGAACAGTGAGTTTCTTCAAGAGAAAGTTAAGGTCCCAGGTTGGAGTTGGAGCTCTCCTGGGTGGCCTTAAATTTTTAGCCCCTCTGAGGAACTGCTTGAGAAGTGGGTGAGAGAAGAGGGGAGGCTCTGTGCTGTAATGAGCTGAAATGGCTGAGGCATGAATTTTGATGGAGGAAAAGGACAAGCCCTTATGAAGCATCTCAGTCAAGTATTGTAGAATCTGAGGTAAATTGGGCATTGCTGCGCTCATCCCTCGAGAATGATGCCAGGCACAAAATCTTTTCCATTTTGCAGCATAAGATTTTCTAGTACTAGGTCTCCTTGCCTCTAAAATGATATCCATCACTGATTTACTAAGGGATGGTAAAGGAGAGATTAGGTAATTAGCCAGGCTGCTAGGTTCAGGGTTTGCAGCTGAGGGTGCAAAATCTGTTTCACCTGCTGAGACAACAGGGAAGGAGTCTGAGACAGGTGCCATGGGGCCAAGCAAGACACACTGCGCAAATGGGGGTACCAGTGTTGGCGTGGCCAGTCTGGTGCAATTAAAATTGTCCTTGGCTTGTCCTGTTTAATCTTTAGTAGTACATTGGAGAGCAGAGGAGGAAAGGCATAAACTGATAGTTTTTTCCAGCTAAAGGATAGAGCATCCACTCTAAGCTATCTGTGTGGGGAATCCTTGTGCAAAATTTGTTCAACTGATGGTTCTGGGGGGGAGGCAAACAGGTCTATATCTGGGCTCCCCCAGTTGCTTGTCAACATGTTGAAAATCCTTGGCTCCAGTTTCCACTCATGTGGGTCCATGAGGTTTCTGCTTAGTCCGTCTAGTAGTGTATTTAGTTTTCCTGGCAGGAATTGAGCTTATAGATTTCACTTGGTAGCTCAAGGCTGTGTTCCACAATGCCATGGCTAGTCTGCAAAGGGGGTAAGAATGTGTACCCCCCTGCTTGTTTATGTACCACATGACAGTGGTGTTGTCCGTCTTTACCATTAGTTGTCCTGGAAGAATGTGGTCCTTGAAGGCTGTCAGAGCATTCTGTACAGCTAACGTTTCCTTTTGATTTATGTGCAGGTGCATTTGACTTGGGTTCATTTGCCCTGAATGCACTTCCCTGCCAGGTGAGCCCCCCATGCATAGTCTGATGCATCTGTTCTTAAGGTTTGGGCAGCAAGGGGGTAGTGTGAATGGTAGTCCCCTGTTTTGGTGGCAGGCCTCTGCCCACCAAAGGAACTCTAGGCGTAGGCAAGGTATGACAGGAATTATTGCTTCTAGATCCTGTGAATGTTGACACCATAGGCTTTTGAGATACCATTGTAGTTTCCTCATATGCAGCCTTACATATGGAATTAGAAGAATGCAGGAGGCCATGAACCCCAAGGCTTGCAGTATTTGCCTTGCAGATAGCTGGGTTTTTGTGGCCAGTTGTTTGAAGTAGGTTGTCAAAAGCATCCGTTTCTCTGGCGTGAGAAAAGCCATCTGGGAAGTTGTATTCAAGCTTGCTTCCAGGAATATAATTTGTTGGCAGGGTACCAGGTGTGATTTATTTTCATTTATTGCATACCCCAGACAAGTCAGCACCCTTTGAACAAAGGCCAGATGATTCAAAAGTATGTCCTGGCTTTCTGCCTGAATTAGACAATCGTCCAGGTATGGGTATATCTGAATATTTCTTTGCCTGAAAAATGCAATGACTGGAGCCAGGCACTTTGTGAATACCCTGGGCACAGTAGATAAGCCAAAGGGCAGTGCAGAGAACTGATAGTACATGTAGCCTGCTTTGAAGTGTAGGTATCTTCTGCAAGACTCCCTGATAGGGATGTGCAGGTATGCTTCTTTTAAGTCTAATGTTGTCAACCATGCATTTTTGCCTAGCATAGGAAGCAGCTGGTGAAGAGTCAGCATTTTGAATTTTGGAATCAACAAAAATGTGTTTAGAGTAGAAAGGTCCAGGATAGGACGCCATATATTGTCTTTTCTGGGTACCAGGAAAAGTCTTGAATAGAAACCTTGTCCCTTTTCCTTTTCTGGTACCAACTGAATAGCCCCCATGCTTAAGAGAGAGAGAACTTCATTTTGGGCCTCAGCCCACTGATTTGGGGGTAGATCTGGCCACCCGATTGGTGTTGGTAACGTGTGGAAGTGAAATCTGTATCCTTGGGACACAGAATTTAAAACCCATTTGTCCTGGGTAATGAGTTCCCAGTTTTTGGCCTGCAGACCAATCTTTCCGCCTAAAGGAGCATTCCAGTTGTGAAGTGCTTGGAAGTTTTAAAAGCAACAGATTTGGGTGTGGAAATCCCCCACTGCTTAGTCTTGCGTGTCGCCAGGGACTGAAATCTGGGGTTTCTGCTGTGTCTGGGTTTGGCTTGAGAAGACCTGGAAAGGGCAGGAAAGGACCAATTCTTAGAGGGCCAATGCCTACTAAATCTAGGAGGCTGAACTTGCAAGAAATCTTTAACTGTTTGCATAGATTTAGATCTATCTTCCATCTTTTTAAGAACTTCCTCAGCTTTGTTGCCAAACAGGCGGTCCTGATTTAAGGGAGCATCCAACAGTTTAGCTTTAACATGATCAGGCAAAGATTGCTCCTTAAGCCAAACATGCCTTCTGAGTACAGACCCAGTAACAGCAGCCCTGCAAGAGGCCTCTAATGAATCAAATCCACATTGCAAAGTATGTTTACCAACCTGTTCAGCAGAATGCATTAAATCCTGTAATTCTTTATTTTCAGCACAGTCAGGAATCAACATCATTCTCTGTTTAAGCCACCCAATAACATATTGTTGATACTTTAACATATGAAACTGGCAGTTTAAAGCCCTAATGGCCAAGGTTGCTGAAGTGTAAACCTTCTTACCCCATCTATCCTGCGCCCTGGAGTCTCTATCAGAAGGGGTTGGATTTTAAGCAGTAGAAGCCTTAATGCCCTTGGGTCCCTGTGAAATAGTCTCTGGATCCGCAATAGGATTTTTAAAAAGAAACTTGTGTGAATCGGGAACCCTATAATATCTGTCAAGTTTTCTAGTAGCAGGAGGTAATGAATCAGGGGCCAAACTAGATTACGAAAAGGCATCATCAACAATGTCTAGTACATGGCCTATGCTGAGGCAGGAGTAAAAAATCCCTAAGCCTCTTTTTTGAATCAGAAAAATCCTAGCTTTCCCAGTGGAAATGCTCCCTTAGAGTACGTAAGGTTTCACCAAAAGAAAAATCCTCTGGAGGGGAAGCAGAGGGAATAGAGTCCTCTGCATCAGAATCCTCATTAAGTAGATAAGGGCAAATCCTGATCATCAGAAGAATCAGAAAAATCAGAATCCTGGTCAGAAAATTCATAAACAACTTCAGTCCTAGGTCTCTTAGAAGGGGGAGGTTGGCTTCCCCTGATTAAAGTTATAAGATCTTCAGCCATTCTTATTTGTTTTTTAAGCATAGAGGCCACAGCATGCGGCCTGGGCGTCGGTTTCTTAGGCATGGTTCGAGATTTAGGCATAAATGAAGGAGGAGGCGTCTGTTTAATATGCAAGTCCGTAGGCCTGAATACACCCTTAGAAGCCGGTGCCTTCACAGCAGCTCCGGACCCATCCAAGGTATAGACATCTGCAGGTTCCACAGATGAAGCATCTTGCAGCATACCAGACTCCGAATGGGTCTCAGTAGAGGCCTGTGAATCAGAAGTAGCGGGTATCAGGGGCTGCGAAAGCGCCTCACTGAGTACCAGTGAACTGGCGACTGGCTTAGGAGAAGCTTCGTCAGCAGCTTTGGACCTAGGCGGCCTGTCTCTGTCTATCTTTGCGTTTTTTCGGAATCCCAGTAGTCGGATGGCTAACCGACGACATTTCTGGATAATTAAACCGAGAACCGAAATATATAGAGGCAAAAATATACCGACGACAGATAGTGCACTGATTAAATAAAGCACAAAATCGACAGCAAGGTACGTCGTGGTCAGGGCCCAGGCAAGTAATACAGTACAAATGAAAATCTTTGGAGGGTATTTGCTTTCCACAAGTAATGCAATTATTAACTTTCACTGACATTGGTAAGGAGCAAGAAAAAGTTTCCCCAACAGGGTACTTAGCTTTAGTTGAAGTTCTGGAGTAGGCCGACCGGCATTTGCGAACTGCTTCTGCTTCGGGGACCGCACAGCAAGAAAGATTGATGTAATGGCATCGGCTGCATGTTTTATACACCCTGATGTCATGGAAGAAGGGACAGCATCCGATGCAGGACCCAAGACTTTTGTTAATCAGGCCGACTGAGGGCTACTGCAAGCAGATAACCCAAATGTAATGACTGTAACAGTGAAACACGAAGAACATCTTGCTGTTAAGTGACCAGATCTGGTTGCAACAATATTTTCCAATAGTTTCCTTGGATAGGTGGAGTAGGAGGGAAAACCACTGCTGCCTTGGCCAGAAGTAGGCATTTTAGGGCTTCCATTGGAACTTTTAGAAGGATTTTTGGAAGTAGTGCAGAGAGGAAATGGCATACAGGAACTTCCCTGACCACTGGAAAGAGAAAGCATCTGTTCTCCAAACTAAGGTGGCAAGGACTCCTGGTGCAGAACAGGGGAAGCTGATAGCTTTCTGAAGAAGCAAAAAGGTCTACCTGTGGAGTTACCCACTGATAGCTCATAGGATTGAAGATTTATTTGTTTGTTTAGGCTCCATTTGTAAGGGTCCTCTAAGGACATGCTTAAGGAATTTGCCAGTACATTCTCCTGTGAGGGAATGCATGCAGATGTCAGAGTCATGACAATTTGTGTGGCTAGGTCCAATGCCCACTGTGTTAGCCTGCACAGCAGGTAAAATCTTGGCACCTCTGTTTGCTTAGATACATCATAACTGTAGTGTTGTTGGTGTACACCAGTAGTGATTCTGGTTTTCACAAATGGAAGAATATCTGCAGCACTTGCTGAAAGGTTCTCATTTCTTTCAGGTTGATTTGTTTTTTCAGGATGGAGGAAGACCATTTCCCCTAGACTTGGTGAGATCCTGTCCAAGACCCCCATGCTCTGTCCAAGGAATCTGTCTAAAAATCCTGGTTGGGTAAGGGCGGGATAAAGGTGAGGCCCGGCTTGAGCGTGACCTGTTTTTCCCCACAAGATAACCTTTTTGAGGCAAGGTAATACAGAGATCATGGTATCCAAGGGACAGGAATGTTGAGACCAGACTGACTACAGGTTCCAGTGAATTTACAGCATATGACGTCTGGCCTGAGGAAGAAATGGAATGGCAGATGCCATTAAATCAAAAGTCTTGCTGTGGATTGAGACAATGAGTAGAGGTTTCTGATAAAGGTGGCCTGACTGAGAACTTTTTCCGGAGGAAGGAAGGCAAGCATTCTGTGTGTGTCTAGTCTGCAATTCAGAAAGACCAAGTCCTGGGGGGGATGGGGGTGACATGGGATTTTTTTAAAATAGACTATGACCTCTATGATGGAAAGGAGATGTACTGTAAAATGCACATGCTCACGGAGGGAGTCTATGGAGAGAGCTTGAATAAACAGTTCATCCAGGTAAAGTAAAATATGAATTCCCTGTTTGTGAAAGAAAGCTACCACTGGAGTTAGGCACTTTGTAAAAAAGCTCTTGGTGCCATAGAAAGACAAAGAGGTAAAGCAGTAACCTGAAATGAAATAAGCCAAAGAAATATCTGAGGAATTTCCTGTAAGAGGATCAAGTAAGGATGTGGAGGTAGGCATCCTTTAGGCCTAGTGGCACAAGAAAGGTGTGAGAAGAATGAATGGCAAAGAGTGTGCAGAGAGAGCATTTTGAAAGTGGGTGCCTTTAGAAAGGTGTTTATAAGAGACAGGTCTAGATTGGGTGTCCATGGTTCCTCCTTACTTGGCACCAGAAAGATTCTCAAATAGAGCACTTTCCCTATGAAGGATGATAGAATTCTTGCTATGGTGCCTTGGTCTAGTAGGTCCTGAATGACAGGGTCAAGCAAAGGGACACAAGTGCTCATCAGCAGTTGAATTCTGCTCACTGGTTCTATCCCCCTCTATGTGTTAGATTGCTGAAAGGCTTGAATGCTAGAAGCACACCTCCCTTGCTGAAACCTAACTGGAAACTTTCCTGCACTGTCCCACGACTCTGAAAAGATTTGCTAAGGTTCTATCCCTCTCTACCTGCTAGGTCCTTGAAAGGCTTGAATACTAGGACACTTCTCCTGCTGAAACCTAACTGGAAACTTTCCTGCACTGTCCCTAGACCCTGAAAAGATCTGCCAAGGTAATATTACCTTATCCTGTCTGTATGTACTATACTGTTTAGCCATAACAGGTCTACAGCACTACCAGTAATCCCTTGAAGCCCTACAATCAACCCTAAAATACTAAACTGGGTTACTCCTATATTTACCTCTAAGGATTTCCTAGTGAACATTTCTAAGTTTCTAAGCAGCCCTATAACTACAAAAATTGGCAAAAAGGCTTAATTTGTGAAAAGACTGCAAAAAGTGATTACTAACAGTATACTACGTAAAAATTGTATACTGAAGGCAAAAACAAGGGTAAGAAAGATTTAAAAAAAATGATTGTACTTATGTGCTAATACAGGTCCTACAGATCTCGTGGTCAGGTTAAGCCCCACTGTGCTCGGGCTTGCTCCACACCCTACCCTGCCCCCAAACCCCATCCACCCCTACTAGTCCTAAATTTATAGCTCTAAAACCACTCCCTCCTCTTTTTAGAACCAATCAACAACTTTCCAGGAATTGTCAGGACCCTCCCTACCTACCTATCCTAATCATCCCTCTACTCAAGCTGGGCAAAAATCAAAGCTAATATCTAGACAATGCCTCTGTGGTTGGCCGTGAAACCTTTTAAATTAATGCTATTATACTGCCTACTACCCTTGATGATAATTCCATATCGTCTCACCACCTACGAAAATCTGTCCTATATAGGCTACCACCACCCAAGAAGCCAAAAGTACAGTTGTGTACACTTACCATAAATGTAGATGTTCGAGAGTATTCACTGTTGCAGTCATCACATTTGAGTTATCCCTGCCAGGGTAGCCCTCAGTCGGCCCGAATACCAGAGGCTTAGTACTTCTGCTTAGTTGCTGTCACTTCAGGACTGACGTCAGGTCATCAGTAGTATAAAGTAAGGCAGCCGACGCCATTACATCAGTTTTTCTTGCCCTAACTGCCAGGAGCCCCAAAGGGAGAGCCAGGATATGGTGGAAGAACCCCACCAGTAGAAAGTAAATACCAAAAAGTTCCTTGTAAGGAGAGAAAGAGAAAAAAAAGGGGGATGGAGGGAGGGAAACCATGACTGCAACAGTGAATACACTTGAACATCTACATTTATGGTAAGTGCACACGACTGTACTATGTTCTTCGTGTTTCACTGTTGCAGTCATCACATTTGGGTTGATTTCCAAAGCTGGGGAAATGGGTGGAGGCAGTCAAGAAGACTGGGGGGTGGCTAGGATGCCCTGCAAGACTGCAGTGGCAAAGCCTGCCCTGGATTTGGAGAAGATAGGCAGGTGGTAATTCTTGGTGAAGGTATGAACAGATGTCCATGTTGCAGCCTCCAGGATGTCCCTGGTGGGGACTCCTCTGAGGAAAGCTGCAGAGGTGGAGACCGCTCTGGTAGAGAGCGAGTCCTGACCCTCTTAGGAGGAGGTTTCCCGTGTTGCTTGTAGCAGAAATGGATGCAGTGTGCTATCCATTTGGAAATGGTTTGTTTGGATATGGCTTTGCCCTCTGCTCCTGCAGCAAAGCTGACCTTCCTGAATGATTTAGTCCTGTCTAGATAGAATCTGAGCTGTCCGTGCACGTCTAGAGTATGCAGTATCCTTTCCCCCTTGTTTTGTGGGTTAGGGAAAAAGGTGGGCAAATGAATGGATGGGTTGAGAGCCACACTGGACACCACATTTGGCATGAAGGATATGTCAGTCCTGAGGGAGACCCTGTCAGTATGTAAAATGATGAAGGGCTCTACAGTCATTAGTGCTTGTAGCTCGGATACTCTTCTGGCTGAAATGATGGCCAGAAGCAAGGCTGTCTTCCAAGAGAGAAACATTAACTCTGCTGAAGCTGCTGGTTCAAAGGGGGGCATGGTGACCTTTTCTAACACAAAGTTTAGGTCCCAATCTGGGGTAGGTGCTCTTCTGGGTGGCCTCAAGTTGCTAACCCCTCTTAGGAACTGTTTGATGAGAGGGTGGGAGAAAAGAGGTTGCTCAGTGCTGAAATGAGCAGATATAGCAGAGGCATGAATTTTAACAGAGGAAAAGGATAGAGCACTGTGTATTGGTCAGCTAGGTAATCCAGAATGAGAAGTAGGGAGGGCTGTGCCGTATCGGCTCCCTTAGCCTGGATCCGAGTGCAAAACCTTTTCCATTTGTCAGCATAATACTTTCTAGTGCTAGGGCGTCTGGCCTCATGCATAAAATCGAGAACCTGTTTACTGAGAATGGCAGCTTGTACAGTGGTCAGGGAATAAGCCAGGCTGCCAAATTGAGGGTCTGTAATTGGGGATGCATGAATTCTCCTTCCCTCTGGATCAGGGGTGTTGGGATCTGAGGAAGATGCTATGGTGGCAGAGGGGACAGGCTGTGCAGCAGTGGGTACCAGTGCTGGGGTGGCCAGTCTGGGGCAATGAGGATTGTCCTTGGTTTTTCCTCCCTTATTTTGAGCAGTACCCTGGTAATGAGAGGTAGTGGGGGAAATGCATAGACTGAGAGGTTGACCCACTGGAAGGATAGAGCATCCACTTTCCAGGCCCTGCAGTGAGGCTCCATGGTGCAGAACTTGCTGAGCTGATGGTTGGAGTGGGAAGCAAAGAGATCGACCTTCGGGGTGCCCCATTTCTGAGTTATAAGGGTGAAGGTTCTTTGGTCTAGCTGCCACTCATGTGGGTCCAGAAAATGTCTGCTTAAGATGTCTGCCAAAGAGTTTACAGAGCCTGGCAGGAATTGTGCTAACAGGTGTAGTTGCATGGCTGAGGCTGTGTGCCAAAGGGTCATGGTAAGCCTGCATAAAGGGTAGGAGTGAGTCCATCCTTGCTTGCTGATATACCACACCACAGTGGTGTTGTCCATTTTGATCAGTATAGCCCCTAGGGAGAGAAGGGGTCTGAAAGCTGTCAATGCGTGCTGGACAGCTAACATTTCTTTTTGGTTGATGTGCAAATGTATTTGATGTGGGCTCCATTGGCCCTGTATGCACCTGCCGTCCAGGTGTGCACCCCACGCACAGTCTGATGCATCTGGTTGAGGGTCTGGGGGGGGTGTGGGATGGTGAGAAGGGTAGCCCCTTGTTGTGTTAGCATGCTGATCCCCAACAAAGAAAATCTTTCCTTAGGCAAGGTATCATTGGTATAAGCGTTTCCAGGTCTTGACAGTGTTGACACCAAAGGTTTTTTAGGCACCACTGAAGTTTCCTCATATGCAGTCTGGCATATGGAATGAATAGAATGCAAGAAGCCATGAACCCCAGAGCCTGCAGGATTTTCCTTGCGTATAAGATCTCTGAGGGACTGCTGAGCAAAAAGGTTAAAAAAACAGGTGGATCAAAGCTGTATTCTGCTGAAATAGCTGATGCATGACATCTGGGGTCTGGTGGCTATTTGAGAGAAACAGGCTGTCAGGTAAGTTTGCTTTTCTGGTGTAAGGAATGCCATCTGGGATGCTGTGTCCAGGCTTGTTCCCAGGAATCGATCACTCTACACCTCCAAATCCGAAACTGAACCAAGAAAACTGCGCTGAACAGCTAGTTGGAACAAACAGCAGCTTTATAAAGAAACACACAAACAGGTTAAGTGCTTTCTTCCCTTATGAAGGGACTTCATCAGAACAAACTTAACTACCAAACCAAGTCTTTTTATATATACACTAATTAACCAATAATGCAATAATTTACTTAAGTGAATTAATTCCCAGGAATATAATTTTTTGGGTGGGTACTAGTTTGGATTTCTTTTCGTTGATAGTGTGTATACTAGGGAGGTCAGTAGGTCCTTTACAAAAGCCAGGTGCTTGAGCAGCTTTTCCTGTCTGAATTAGGCAATTGTCTAAGTATGGGTAAATTTGAATATTTCTTTGCCTGTAAAAAGCAATGGCGGGAGCCAGACATTTTGTGAAAATGCTGGGAGCAGTAGATAAGCCAAAGAGAAGTGCAGAGAACTGAAAGTGGAGAGATCCTGCCCTGAAATGTAGACATTTCCTGCATGACTCACTGATTGGGATGTGGAGGTAGGTCTCTTTTAGGTCGAGGGTGGCTAGCCAAGCATTCTTGGAGAGCAGAGGTAGTAGTTGCTGGAGGGTGAGCATTTTGAATTTTGGTATCACTTTGAAGGTGTTTAGAATGGATAGATAGAGAATAGGGCACCAGGTGCGGTCTTTTCTGAGTACCAGGAAGGGCCTGGAGTAGAAACCTTGGCCTATCTGTTCTGCAGGAACGTGCTCTATTGCCCTCACAGACAGCAGGGAAAGGACTTGCTTTTTGGCCTCTGCTCACTGGTTTGGGGGAAGTTCTGGAAAACCTTTTGGGTGGGTAGAGTGTGGAAAGAAAGTCTGTATCCCTGGGACACTATGTTAAGGACCCAGTTGTCATTGGTGATGGTGGCCCAGGTGCTTGTGTGGAAGGAGAGTTTTCCTCCCAGGGGCAAGTGCAGGTGGCACAGGGATGGGGTGGAAGTGGAGAATCATTGTGAGTTCTTACCATGAGGAGGTGGCTTTGCACTCCCTGGTTTAGAAGTGGAGGTACTCCACTGTTTTGATCACTGCATTCCCTGTGGCTGTTGTCTGAGGGGGTCTGCTTCCCTGGGGTTTGGGCTGAACTGACCTGGAGGGGGCAGGAAAGCAGTGCTTGGAGGGGCAATGCCTACTGAACTTGGGTGGCTGGACCTGCAGGAAATCCTTAACTGTATGCATAGATTTAGCTTTTTCTTCCATCTTTTTTAAGACCTCCTCTGCCCTAGTGCCAAATAAGTTGTCTTTGTGCAAAGGTGCATTCAATAATTTAGATTTGACAAGGTCTGGCATGGGCTGTTCCTTAAGCCAAGCATGCCTACTAAGGACAGAAAGTACAGTTGTGCACACTGACCAGAAATGTAGATGTTCGAGTGTATTCACCGTTGCAGTCATTACATTTGGATTATGCCGGCCTGATTAACAAAGTCTTGGGTCCTGCGTCGGATGCTGTCCCTTCTTCCATGACGTCAGGGGTATAAAACATGCAGCCGATGCCATTACATCAGTTTTTCTTGCCCCAGATGTCAGGTGCCCCCATAATGGGAAGCAATTAAATCTATAATTACAAGGGTATACCTCCAACAAAAAAGCAAATACACCAAAAAGCTTTTTGAGCATAGTAAGGGAGAGTAGATGTATAGCCAAAAGAAGGAAGGGGGCTGGAGGAAGGGCAACCAGGACTGCAACAGTGAATACACTCGAACATCTATATTTATGGTAAGTGTACATAAGTGTACTATGTTCTTCATGTTTCACTGTTGCAGTTATTACATTTGGGTAGATTCCCAAAGCTAAGGTTGGGAAGACAAATTTAAACAGAAGGCAAATGATAATGCTTGGTGAAAGTATGTACAGAACTCCAGGTAGCAGCTTCTAGGATGTCCCTGGTAGGAACGCCCCTGAGAAAGGCTGTGGAGGTAGTGCAACCTTGGTTGAACGGGGTCTGATGCCCTGTGGGATAGGTTTTCCATGATGCTTATAACAGAAATGAATGCAGTGGCCTATCCATTTTGAAATGGTTTGCTTTGAAATAGCTTTCCCCTCTGTCCCTGCAGCAAATGCCACCAGCAGTTGTTCATATTTCCTTTGAGGTTTAGTCCTGTCCAAGTGCAATCTAAGTTGTTTTTGCACATCTAAGGAGTGCAGTATCCGATTCCTCAGAATCGTTCCCCACCTTGGGCATGAAGGAGGGACTGGTTCTGAGGGACACCCTGTCCGCATGAAAGATGATGAAAAGCTCCACTGCCATAAGGGCCTGTAATTCAGATACCCTTCCTGCAGAAGTGATTGCTAAAAGGAAAGCTGTTTTCCAGGAAAGGAATTTTAAATCTGCAGTAGCAGCTGGCATGAAAGGAGGAAGAGTGAGTTTCGCCAAGACAAAGTTAAGGTCCCCAGGCTGGAGTTGGAGCTTTCCTGGGTGGCCTTTAATGTTCGGCCCCTCTGAGGAACTGCTTGAGTAGTGGGTGAGAGAAGAGGGGAGGGCTCTGTGCTGTAATGAGCTGAAATGGCTGAGGCATGAATTTTGATGGAGGAAAAGGACAAGCCCTTATGAAGCCTCACAGTCAAGTATTGTAGAATCTGAGGTAAATTGGGCTGTGCTGCGCTCATCCCTTGAGATTGATTCCAGGCACAGAATATTTTCCATTTTGCAGCATAAGATTTTCTAGAACTAGGCCTCCTTGCCTCTAAAATGATATCCATCACTGATTTACTGAGGGATGGTAAAGGAGAGATTAGGTAATTAGCCAGGCTCTAGGTTCAGAGTTTGCAGCTGAGAGTGCAGAATCTGGTTCTACTGCTGAGACAACAGGGAAGGAGTCTGAGGCAGGTGCCATCAGGCCAAGTGTGACACACTGCTCAAGTGGGGCTAACAGTGCTGGCGTGGCCAGTCTGGTGCAATTAAAATTGTCCTTGGCTTGTCCTGTTTAATCTTTAGTAGTACCTTGGAGAGCAGAGGAGGAAAGGCATAAACTGATAGGTTTTTCCAGCTAAAGGATAGAGCATCCACTCTAAGCTAGCTGTGTGGGGAATCCTTGTGCAAAATTTGTTCAACTGATGGTTCTGGGGGGAGGCAAACAGGTCTATATCTGGGCTCCCCCAGTTGCTTGTCAACATGTTGAAAATCCTTGGTTCCAGTTTCCACTCGTGTGGGTCCATGAGGTTTCTGCTTAGTCCGTCTAGCAGTGTATTTAGTTTTCCTGGCAGGAATTGAGCTTATAGATTCACTTGGTAGCTCAAGGCTGTGTTCTACAATGCCATGGCTAGTCTGCAAAGGGGGTAAGAATGTGTACCCCCCTGCTTGTTTATGTACCACATGACAGTGGTGTTGTCCGTCTTTACCATTAGTTGTCCTGGAAGAATGTGGTCCTTGAAGGCTGTCAGAGCATTCTGTAAAGCTAACATTTCCTTTTGATTTATGTGCAAGTGCATTTCACTTGGGTTCCATTTGCCCTGAATGCACTTCCCTGCCAGGTGAGCCCCCCATGCATATTCTGATGTGTCTGTTGTTAAGGTTTGGGTGGCAGGGGGTAGTGTGAATGGTAGTCCCCTGTTTTGGTGGCAGGTCTCTGTCCACCAAAGGAACTCTAGGCATAGGCAAGGTATGATAGGAATCATTGCTTCTAGATCCTGTGAATGTTGACACCATAAGCTTTTGAGATACCACTGTAGTTTCCTCATATGTAGCCTTGCATATGGAATTAGAAGAATGCAGGAGGCCATGAACCCCAAAGCTTGCAGTATTTGCCTTGCAGACAGCTGGGTTTTTGTGGCCACTTGTTTACAGTAGGTTGTCAAATGAATCCATTTCTCTGGCGTGAGGAAAGCCATCTGGGAAGTTGTATTCAAGCTTGCTCTCAGGAATATAATTTGACAGGGTACCAGGTGTGATTTCTTTTCATTTATGGTGTACCCAGGCAAGTCAGCACCCTTTGAACAAAGGCCAGATGATTCAAAAGTATGTCCTGGCTTTCTGCCTGAATTAGACAATCGTCCAGGTATGGGTATATTTGAATATTTCTTTGCCTGCAAAATGTAATGACTGGAGCTAGGCACTTTGTGAATACCCTGGGCGCAGTAGATAAGCCAAAGGGCAGTAAAGAGAATTGATAGTGCATGTAGCCTGCTTTGAAGCATAGGTATCTTCTGCAAGACTCCCTGATAGGGATGTGCAGGTATGCTTCTTTTAAGTCTAGTGCTGCCAACCATGCATCTTTGCCTAGCATAGGAAGCAGCTGGTGAAGAGTCAGCATTTTGAATTTTGGAATCACCAGAAAGGTGTTTAGAGTAGAAAGGTCCAGGATACGACGCCATGTATTGCCTTTTCTGGATACCAGGAAAAGTCTTGAATAGAAACGTTGTCCCTTTTCCTCTTCTGGTACCAACTGAATAGCCCCCCATGCTTAAGAGAGAGAGAACTTGATTTTGGGCCTCTGCCCACTGATTTGGGGGTAGATATAGCCACCCGCTTGGGGTTGGTAATGTGTGGAAGTGAAATCTGTATCCTTGGGACACTATATTTAAAACCCATTTGTCCTGGGTAAGGAGTTCCTAGTTTTTGGCCTGGAGACCAATCTTTCCGCCTAAAGGAGCATTCAGTTGGGAAGTGCTTGGAAGTTTTAAAAACAAGTCATTGAGAAAAGTTTTCCATAGAGGGGAGTCTTACTACTCCCAGATTTGGGTGCGGAAATCCCCCACTGCTTAGTCTTGTGTGTCCCCTGGAACTGAAATCTGGGGTTTCTGCTGTGTCTGGGTTTGGCTTGAGAAAACCTGGAAAGGACCAATTCTTAGAGGGCCAATGCCTACTGAATCTAAGAGGCTGAACTTGCAAGAAATCTTTTAACAGTTTGCATAGATTTAGCATTATCTTCCATCTTTTTAAGAACTTCCTCAGCTCTGTTGCCAAACAGGCGGTCCTGATTTAAGGGAGCATCCAACAGTTTAGCTTTAACATGATGAGGCAAAGATTGCTCCTTAAGCCAAGCATGCCTTCTGAGCACAGACCCAGTAACAGCAGCCCTGCAAGAGGCCTCTAATGAATCAAATCCACATTGCAAAGTGTGTTTACCAACCTGTTCACCAGAATGCATTAAATCCTGTAATTCTTTATTTTCAGCACAGTCAGGAATCAAAATCATTTTCTGTTTAAGCAACCCAATAACATGTTGTTGATACTTTAACATATGAAACTGGCAGTTTAAAGCCCTAATGGCCAAAGCTGCAGAAGTGTAAACCTTCTTACCCCATCTATCCAGCACCCTGGAATCTCTATCAGAAGGGGTAGGCTTTTTAGCAGTAGAAGCCTTAATGCCCTTGGATCCCTGTAAAATAGTCTCTGGATCCGCAATAGGATTTATAAAAAGAAACTTGTGTGAATCAGGAACCCTGAAATATCTGTCAGGTTTTCTGGGAGCAGGAGGCAAAGAATCAGGGGCCAAACTAGATTCTAAAAAGGCATCAACAATATATAGTACAGGAGGTATAGCTAAAGGCCTACACTGAGGCAGGAGTAAGAAATCCCTAAGCCTCTTTTTTGAATCAGAAAAATCCTGGCTTTCCAGGTGGGAATGGAGGCTCCCTTAGAGTATGTAAGGTTTCACCAAAAGAAAAATCCTCTAGAGGGGAAGCAGAGGGAACAGAGTCCTCTGCATCAGAATCCTCATAAGTAGATAAGGGCAATCCAGATCATCAGAAAAATCAGAATCCTGGTCAGAAGATTCATAAACAACTTCGGTCTCTTAGAAGGGAGAGGTTGGCTTCTCCTGATTAAAGTTATAAGATCTTCAGCCATTCTTACTTATTTTTTAGGCATAGAGGCCTGAGCATGCGGCCTGGACATCGGTTTCTTAGGCGTGGTTCGAGATTTAGGCATAAATGAAGAAGGAGGCATCGGTTTAATATGCAAGTCCATAGGCCTGAATACACCCTCAGAAGCCAGTTCCTGAAAAGTGGCTCCGGACCCATCCAAGGTAGAGACATCCGCAGGTTCCACAGTTGAAGCATCTCGCGGCATACCAGACTCCGAATGGGTCTCAGTAGAGACCTGCAAATCAGAAGTAGGGTATCGGGGCTGCGAAAGCGCCTCACTGAGTTCCGGCAAACTGGCGACTGGCTTAGGAGAAGCGTCGTCGGCAGCTTTGGACCTAGGAGACCTGTCTCTGTCTTTATCTTTGCATTTTTTTTCAGAATCCCGGTAGTCTGATGGCTAACAGACAACATTTCTGGATAATTAAACCGAGAACCGAAATATTTAGAGGCGAAAATATACCGACGGATAGTGCACTGATTAAATAAAGCACAAAACCGACAGCAAGGTACGTCGTGGTCAGAACCCAGGCAAGGAATACAGTATGAATGAAAATCTTTGTGAAGTATTTGCTTTCCACAAGTAATGCAATTATTAACTTTTACTAACATCGGTAATGAGCAAGAAAAAGTTTCCCCAACGGGGTACGTAGCTTTAGTTGAAGACTTCGGTTCTGAAACTCGACAACGAAAATTTCAGGAGTCAGCCGACTGGCACTTGCAAACTGCTTCTGCTTCGGGCACCGCAAGGCAAGATAGACTGATGGAATGGTGTCGGCTGCATGTTTTATACCCCTGACGACCTGACGTCATGGAAGAAAGGACAACATCCGAAAATGTAATGACTGCAACAGTGAAACACGAAGAACATCCGGTGATTGCTGCCCTGCAAGATGCTTCTAGGGCATCAAAACCACAGTGTAAAGTGTGCTTAGTTACTTGACTTGCAGAATGCATTAACTCTTGTAACTCTATTTTCTGCACAAGCAGGAAAAGATGATATTTTTTGTTTGAGGAGTTCCATGGTATGTTGCTGAAATTTTGGCATATGGAACTGACAATTTAGTGCTCTAGTAGCAAGAGTAGCAGAGGTGTATACTTTTTTACCCCATCTGTCTAATGCTCAGGAATCCCTACTTGAGGGGGTGGGATTCTTAGCAGAAGTTGATTTAATTCCTTTAGGCCCTTGGGAAATAACCTCAGGGTCAGCAGTAGGATTTTTGAAAAGAAATTTGTGCGAGTCAGGGACTCTGTAATACCCATCAGGTTTCCTGGGAGCAGGAGGGAGAGTGTCAGGAGTTAAACTAGATTCCATGAAAGCATCATCCACAAGATCCAGGACAGGAGGAATGGCCAAGGGTCTGTGCTGTGAAAGATCTAAGAATTCCCTCACTATCCTTTTAGACTGAGGGTAGTCCTGACATTCCCACTGGAAATGTTCCCTTAAAGTAAGAAGGGTTTTCCCCAAAGGAAAAATCCTTGGGTGGAGAGGCTGAAGGAATGCATTCCTCTGCATCAGAATCCTCATAAGCAGACAGGGGTTGCATGTGTTCATATTGAGATGCATCAGAGTCATCGGAGTCCTATTCAGATAAAACTACCGGGGACAAATCTCTCTTTTGGAAGGGGTAGCTTGGCTTCCCCTGATTAGCATTATAAGGTCATCCGCCATTTTAAGCATTTGAGACTGAGGCAAGGAAGCAGGTGCCTGAGATGGGGTCATCAGTTTCTTGGGTGTAGTTCATATCCTGGGCCTTAGAAACTCAGTAGTTTTCAAAAGAACAGTAGAAGCGAAAGAAGTCATCAGTTTGTGTCGAGAATCGGTAGTGCAAAGTACTTCCTCTGAAGCTGGTGCCTGCTCATCGGCTCCGGGCCCATCCAAGGTTGCGACAACCTCAGGATCCTTAGTCGATGAAGAGTTTTGCAGCATACCGGACTCCGAAAGGGTCTCGGTAGCAGCCTGCGAATCGACAGAAGCGGGCATCAGGGGCTGCAAAAGTGCCTCACTGAGGACCGGAGAACTGACGACTAGCTTAACGGAAGCGTTGTTGATAGGTTTGGACCTGTGCGGTCTGTGTCTGTCTTTATCCTTACGTTTTTTCAGAAGATCTGCTGTTGGATGGTTTACCGAAGCCATATCGGAATTCAAGGACTGTGAGCGAAAATATCTAGCTACAATAAGGGCCCGACGACATATAGTTCTGGCATTGAACAAAGCACAAAAGCGATAGCGGTGGATGTCGTGGTCTGGGCCTAACCAAGTGACGCAGTAGTAATGAAAGTGCCTGTGTGGTATTTACTTTCCACAGGCGAGACAATTGTTAAATTTTTCTGACATCGGTTAGAGCAAGAAGAAAAGGATCCCCAATGGGATACTTAGCTTTAGAAGACTTCAACTTCAATTTGGAAAACAAAAAGGTAGCGGCCGACCGGCACTCGTGCAAACTGCTTCTGCTTCAGGCTCCTCAGCAAGAAAGACTGATGTAATGGTGTCAGCTGCCTTACTTTATACTACTGATAACTTCACGTTAGTCCTGAAGCGACAGCAACTGACGCAGAAATACTAAGCCTCTGGTATTCGGGCCGACTGAGGGCTACCCTGGCAGGGATAACTCAAATGTGATGACTGCAACAGGAAGAACATCCACTACTCCAATAATACAAATTAAATTAGACCACTTAAGCCCCCTTACAACTAACTCCTTGGATACAAAATACCACCAACCCATTAGATCCAGATATATCAACCCCAAAACCAAGAATTAAGACTAATATTTAAATTCCTGAAGCTGACAATTAGACTACATGGCAACCTCACAAGGAATGAAGACATTCATTCAAACTCTGGCCCAATCTCACTAGTCAATCCTAGCCTCAAGTTCTACTATTCCCACTAACTTACAAACTTTAAGTAGACTTTCGAACTCACTTCTAGTCAGTCAACTAAATATCAGAAGCTTAAATAATAAGGTCCACCACCTGCATGCACTTAGATACACATTCCCCAGATATACTTTGTCTTACTGAAACCTGGCTAAAACCATCAACGGCAGATAACGACGTTTTACCCCCAGGTTATAACATACTAAGGTTAGACCGTACCTCTAGGAAGGGAGGAGGGGTAGCTGTACTATACAAAACTACACTAGATGTGACCTCTGATTCCACACAACTACCCCATGTTGATAATGCTGAAATTCTCATTACCATGCTTTAAATTAATAAAAACAAAAGTATTAACATAGCCTGTGTCTATATTCCCCCAGATAATAACACAAACACCCTAGAATACATCCTCTCTTGGCTGTCTAGTAACTACCCTCAAGAAACCATTGTTCTAGGGCACTTCAACATTGAGTGGAATATTTGTTCCTCAGAATCTCCGACCGTCCATGTAAATCTATACGGATTTACTCAGATCACATTCTCCCCTAATGGGATCAGTAAACCTAACAACAAAGATAGTATCCTAGATTGGATACTCATTAATAGTTCCACATGTATAGGGCTGGGACCTGAATTGAAGACATAAGTGACCATTTTCTTACCTATATAAATCAGGCATAAGACTGACATCCCCCACCAACCTACTTAAAAAACAATTAGAAACAACAAAAACTATAACCCCACTAATTTCCAAAATGAACTCAAAGCATGTAATTGGGCAGTCCTAAAACATCTACCACTTGAAGCTGCTGCATTATATTTCAACCCCAAATGCCTAGCCATCCTTGATACCCATGCACCTGCACGTTCTATCCTATCCATCCTTGATACCTATGCACCTGCACGTTCTATAAGAACTAAAGCAAAAGGTGCTCCATGGCTTTCAAAAGAAACCAGACAAATGATCTTACTTAGAAACAAAGCTTGGACCACTTGGTGTACCACAAAATCCCCCTTAGATCAACTTAGATTTAGACAACTAAGGAACAGCACTAAAAAACTACCACCCTAGATAAAAAAAAAAACTTTTACTGCCATTTACAACAGAAGCATCAAAACAATTCACAAAAGTTTTGGGCAAGCATAAATAAATGTATTCACCTAGGGCAATGCACAACTCCTACCCCCTCGGCTACCATCCAAAAACCTTCGGAAGATGCTGCCAATTCCTTTAATAGTTTCTTCACAGAAACTATCCAGTCACTAGCTAACCAACTATCTCCCAGTTGCCCAAGTACTAATGCCGCCGCACCTAGTTCTCAACTCCCCTTTAAATTTCAACCAATTTCCACATCACTTGTCCGTGCCCTAATCAAGAAACTAAAACCTACCACCCTCTCCTTCTCCAATGTTACTAATCATAACCGAAACAATAAGCTTTCTTCTGCCCTTTTTCTCTCCAAAGCCTTCGACGTGGTCAACCACCAACTACTCAAACACACACTTAAAACTTTTCCCCTAGATGTCCAGGCTATCCAATGGTTCAAATCTTAGCTGAGTGGTAGACAACAGGCTGTACTATGGCAGAACAAACCATCTTCCCTTCTACCTATCACCCTTGGGGTCCCTCAGGGCTCTATATTAGGACCCCTATTATTTTCTATCTTTATTAATGACCTGTACACAGTCATCCCAACAGCCACTTGCATTCAATATGCGGATGACTCCACTTTGATTTGCTCTGCCACCTCCCCTTTAAGCCTGCAGACTCTATCCCAAAATGTTTTTAATACTGTCATAAATTGGCTCTGTAATCGACGTCTCCTATTAAATCCTAACAAAACAGATCTTCTGCTTTTCTCCCCCACTTGTAAAGACTCCACTCCAACCTTTACTACAAAATCGAACAATGGCACTGTCATTGTTCCAGATCCCTGTACCAAACTCTTAGTGCAACAGTTGATAATAACCTCAAGTCTGATATGCATATTAATCAAACTACTAAAAAAGTTAATAAAAAACTTGGCTCACTATACAAGATCAAACCTTTCCTCACTCCACAGGCTAGGATGGTAACTGCCCGTACACATCTACTTTCCACCCTCATTTATGCAACCCCTCTCTTCACGAACTTGAGTAAGTCTGACCTTAAACTCTCTAGCTGCATTAATCATATTGCTAGATTTGCCACTGGAGCAGCATACAGACAACACCACTGTCTGAACCTAAAGAATCTAGGGTGGCTAGAATTGCCTATCCAACTTCAGTACAATCAGCTAATAGTAGCACGTAAAATTCTCTACCAACCTGAAAACACACCTGTACTTACAAAAATTATCACCCTTTACAGCAACCTCAAGACACTTTGCTCATCCAACAAATTACTAGTCCAAACCCTCAAAAGCAACAACTCATCAGGAGACTCTCTATATGCCAACTCTGTTGGCAAAATATGGAACTCGCTTCCTGCTGAGCTTACTTCAGAACCCGTTCTAACCCAATTAAAAAAAATCTAAGACAGTACTTTAAAAGGCAATGGCTATATCCTTGCTCTAATCCAGACTAACTTTGGCAATATAAACATGTGCTAAAGAGGTCTTTTGGCCACCCCTACATTGCTTCCTGTAACAGTCCTTTAACTTGTTTAATGTAACAGTTTTTTCTGTATGTATGTATGGAGCTTTTCTCCCCGGGCCTCCGCTGAAAATGGACAAGTATCCAGTCGGATTATCCCAGTCAACAAATGTAAAATAAACATACATTTTGTGGAAGTGGATGCAGGCCCTTTAGACCAGAGATGCTTTCCTATGATACAGCATAGCTTTCTTTGAACAAATTCCCAGAAATGAAGGGACAGGGACAGTCTTTTTGAAAGAAGGGTGGAGAGTTTGAGGAGTGGGGAGGTAGTCACAGGTTTTTGCCTCCAAAGGGAGGCCTCATCAAAGGAAATTCCCTATGGGTTTCTCTGAAAATCTCTTTCTTGGTTTACTTCTTTGTTTGCAAGTGTACCAAGGGTCCCTTTTAACAAAGGAAGTGGACTTGGCTGGGTAGTGCCTGTGTTTTCTATGGACTGTAGAGAGTAAACTATGCCCACAGTCCTTCACAGTCTTACCTTGCTCTTGGAGGGCTTTGAAGAGTTTTGCAGCTTCCGGACCAAGCAGGACATCTTTGTCTAGGGGTGAAACAAGTATTTAAGATTTGAAGTCCTCAGGGATGGGTTGGCTGTGCAGCCATATATAATGTTTTATGACTCATCCTGTGGCTGCAGCCCTGAAAGAGGTATCTGCACAGCATCATAACTGCATTTGATGCTGTGCCTAGCAATTTCAGTAGCTTGAGACAGTAAGGTCTGCACTTGCTGCTTAGAATCTGCAAACTGTAGGTCTGACATGAACTTATTTGGGGACTGTAGAACAGACAGCAAATATTTAGTTTGGTAGTTGATAGCTCGAAATGCAATGGTAGAAGAGGTGTAGACCTTCTTACCCCACCTATCCATGGCCCTGCTCTCCTTGTCAGTGGGAAGGGTGTTGGCACTGTGGAGAAGTTTAGAAGGTCTACCTGAGGTCAGGGAAACAGCAGTAAGATCAGCCACACGGTTCTTATAGAGAGATTTTTAGTTCATCGGGCACCTTGTAGAATCTGTTTTTTTTTTTTTTTTTAAAGGTATTGATAGTTGAGAATTCGGAGCAGAGGACACAGGCCAAAAAGCTTCCTGATAAGCATCTCCCAGTAAAAAGACTGGAGAGGGGGCTGGTGTGCCCATTTCTGTGCTACCACCGTACCTCTTTTGATTTGGTTGTCATTTAAAATGCCTCATTGTATTCTGAGCAATTTTCCTAAATGAGGCCTCCTCAACAGAGGATTCAGGAGATAGGGAGTGCCCTTCAATAGAGAAATGTTGCCCTGGGGTCGGGAACGCATCTGTGAAGAATAGTCAAGGGTGCAATTAGAATCTAGATTCTGTTCCTCCTCCTCAAAAAAAGGAATCTTGAGTGTGTCTTTGGCATATGGCCCATGGCAGCTGACAGTGAAGGCTGTTTCAGGGTCATGACTGCTCTGAATAAGCTCTGGGAGGAGTCCATCCATTCTTTTCTTTGGAAGTCATATGGGAGGTCACAGACCTAGTTTTTTACTTTTTCTTTTTAGGTGTGACTTGCACCTGAATGAGTCTCAGAGGTTAAGAACCTTGGCAAACTTCAGGCAGCCTGGAACCTCTTCTCTGACTAAGATGGATCTTCTCTTCAATAATGAGACATACTTCTTCCAAGCAGTCTGCAAGGCCTCAGGAGCCATACTGGCCTCTGACAAGTCTTGGTAGCAGCCAACTGAATAGGCATCTTAATGGGTAAGTCTGACTCAGAGATGCAAAACTGCGGGTCATGTTGGAGTCTTCCTTTGGCAGAAGGGCAATGTCAGATGTTGAGAATTCTGCCATTTTGGCTTGGGCCAGGTGTTCTACACACTGTGTTTTGAGGAACGTGTTAAGGAGGAAAATCTCAACCTATGGGTTTTAGGAACAAATGACTGGCAGATGCAGCAGGTTTAGTAATAGTGTTCTGGGCCTAAACAAAAAAAGACACTTGGTGTATAAAGTCCTTATACAGGATTTGCCTATGGCACTCACACTTACCCCTCAACTGACATCTAACAAAAATGATCTACTCAATCAAAAAACTCTAAAAAGGGAGGTTCTGCAACAGGGCACTTATCTGAAGCATGAAAAAGCAAAGTAACAGTACCAACGACCCAACTGAAATCAGTCAGACAGATGAATGGCCTGCATTCAGGCTGGTACCCAGATAGTCTGACCTCTACAGCCCGATGCATATGAGCAGAGGTCATGCGTCAGATGCACTCCCTCGGGATGGTAAGATTTTGGTACCTTGGCTGGATAACGTCAGTGGATGAAAACCAATATGTTAAGAAATATTGCAACAGCAATTTCAGTCAGGATATTGAACATTCTCCAGCAGGTGTTAATGTACTGGTAATGAGCACACTGAAAAAAAAAAAAAGAGTCCACCTCTTCATGGCAGCATTTTAAACTGCTGAGGAGCTTGGACGCTAATGAAACTAACAGCCATCGTTACTTTACATTTGTTAAGCAGCGCTTTTGCTGTTTAGCAAGTGCAAAATTAAAACAGAAAATTTTTAAAAAAAAGTATGCGTGTGTGTGTGTGTGTGTGTGTGTGTGTCTATATATACTTAGGTCTGTGTGAGGATATGCATGCAAGAAAGTAAGAATGAGACTAACTGAACCACTTTACTCTCGCTAAGCAGCAGTTATGCTGTTTAACAAGTGTAAAATTAAAAGAAACTAACAAACAAGTGTAAAATTAAAAGAAACTAACAAAAAAAGAAAAGTGCGTGTGTGTTTATGTTTCTGTCTACGTGTTAGTATATGCATGCTTGCATACATGAAAATGGAAGTGAGTGTATGACAGATCAACAGAGCAGTAGCAGCAGCAGTTTTAAGAGGTATGTATACCTTTCAACTTCTTGGCTCAAGAAATGGGGATAAAAGCCTAACCTAATGGGGGTCAAAGACTCAAAACAGGAACAGCTTTTAAACACTGCTGTTATAAAATTAAAGTTGCTAGAATAAAAGTATTTGTTTTAGGATGCATTTTCTGAAGAAAATAAAAGTTTGAAACTCAAAGAGATGCCATTATTTACTGAATTCAACCCCTCCCCCAGTGATCTGCCAGCAAACCACAAATTTTGAGTAACGGACCAAAAAATTAAAAAATTACGTAAAT
Source organism: Protopterus annectens (assembly GCF_019279795.1). NCBI lineage: Eukaryota > Metazoa > Chordata > Ceratodontiformes > Protopteridae > Protopterus > Protopterus annectens. Next base: position 981,319,558 of record NC_056732.1, on the reverse strand, counting down.
ATTTGTACAGTCTTTGAAAATATAGACCGTTGACAGTTAAAAAGGTAAGAAACTTTTAAAGGCTGACATTATTAAATGAGTTTAATTGTGTGTTTTTAAAGGTACACTGCTTCTGAATGCTTTTGTGTGGGTGCGCATGTTTGAGAGAGAATATGCGTGTGTGTAGACATTAAATACTAACAATTATATTTTGGATGTAAATGATTTCTTTCTACAGCATTTACATATATTACAGCACATTTGAAACATCAGGCAGAGGAACTATTTTATATAAGGAAAATGTACATAAAAAATAAATAAGTAAAACAAAACACTTTCTAAGCAATGCCCTCCGTAGTGTGTGTTACTGTGTAAATAATGTCCTCCTAAGGGTGTGTTATTTACATAATAACATGCACCCTGTTGAGCACTATTGTTTGCTTAACATACGTGTAACTATGTCAATTTTGCAGCTGTGACTTAATAAAGATCTTTTAAAAAAGTAACAAGACCACTGGGAACTAAATCATCAGGAACTATGCTGAACAAATTTTCTTACTAAGCATATTGTATTTAACCACATAAGTTAGCTTGACGAGTTTTGCTGACCAGATAAAATAATGTTCATGGTGCATCCAATTACAGCAGGAAACAAGCACTACATTGTAAACAAGTCACACCTGCAAACAAGAAAGAGTAGTGAGATTTCAAACTAAAACAGCATGTACAACTGTAACAAATCACTGATTCATTGAGAAATTAAAAAAAAATGCATGAAACAAGCATCAGGCACATGCAGTTAATAAGATCAAAACATGCATATTAGTATAATGCTAAGGAACACAAATGGGGAATATCAGGTGGGGAAGAGTTTACTGTTACAATATGCGGGATAACTGCATTCCACATTGGCATAGTAGATACAAAGCAGGAGATAGCTTATTTAGACAAATTAAATAAAACAACAGCTTCAGTAAAACATATAGGCTTGGCATTTTAAAATGACTTATTTTAATTCTGTGAAACTCCTAGCTTGGCATCACTGTATTTATACTGACATGTTTACAAAAAGCATGCATGCTGTTACGTTAAGAACACTTGATTATGGCCAGTGAATTTTTAACAGCCATTATCTGCATAACAATGGTCTGTATTCACATTATGCATGCTAGCAAGAAAAGGGACAAAACATACACTGATGGTTATTACAGCAGCTGCTCACAAAGAAGGAAACAAATGATGCCACCATTTTCTCTTACTGGCATAGTTACTTACAATAAAATCCTTAATAAAAAAAATTAGTACTTGCTCAAACTAAATTCTGTCAAGCTCATATATGTGTGTGTGTGTGTGTGCATATTATATACATATATATATATATATATATATATATATACATACACATATACATACATATGTATACATACACAATACGTATATACACAATACTTAAATTCACTCATTCTTAAAATATAAACCAGCATTTGGAGAAAAGGTGGTACCTGAGTTGGGAAACTGGAAGGTACTGTGCTGCATTTGGGGACTCATAACAGGCCCAAACTGTCCTCCCACATTTCCCATTATTCCCTGGTTAGCCAGATTCATCTGGGAGCCATGCAAGGAGCTGTGAGAAACGAGCTGTGACCCAGGATTGGGGGACATTGGGGAGAAAGGACTGGTGGAGGGTGGTGGAGATGTAAGTCCTGTACCATAGCTTGGAGAGTATGGAAATTGCTGTGGATTTGCCTGAGGAGTCCGTGGGTTACTTAAGGAACCTGCCATGCCACCAGTGGTTGCTATGCTTTGTGTCATACTGAGTGCTGGCCCTCGCATCATCATGGCTCGTTGCTGCACTTGTTGTTGTTGTTGCATAATCTGCCGCTGTCGCAGCTGCTGGTTCAGCATATCCCGCTGCCTCTGGGCCAGCATCTGTGCATTAACCGTTCCCTAAAAAAATGGAAATGCAAATACAGTTGTTCAGCATTAAGGGAATTATTAAACACATACAATTCTCTAAAATGAAAACAAAGATAATCTACTCTACAGACCTTTACATCCTCCATTTCTGCTAGTCTTCTGCTGATACCCTTGCTAGTTATCTCCCTGCACTGACAACTGTACCTTACTAACAGTCAAAACCAACTCTAGTACAAACAGCAAAAAGTAAACATTTTTACACAGTAAAGTCCAAATGAAGAAGATTTGAATGACTGCTGGCTCTGTGGCAGAAGTCATCATCCTGATGGGAACTACCATGTCTAGCACCTCCTCAAGGGATTATAATTACGTACGTGCTGTCATGAGGCAGCATGTAGTATGTATTAAGACCCTAAAACAAAACTCTAAATGCTGCAGCCTAGCTGCACTGGGAGAATGTAGGAAGGCAGGCATACAAGAAAAACCTTTGTCACAGTAGTGGATAGCCAACCTACAACTGCATTTCGCACCTGCCACAGCCACCAGAATGTAAGGTAGGGTTACCAGAAAGTACTTCATACCCTGAAAATGGAGACACCCATTACATAAAGTACAATGATGACAACTGGGATGAATAAAAATGGTCAGCTGGTGTTAGAGTTTCAGGAAGGTAAGAAGCCAAATACATTTTTATTCAAACTACAAATATATGGAAATATCTGAAAGGAGGAGGATCACTCCTATCTCTAACTATAAACACTGGCATTAGACTGTACAGCTCCTTGCAAACAGCAACAGCACTTGTTCCACTATTCAGGGCCTTAAACTGTACATGGTTAACTATGCCATTTCATGTACCACCTTCTTTACAATGACATGTTCACTTTAATTTGCCTTCTTTTTTGCTAAAGTGCTCAATCCCTTGACAACCAATAAAAAACATTCAGTCTGATACTGCAGAAACTGTGTGGCTTAATGCCACCTTAACTGACAGTTTAAAAAATTATATTACAAGAACTACTTAGGAGTGCCACAGAACATTGTGGATAATCAAGCTAGAGCAGTTTTTTTCAACGGGTGAAAATGACAGGCTTTTATGACTGTATTCTTCTTCTTTCAACTTTTCCCGGTTAGGGGTCGCCACAGCGGATCACCTGTCCGCTCATGATTGGCAGTGCAGTTTTACGGTGTTGAGTTGCCAGCCCGGCACCCAACCTTCCACAGAAGGCACACACACACACATACGCACACACACTCACACCTAGGGCCAACTTAGAGTGCCCAATCCACCTACAGCATGTCTTTTATGACTGTATAAATTTCTCTGCTGCATGCTGTCTGAACATAAATGTGCCCACTATTGTGTAAAACCACCAAACCTTCAGAACTAATTTGAGTATATAAACTTAAGGGGCTACCTTTAGAGAAGGCTCTGGGCCTTTAAGACAAGGTACAATACATAAGCAGTACATGCACAACAAAGCACTAACAAAACAAGTGCTAAGGCATGACAGGATGGTACAATACATTTTTAAATAAGCATTTTTAACACTTCCAATGAGAAATAAAATTAGTCATGATGTGGTCAAGCTTCATGTATAGTATGAGTGACCAATATGAACAGTATCTCTAAATTAGGAATGGGGAATACATCAAGAAAACAATGATCCTACATTTATTTGTTAGAATATCAACCCCACATCAGTACATCAAAGAATAAGATACCCTGATTATGTGAAGCCTGCAAAAGTGCAAAACTTAAACTATGTCCTTACAATCTTAGGAAGCGTGCAACCAGGACACACATATAACTATAATTAATCCCATAGTTTGACTATCCATGCATGCTTAAAAAATAATCTGCATAACCAACTGACAAAAAAGTCAGTGAATGGAATTTACCTGAACAACTGTTCTGACAGAACTGCAACTGGCTGAATAGGCAAGTCATAAAATATAGTTTTACTCTGTGTCAGTTTTTGGAGCTACAGTGCATGTGACAGAAATGGCATGTTTATCTTCATCTCAATGGAAAAAGATTACTGCATTTGCTGAACATTTTCTTTGACAATGTCAGCAGAATCTCTGAGATACTTCTGGGCTGCCATCAAAACTTTGTCGGAAACCCATTACCCCAAACTCCATGGTTTGAGAAGAATGCAATATTCTTACCTATATCCTTCAATGATTGTGCTTTGACTGGGGGAGGGGCTTCTACTAACAAATCACCTCAAGGCTTTAGGGAGATGGATGACTACCCTCATCTGAAAAGAGAGTTCTGTTGCTATGACAAAGAACAGAAGACCTCCAGTCCTGCTAGCTATGTTTAAGGAGGCAGTTTAGAATGTGTCTGCTGTCTTTTTTTTTCAAATAACTTTTTATTGAACATTTTCTCACATAAAATACAAGTAGAGAGATAAACAAGATGCAACTGTGGTACAGTTGAATGTTACAGAATGTTTAACATGAGGAAGTTATTCAATAGATAATACACACTTTGCTAAATAACATTCAAAATAGCTAGGAATACAGTATTGGATAAACACAAGGAAATGGTTTTGTTATATGTTAGTCAATGTAATATTATTTTAACATTTCACTTGCACATTATAGTGACAAATGAGAGCAAATTTAGAAGTATAACACCAACCTACAGAAATATATCAGTCTACTCTACTAAACCTTGTATACATATTTACAAATAAAAGTCGCCTTGGATAATGCAGCTACTACTCCCAACTAAGAGATGTGTTTACTATCTTTCTTTTATTAGCATTTGTCTTGCAATTTATGATAATATACCAATTAATGTTTTGCAGTAATTCTGATAATATGTTTGGTTCTTCTGACTTTTTGTATAAAGCTTCTTAGCCAATATATGTTTTTTGGCCATGGCTTTGTATTCTGACTAGGTTAGTCGATCTGTCCATCCAGTTTTTTGGTATGTAAGATTTTAATAGGGTGCATAGTGCTATTACCTGATTAAAGAAATTATTATTCTTGCTTCTGAATATATGCAGTATTGCTGTCCCCCATGACAGAGTGAATTTTGAATAGCCTGATTTCTCTAAGAGTAATCTTAGTGAGCAGCAGAGTTTATAAACTGTTTTGCAGCTCCAGAAGATGTAGAGGATATCTGCCTCTTTATTAGGACAGAAGGGACAGTAAGGTGACTTAGACGGATTTAATTTGTTTAGGTGTACAGGTGTATGGTATGCATTATTAAAAATTATGACCTAAGTGTATATTAACTGTTTATATGGCATCAGTTTCATAGTATTTGTTATAGCGGATTCCTTCTGATCATCTGTTATGATATTACCTTTTCCTTCCCAAAACCTCGAGAAAAATATTGTATTTTGATATTTAATTTTTGCTATTAATTTATATGTATTTGAGACCATTTTTTTTAAGAGCAATTTTTGAATTAGTTGTGCTAATTTGACATCTTGCTCAATTACATTGATATCTTTGGTTATTATACTAAGTATAGGATTTGTTTATCACTTTATAATTAGTGTTTGCTCTAAGTAGGTTTATTATATTTTCCATTGAGAGCTTTTGTATTTGGTAGAAGTCCTATACTGTATAATTTTTTTTATTAATGGGTGTTTATCTAGGTTTAACATGGAGTTTGCTAATCTTATATCTGGGTTGTTATGTATTGGTTGTAGCAGAGTAATTGTGTCTAAGATTTATTGATATCAGTAATTCCTTGAAAATTTCACAATTATCAATTAAGATTGGGTGAATTTTTGTTGTCTCTTACTAAGGATATCCTGATTTAAGAAGGGAATCGCTTTTGGGTTAACTTTAGACGTTGCAATATTTTGGTGAAATAATTTAATCCATAGTGGATACCTTCTGTTGCCTATTGGGTCATGGTTTGATATTTGCAAGATGCGACTAGCATTAATAATTTCGTAGTATGGTTGAAAATTAGGAAGGCCGAGACCTCCTTTTTCTTTTGATAGTATTAGTTTATTATAGCTGATTTTTGTACGTTTCTGGGTACCATATGAATTTTGTTAGTCGAACTTTCATCTTGTTGAAGAAGGCAGCTGGAATTTTCATGAAGGTGACATTCAAATGGTATAAAATCTTAGGCAGTATATTAATTTCGACTACTGAAGCTTTTGATAAGGTACATAGTTTAAGCTTTTCCCCATTTGTTAATGTTACCTATTATATTGGAACAGGTTTTAACTATATCGTTATTGAACATATCTGATTGTGTATGGTTAAAGATTATACCTAAATATTTCAGAGTGTATTGCACTTTAACATTTGTCTCTGGAAAATAAAATTCTTTATGCCCCAGGGGGTTAAATTGGGTATATAATTGACTTCTTAGGATTAATTTCATAGTTAAGATACTAGGGAAAACTTCAATGGACAATAGGATTTTATTTAATCAGAATTGGGATATTGAAAGTAGATACTGAGATAGTCTGCAAAGGCTGTGTATTTTATTTGGGTTTTAGATATTGAAATAAGGTGATGATGTGTTCTCTGAGTGATATGCAGTAATAACACTTCTATATAGAAATTAAACAGGATTGGTGAGAGTGGGCATCCCTGTCTGGTGCCATTAAGAATTTGTATTGGGTTTGATGTTTTCTTACTAATATACAGACTTGCAGTTGCTTTACTATACAACATTTTTGATCATTTCTATGTATTCTTTAGGGAATCCAAATTGAGAGAGTACAAAGAGGAGGAACTTTTGATAGACTCTGTCAAAGACTTTTGTTGCATCAACTGATAAAGCATATTTAGGGGATTTATCCTTGGCACATAAGTAGGATATGGCATCAATGGTTAATGTGTTGTCCCATACTAGTCTTTTGACTCAAAGCCTAGTTGTTCAGATGCAAATAAAGCTGGGGCTACTTTTTGCATCTTGTGTGCTAAAATTGTTGAAAATATCTTTTACATCTATATTCATCAAAGCTATGGGTCTGTAGGTGTTCGGATTTGTGGAGTCTGTATTTGGTTTTGGTATAAGTATGGTTTTGGAATTGTTCAAATAAAGGTCTGATATCCCAACTTCAATTATATAATTGTATCGCTTTAAAAGTACTGGGATTAATTGCTGCTTAAAATGTTTATAGAATTCTGCCACGTATCCATCAGGACCAGAAGCTTTCCCAGATTTTAACTTCTCAATCGCTTTATTTACTTCTTCTTCTGTCAATGGACTTTTAAGACTATTATATTGTAAGTCATTAATCTGATGGAAGTCTACATTATCCACAGAGATTTGGAAAAGGTTGTCATTAATATGATCTTGTGGACTATACATGGTCTGAAATATTTCTTCTAAAACCCGTATTATTTCATTATCTGAGTTATGAACTTTGTCTTTATATTTTATTTTTTGTATTCTACATGCAGGGTTCCTTACATTGATAAGTCTCGCTAGCATTTTGGAAGGGGTCTGAGCCCATTCCGCATATTTACATAGCATCCTTAGTTCTGTAAATGTATATTGTTGCGTTAGGATCTCATTTAATTGTTTCTGTAGACTTGCTATTTCTTTCTCAACAGTAGGAGTGTGGTTTCTTTGTAATTCAATTTTGATTTGTTTTAGCTTCCCCTCTATATTAGTTATTTTTTTGCTTTTTGTAGAATGATGCTTTTTGGATGAAAGTAGCCATAGTCGTGGCTTTAAAGGCTGCCCACTGAATATCCAGAGGAGTATCATGATGTACAAGGTTTTCTTTTAAATGAATAATAGAGTTTATAATCTCTTGTTCCACTTCTTTAATTTTCTGCAGGTTTTGTGGGTAGTATATCTCTTTTTATTTTGTGTTATTGTTAAATTTATTTTTGAGTGATCTGATATTGATCTAGGGTCTAGATTACAAGAATGTGTCTGCTGTCTTGTTTGTTCAGTGAAATATACAAGGAATTGGCAGGAAAGCAGCAAAGCTGTGCGTGACCTGTAGATCTGCACCCTGACTGGAGAACGAATATCCTCCCACAGGGTGTTAAACTACAGGTAATGGCTACTGAAAAATTAGTTCACTGCTTCATGGCAGCATATCAAGCTGCTGTGGAGCTCGGACTGAAAGTAACCCGTAACAGTCGCATTATTTTACACTCGTTAAGCAGCGCTTTTGCTTTTACCAAGTGTAAAATTTTAAAAAAAAGTAAAAAAAATAAATAAAATAAAGTGTGTATGTGTTTATGTCTGTGTGTGTGCGTTTGTGTGTGTACGTGCATGTGAGTGAGAGGGAGATCGATCTAGCAGTTATTTTACATTCAGTAAGCATCACTTTTGTTCTTTAGCGGGTGTAAAAAATAAATGAAACAGAAAGTAAGTGCGTGTGAGTGTATGCATGCTTGCATGCATGAAAGCGGAATTGTGTATGTATCTGAGACAGAGTGTGTGTGAAGAGTGAAAGTGATCAAGCATTGGCAGCAGCAGTTAAGTAGTTTGCATACCTCTCGATCTCTTAGCTCAAGATATCTGGACAAAGCCTAAGATAAAGGGGGAACAAAGGCTCACAACAGCAACATATTTTAAATATTGCTCTAATAAAACCACAAAGATGCTTGAATAATAGGATTTATGTTAGCATGCATTTTCTGAAGCGTGTGTGTGTGTGTGTGTGTGTGTGTGTGTGTGTGTGTGTGTGTGTGTGTGTGTGTGTGTGTATACGAGACAGAGAATCACTGAAATCGGCCACTGGCAGCAGCAGCAGCAGTAAAGAGGTTTGCATACTTCTTAGCACAAGTAATAGGAAAGGATTTTAAATATTGCTCGTATAAAATTACAAAGTTGCTTAAATAATAGGATTTGCGTTAGCATGACTTTTCTGAAGGAAATAAAGTCTGAAACTTAAATGTATGTCACCATTTAGTGACTTCAATCCCCAATGACTGGAACCAAACCACACATTTTGGGAGTAAGAGACCAAATATTAAAGCAAATATCTGGATATGTTTTAAAAAAATATTAATTTTGGATGTAAAATGCTTCCTCCAACACCATTTAAATATAGTATAGCAAGTTTGAAACATTAGGCAAAGGAACTATTTTACATCAAAAAAATAATATAGTAATAACTAAAATAAGTAACTAAGTAAAACACAGCAATTTTACAAACAGCCCATTTTCTAAGCACAATAATGCCCTCCAGGGTGTGTGTTACTGTGTAAATAACATCCTTTCAAGGGTACAGAAGTCCTCCACCTGTGGCATCAAGCCTCATAACATAATAGCCCTGGGCAGGCATTATTTACACAGTAACACACACCCTGTTGGGCATTACTACTTTCTATAAACACAATGACTGCAAACTAATAAAGGAACAAGGAGCTAAAGAAATACAGTTATATGAGAGTTCAAAATAACAGTATATGTATGAACAGGATCAGTACTGCAGTATAATTCATTAGAAATGTGAATCTGACACAGGCTAATAAACCCAGTCAGTTTGGACTCCCAGATATCTGCAAATGCAAGGCACAGGTTAAGATTCTCCCTAACCACACATGCATGTCCATTTCATGCATAAAAAGAAGACATTGGTCCATTTGTGAATCTTCAAAAGGGAAGTGCTTTGCTGGAAAATAATTATCTACTTCTGTATTTTTCTGTTCTGATACCTTTTTGCTGTATGCCAGTACTATAGTACTCAAAGTCATCACAATGAAAGATGCTTTATTTACTTACAAACTTGTTCAGGTCTAACAGATCTGCAAGTGACCTTGCAGTACTGCCTATTGTTAAAATTATCCTGAAATAAACTTTGATCTAAAGGTACTCTCTGCAGCACCTTTACTAAGAGAAGTTGATCCATTAATTGCACAGTTTTCTGTACATCTTTTGAAAAAGTGTGTGAGGAACAAGCTGCATTTGTAACCTTTGAAAAATGTGGGTTTATATCAGAATGTCGAACTGTGAGAAGTCCGAACACCACAACATTGAACTGAATACTCTGAAACGTAATTAGTCTGAACACTCAAAATTTCAAAGATGATGAGTGTTCGGACTAATTACGTTTCGGAGTTGTCAGTTCGATGTTGTGGTGTTCGGACTTATCACGGTTCGATTATATGATATAGAACCAAAAATTCTACCATGTAACCCTGATGGACTGGCTCATTTCTCCTGTCAAGCAGGCAACTAGAATGAAAATGTTTATATACTGGACACCAAGTTAAAATGATCGACCTCAAGACACACTAAGCAAAGTTTATGTGGATCTTGGGGATGGATCTTGCAACTACACTACTTGCATTTTTTTGAAGCCAGAAGCTTTATGGTCCTTACCCATGTCAACAATACACGTACTTCAAATACGGTACCAGACAATATCTAATAACAGTAAAGTACCACTGTACTCCAACTACCAGTAAACGGACAGAATAATCCAATACTTAGTAGAGAAAAGGAAGATGTCTAAAGGATCTTTTTTGACATAGGACTGCAAAGGGAATAGACCAGTAAAAGAAATGAAGAAAAAGTTTAAGAAAATTCATCAAAAACTAGTAACAAATAGCTAACTAACTCTCGAAATCAAATGAGAAAGTATGTATGAAAATAAGAAGTTATGTACCTACCATAACATTCCATGTTAGTTGTCTTCTTCTCGCCTTCTTTCTTGCTGGATAGGTTCGGAGCCGATCCTCGGCTCCGACTCGGCAATCTACTAAAGCTCGAGAGCTAATTACTGGCTCGAGGCCCTCCCTATATCCCACAATGCTAGGCGTCAGATCCCCAGATCTCGTTTGGCAGAGCTAACACCAAGGAAAGATTCAAGGAAACCTGTACAACCACAAGGAAAACTATAGTACAAAGACAGAGGAGAACACAATGTACATCAGAGTTGTACAGAGAAAGAAAGTCCCCAAAAGGGGACTCTTCTCGGTCCGACCAGGCTAGGGGGATGGAGGGTAGGACGCAAGAAAGAAGGCGAGAAGAAGACAACTAACATGGAACGTTATGGTAGGTACATAACCTCTTAATGTTAAGTTGTCTATCTCGCCTTCATTCTTGCTGGATGGGACAGCGTCCCTAGCACCTTAGTCCTGGGTGGCTCATCGGAACAGACTCTTGAGCACAGTGGAACCAAACTCAGCTCTATTCCTAGAGGCCACATCCAACATATAATGCGAAATGAATGTATGAGGAGTGGCCCAAGTGGCTGCGGCACAAATAGATTCCATTGGTAGTCTTGCTTGAAAGGCTACCGACGTAGCCAATGCTCTGGTGGAATGACCTTTAGGTTTAGCAGGGAGTTGCTAATGTCCGAGTTGATAAATCAAGGTAATAATAGAGGACACCCACCTGGATAAGGTTACTTTGGAAACTGGCCGTCCTTGTTTGCCCTCAGCATAGGATAGGAAAAGTCGGTCTGATTTTCTTACTTGCTTTGTCCTGTCCAAGTAGAAACGTAATTGCCTGTGAACATCCAAGCGGTGCAAATTTTGTTCAGCTCTGTTCGAATAGTTAGGAATAAATACGGGCAGATCAATAGACTGATTCAGATTTGATTCAGAGGGTATCTTGGGTAAAAAAAGTACAGTTTTGTACCTACCATAAATGTAGATGTTCGAGGATCCCCATTGCTGCAGTCCTTACTATTGGGTATAGTCCGCGTCCAGTCGGCCCGAATACCAGAGTATAAGGCTGACGTCGGTCAGGGCGCATTAGACTGACGTCAGTACGTCAGGGTACTAATGCGCATGACCGACGCCATATCCTCAGTCTTTTCTTGCCCCAGATGTCAGAAGACCCTAAAAAGACAAGGCCCAAAATACCTGCACCAAAAATATGTACAATATATACAAGAATATATACAACAATATAAGCATGTAACCTCACCTACACAACCACCCCTAAACACAGACGGGAAGGAGGGAGGGTAAATTGGACTGCAGCAATGGGGATCCTCGAACATCTACATTTATGGTAGGTACAAAACTGTACTATGTTCTTCGTTCCCCATTGCTGCAGTCCTTACTATTGGGTAGAATCCCAAAGCAGAGGTAAGGGAGGCTGGCAAATCATAAAGAAGCAGGAGCTGACAACATGCCTTGCAAAACAGCTGTGGCAAAACCAGCCCTAGACTTAGAGTAGATAGGAAGGTGATAATGCTTAGAGAAAGTATGCACTGAACTCCAAGTAGCTGCTTCCAAAATATCCTTAGTTGCCACCCCTTAGAAATGCTGTTGAAGTGGCAGTAGCCCTAGTGGAATGAGGCCTAATCCCAGCTGGAATCTCCTTGCCATGATGGGAATAACAAAATGCAATGAAAAGCCAATCCACCTAGAAATAGTTTGTTTTGACACAGGCTTGCCCTGTGAACTCAAAGCAAAAGAAACAAACAACTGCTGAGACTGCCTGAAATCCTTAGTCCTGCTTAAATAATAACGCAATTGCCTGTGTACATCTAAAGTGTGCAAAATCTTTTCCCCTTTATTTTGGGGGTCTGCATAAAAAGTAGGCAAATGGATAGTTTGGTTTAAAGCCACACTAGAAACCACCTTAGGCATAAAGGAAGGATTAGTACGTAATGATACCCTATCCTTATGGAAAATCAAAAATGGCTCTACTGCCATAAGGGCCTGCAACTCAGACACCCTTCTTGCAGAAGTAATAGCCAACAGAAAAGCAGTCTTCCATGACAAGTATTTCAATTCAGCAGTAGCCGCAGGCTCAAAAGGTTGTAGAGTAAGTTTTTCCAACACAAAATTGAGATCCCAAGCAGGAGTAGGAGCTCGGGGTCTTATATTCTTTGCCCCCTAAGAAACTGCTTGAACAAAGGATGAAAACAATGGTGGGTCACAATCATAGTGAGCTGAAATGGCTGCAGCATGAATCTTAATGGAAGAGAAGGACAAACCTTTGTCCAATAACTCAGTAAGATATTGAAGAGCCACACTCAAATTAGGCTCAGAAACCTGCAAATTCTTTGCTGTACTCCAAAATAAAAATCTCTTCCATTTTTCTCGTACACTTTCCTTGTACTAGGTCTTCTAGCTTCCATAATCACATTTAAAACTTGTTGAGGAAGTTGAGACCTGCTGTGTTTCAACACAGAATATGCCAGGCTGTTAGATGAAGAGAGTGAAGCTTGACATTGAGCAGATGACCATCCTTCTGAGATAACAGATGAGGAATCAGAGGTAAAGGCCATGGAGGCTTCCTTACCAGACTCCTAGTAGTGGGTACCAGTGTTGCGAGGCCAATCTGGAGCTATCAAAATCATCCTTGGCCTGTCTTGTCTGACCTTTAATAGTACCTTTGGAAGAAGAGGCAGAGGAGGAAAGGCATACACATGAAGGTTTTTCCAACTGAAAGACAGAGCATCCACTTTCCAAGCTGTGTGATGAAACCCCTTTGTGCAATACTGTGGCAGCTGGTGGTTTAGTGGAGAAGCGAACAGATCTATGTCTGGAGTCCCGCATGACACTGTCAATTTTGAAATACATGAAGATCCAGTTTCCACACGTGGGGATCCATGATTTGTCTGCTTAACACATCTGCTAAGGAGTTCTGTGCTCCCGGCAGAAACCTTGCCTGAAGAGTTAGTTGCAAGCTTAGCGCAGTCTCCCATAAAATCATTGCTTGCCTGCATAGAGGATAAGAATGTGTTCCCCCTTGCTTGTTGATGTACCACATGACAGTTGTGTTGTCTGTTAGAATCAACACCTGCCCTGGAAGAAGTAACTCCTTGAAAGCCATTAATGCAAACTGGACTGCTAACATCTCCTTCATGTTGATATGTAGATGCTGTAGTCTGGCAGGCCACTTGTCTTGTATCCACTTTCCATTTAGATGAGCTCACCAAGCAATGTCCGAGGCATCTGTCGTTAAAATCTGACTCGCCTCTGGCCGGGTCACAGAGAGTCCCTTGTTTAGGTGACATTCCTGAGCCCACCACAAAAATTCTTTTTGAAGGCAAGGTATTATTTGAATGACAGTGTCCAAATCCTGGCAGTGCTGTGTCCATACATTTTTAAGATACCATTGTAGCTTCCTCATATGCATTTTGGCATTGGGAAGCACCAGAATACAAGATGCCATGAACCCTAATGCATGAAGGACTGTCCTTGCAGTCAGCACGGACTGATGAGATAGTTGATGGAAGTAAAGTGACAGACTCTTTTGTTTGTCCGGGGTTAAAAAGGCCATCTGGGCTGCTGTATTCAGTCTCACACCCAGAAAGCACATGTCTTGAGAGGGTACTAGTCTAGACTTTATTTCGCTCACAGCATACCCTAGGCATCTTAGCACTGCTATAACATATTCCAGACGCTGTAGAAGGTCTTCCTTTTCTTGGGCCAGAAGCAGCCAGTCGCCCAAGTAAGCCTAGATTTGAATTCGTTGAGGCCTGAAGTAGGCTAACACTGGAGCCAGAACCTTTGTGAATACTCTGGGCAGTAGATAAGCCAAAGGGCAATGCAGAGAACTGATAATGAGAATTTCCAGCTCGAAACCGCAGATACTTCCTGCAACTTAGCCTTATAGGCACATGAAGGTAAGCTTCCTTGAGATCTAAAGTTACCATCCAGTGATCTTTGCCCAGCAGAGGTAAAAGCTGTTGTAACGTCAACATCTTGAACTTGGGAATGTCCAGAAAAGTGTTGAGGAGAGATAAATCCAAAATTGGTCTCCACGTGTTCCCCTTCTTTGGTACTAGGAACAGGCGAGAATAAAATCCTAGGCCCCTTTCTGATACAGGGACTGGCTGAATGGCCCCCATCTGGAGTAACTGAGAAACTTGCTTGTGAGCCTCCTTTCTTTGTGGAGGAGGAACGTCTGGCATGCCTTTGAAAGGGGCATTGTATGGAAATAAAATCTGTAACCGTGGTGAATGATATCCAACACCCATTTGTCTTGAGTAATTAAATCCCAATTTTCTTTGAAAAGAGACAGTCTTCCTCCCAAAGGAGCTGCCAGACGAGAATCTACTGGCAGCTGAAAAGACAGGTCATTGGGTCTGTTTACGAAAGGACTGACCCCTGCCCTCACCAGAAGTCTGAGCAGGTGAACTCCTGTTCTAGGCCTAAAAGAACCTTGAGCCCTGCCCCTACCACGTCTAGACCTACCCCTAGACTGGGAATCATAAGCAGGATATGTCCACCCCTTAGCAGGCCAATTTCTACTAAACTTGGTGGCTGCACCTGCAAAAATCTTTAACAGTTTGCATAGACTTAGCTTTGTCTTCCATTTTCTTTAAAACTGCTTCCACAGGTGATCCAAACAACACATCAGACTGTAAAGGAGCATCCAAAATCCTTGTCTTAACATGCTCAGCTAAATTCTGATCCTTCAACCAGGCATGCCTGCGAAGAACAGAACTAGTAGCAGCCACCCTCGAGGAGGCCTGTACAGCATCAAAACCACATTGCAAAGAATGCTTACCCACTTGTTCAGACACATGAACCAAATCCAGCAACTCTTTACACTCAATACCTTCCGCCAAAGCATCCACCTTAGATTTTAATTGTGAAAGGAGATAATTCTGATATTTTAGCATGTGAAACTGACAATTCAACGCCCTCATGGCTAGAGTGGAAGAAGTATACACTTTCTTTCCCCACCTATCCAAAGCCCTTGCCTCTATCAGTGGGAACAGGATTTTTAACCACAGAAGCCTTAACACCTTTAGGCCCTTGAGAAATAGTTTCTGGGTCCCTAGGACTCTTAAACAAATACTTATGAGCTTCGGGCACCCTATAATACCTATCAGGCTTAACAGGAGCAGGAGGCAAAGAGTCAGGGTTCAGGGAAGCCTCTGCAAAAAACATCTTCCACCACATTCAACACAGGAGGAATAGCTAAGGGCCTATGCTGGGGTAAAAACAAGAATTCCCTAAGCCTTTTCCTGAATCAGAGTAATCCTGGCCTTTCCATTTAAAGTGCTCCCTCATGGAATGCAGAGTCTCTGAAAATGAGAAATCCTCAGGAGGAGAAGCTGTAGGAGTGGAATCATCCACATCAGAATCAGAATAAGTAGGATACTCCTGCAAGTCTTCTGCAGAAGACTCTGAAGCCTCTGAACACTGTTCAAAACTATCAAACTCGGTTCCACCCTAGGCCTCTTATCAGGCGGGGCATAGAACCTCTAATCATAGTAATCAAATCTTCTGCCATTTTAAGCATATGTTTCTAGGTACAGAACCGAAATGCTAGGAGAAGCCCCACTGAAGCTGAACTAGGCCTACCTCTCAAAGAAGTTTTGGCAACAGAAGGAGAGGCTCTAACTACCTTGGGAAGAGAGGGAAGAACAGTTACCTGAGAAGCCCCCTCAGCCTGGCCTACCTCCTGAGAAGGCACATCCTGTAACAGTAAAGTTTCTGCCTGCGACTCCATGGAAACTCCTGGCAAAACCTCTGGCTCCACTGAGCCTTCTAAAGAACCGACGTCCGGGACTGCCGGTTCATCAACCCTAGGCTTCGCTGTTTTGTCCTTGCGCTTCTTGGGAAGCGGGCCGGAGCATCTGACGGCATTTTATAATTGCAACGCTTCCCAAACACTAACCTGGCACAGTCTAACCTCCTCTTAATAGTGCGTTTGTTAAACCTAGCACAAGAGCTGCAACCAACAACGCCGTGCTCAGGCCCTAAACAAGGTATACACAAGGTATGGTAATCCCTATGAGGTATCTGTTTCCCACAAGAAATACAGTTATTCACTTTTTCTGACATCCGGTTAAATACTGAGGCAAGAAAAACCAAAATGTTCCCAACGGGTACTTAGCCAACTCTGTTTCGGTCTGAAACTCCGGTTTGAAATATTTCAGAACGCCAACCTGCACTCGCAAAACTGCTTCTGCATCGGACCATGCGGCAAAAGACTGAGGATATGACGCCGGTCATGCGATTAGTACCCTGACGTACTGGCGCCAGTCTAATGCGCCTGACCGACGTCAGCCTTATACTCTGGTATTCGGGCCGACTGGACGCGGACTATACCCAATAGTAAGGACTGCAGCAATGGGGAACGAAGAACATCGAAGGATTAGGCCTAAGTTAAACTCTGTCCTTATGAAACACAAGATAAGGAGGGAGAATACAGAGGACTTGAAGTTCCGAAACTCTCCTAGCTGATGTGATGGCTACCAAAAAGAGAGTCTTCCAGGAGAGCAATTTAAAAGAACAGGAAGCCGCAGGTTCAAAGGGGGGGGGGGGTCAAGGAAGCCAATATCAAGTTCAAGTCCCACGGAGGCGGGGGATCCCTGACCGGGGGCCTAAGCAACAAAGTTCCTTTGAGAAAGGCCTTGCAAAGTTTGTGGGACATGATGCTGGTTTCTGACAGGCTAGCATGGAAATTTGCAATAGCAGCTAATTGGACCCTAATGGTGGCAGTGGAGGAACCAGCCTGGAAGAGCTCTGCTAAAAAATCTAAAACATGATGGACAGGGGCTGTAAAAGGGTCAATATTCCTAGCCTCTGCCCAGAAGGAGAAACGTTTTCACTTACTAGCATAAGTCTTCTTGGTGGCAGATTTGTGCGAAGAAAGGATGATTTCACACACCGGCTGAGAAATTAGTGGAAGCCTGGCTAAAGTTGGAAGTGGAGCAACCAAGCTGTAAGGTTGAGAGACTGAAGGGACTGGTGCAGCCCGCCTGACTGATGGACCAAGAGGTCTGGCACTGGATCCAGATTCCACAGCTGCTCCAGCAGGTGGTGATGCAGGAACGGGAACCAAATTTGTCGAGGCCAGTAAGGGGCAATGAGGATCATCCTGGATCCCAAAGCGGTTGCCTTCTGAATTAGCTTGGGAATTGAGGGAAACGGAGGAAAAGCATACAGAAGACCCCGGGGCCAATCGTGAACTAGAGCGTCTCTGGGGGAGTGGCCAGGAAAGGGGAAGAGAGTGGAGAAGTCATCGCACTTGCTGTTGAGAGGGGTTGCAAAAAGGTCGCAGCAAGGTTGACCCCATCTGTGGAAGATTTTGTCCGCTACTGATTGATTGAGAGACCACTCGTGAGGCATGAGAATAGCTCTGCTTAGCCTGTCCGCTATGACGTTGGACTTCCCGAGGATGTGTGTTGCTATCAGAAACCGTTGAGAGGAGATCGCCCACTGCCAGAGTCTGAGTGCTTCTCGACATAAGGGATAGGACTTGGTTCCGCCCTGCTTGCTGATGTACCACACTACAGACATATTGTCTGCCTGAATTGCAATTGTCCCGGTGGGTAGAGAGTCCTGAAGAGCTTGCAACGCCAAAAGCACCGCTCTCATCTCTAAGACATTTATGTGCAGATGGTACTCTAGAGGTTGCCAGGTGCCTTGGACAGTCCTGCCCTGAAAATGCCCCCCCACCCGATCAGGGAGGCATCCGTGGTCACTGTGGCAACAGGAGGAGGAACAACACACGGTCTGCCCTGGAGTATCAGAGGGGAGACCATCCACCAAGCTAGGTGGTCTTTGTATGGTTGAGTGATTATTATCTTGTGAGACATTGGAAGTTGTTGAAAGGACCATTGAGCAAAAAGCATCCATTGAAGAAGCCGCATGTGAAAGCGAGCCAGGAGAACTAGTATGATTGCTGCTGCCATGAGGCCCAAGGTCTTTAGCACAACTCTGGCTTGAATCCTGTTGCATTTGCAAATGTCGGCGGATTTCTGAAACTCTATCGAGAGGAAGCCTTGCAGACAGATATTTTGAATTTAAGATTGTGCCTATAAAGATAATAGACTGAGAAGGCGACAATGCAGACTTTTCGAAATATATTGATATACCCAGCTCGGTGCAAGTTTGGATGGTATAATCCCTGGCTCGCAGTAGTTGATGCCTGGTGGGAGCAGTGAGGAGCCAGTCGTAGAGATATGGAAACACCTGGAATCCTTGCCGTCTCAGGTGAGCCGTAACCACTGCCATGCATTTGGTGAGCACCCTGGGGGCTGTGGTGAGACCAAAGGGCAGGGCGCTGAATTGATAGTGACTGGCTCCCAGCCGGAAGCGGAGAAACCTTCTGGAGTACCTGTTCATTTTGATATGGTAGTACGTATCCTGAAGATCTATGGAGCACATCCAATTGTCCTGACCCAAAATGGGTAGAATGGACTGGAGCGTGACCATCCAGAACTTTGTTCTTTGAACAGACTTGTTTAGCCTACTGAGATCCAAAATGGGTCTCCAGTCTCCTGTCTTTTTTGGCACCAAAAAGAACTTGGAGTAGATTCCGGATCCTTGCTGGTCTGCTGGGACTGGCTGGATGGTCCGTTTGTCTAGCAGTTTTGAAATTTCTAGTACTGCCTGTTCCCTTAGACCGGGTGGAACATCTGGAAGGGACTTGGTTGTTTGTACCGGGGTGTGGACAAAGGGAATCTTGTAACCCTCGGATATGATAGACCGTACCCATTTGTCTTGTGTGAGGAGTTGCCAGGCTTCTGGGTACAGTGACAATCTTCCCCCAACTGCCTCCAAAGGCGGACAGTCGGGCAGCCCCTCAGGGGTGCTGAAAGGGTTTGTCAGAGAACGATTCTCTTGCTACCCTGATTCTGCGGGCCCCCTCTGCCCCTCGGGCGGCATCTATTATTGTTCCCTCCCCTGCCCCTGGAGGGAAACTTGCCATGTGTGTCAGGCACGACTCCCTGGGGTTTCCGAAACCACACTTTTCCACTCTTCTGACCCTTGGGGTATGGTCTACAGGGAGTGGAAAAACGGACTCCCACGGCAGAGAGAGTCTTGCCTTCCTGCTCACACCTGGTAAGGGTATCTTTCACCTGTGGTCCAAACAGAGCCGAACCATCAAAGGGTTAAAGGGGTCAGCAAAGTTGCATAACCGCATCCAGGCATGTCTTCTCAAAGCCACGCCTGTACCTGCCCTACTGCCCCATCGGCTGCATAAGAAATGAGCCGCATGGAGGAGTTGACGATAGAATTAAGGGTCACCAGCTGGGAGTTTATCTTGTCTTGAGCCCCGCAGCTGATGGATCTTGAAGGGTATCACCCAGTTCCTTAAGAAGATCCCTTTGGAGATGGGTGAAATGGCACAGATAATTCATCGACCGCATAGAGAAGGTCGCTGAGGAAAACACCCGCTTCCATACCTGTCCATTGTCCTAGATTCTTTATTAGGTGGATGGACAGGCACAAGGTCAGCCAACTCCTTCTTTGTGGCTGCTGCAACCACCATGGCATCAACAGGGACACCTTTGGTCAAAAATTGCTTGTTGGGTGGGGCTGAAATAAATTTAGTGGGCCTACGGGGAGTTGCTTCCACTGTGTCCGGGCTGACCACGCCTTCGAGCCACCACTTCCATTAGTGGGTCGAAGGCTTAAGACACCCAGGAGGTGGAAGGGCGAGAACCAAACGCGTCCAGGTTGACAGACTCATCCTCCGAAGGGTTAAGGGCAGTCCAGTTCCCCCTCTGCTTAAGGATTTCTAGGATGTATGAAAAGGAGACATCCTCAGAGGGGGATCTTGGGGACCCTTCCGAATCCTCCAAGTCGGTATCAGACATGACTGACTTGGGGGAGTTGACATGTTTCCTCTTACATTTTTTCTCTTCCGGGGGAGGCCTCGGAAGAGGAAGATACGCCCAATGGGGCGACCTGGAGCGTTTGCTCTCCACGCTTGGGGTCAGGAGGGTGGACAGAGACCGATGCAGGCACCATGGGGGAGGAGCCGAAGGGGCTGATCAAGGGGCCGACTCAGGAGTCAGCACACTCCTCATGACCTCAAAGGCACCCCTGTCAGGCAGAGCAGAAGGTCCCTGCTCCGATGAGACGAGAACCCCTGTTGGCACAGAGAGGGACGGCTCCGAGGCCGATGTCGGGGCCGAGCTCACCTGCGCCGATGCTCCAAGAGGGAGAACGGGGTCGGACAAGGGTCTGATGCCACTCGCCCCCTCGGAGCCGACGAGGGAGTCTCGGCGCCCAGATCCCTCCAAGGACGGAACCAAGGAAGAGATTGAAGCCGACGAAGGAGTCGAAAGGTGTGGTATCGGTTCTGACGTCACCAAGATTCGAGCCCCAATCGGCTCCGGCTCCGAACACAAGGAGGAGGAACTGCTGTAGATACCGGGACAGCCACAGTCTGTTGAGATGGGCTGGTTAAAATTTTGGCCAGGGCCTGCAACTTAAGGAGTCTGCTGACCAGCCTCTCTAGATCATGATCAGATAGCCTGGAAGACCGAGATGAGTGGGACCTATGGCTTTTCTCAGATTGGAGTAATGGTGACCTCAGAGCCGAGCGAACCGATTCTAAAGAAGGGGACCTAGAACATTTTTGGCTCGAAGACAGTTACGACAGTAAAGTCGGAGCCGACTGATGTCTAGAGGCATCGGCTCCAGCCGGAGCTGACGAGGAGGCAGGTGCTCCACCAGGCGACGACTCCAAACTGGGAGCCAATGGCTTGGCAGGCCTAGAGGATTTACTAGAGGATTTACCCGACGAAGGCTTGGTCGGGTATCCTTCTGGCTTAAGTAAGCCTCTCAGGATGAGCTTGTTCCTATGCTCCTGCAGGACTCTCGGGCTGAAGGCATGACAGACCGAGCAGGAGTCCTGCAGGTGTAGGGGGCCCAAGCAATAAACGCAAGAAGTGTGACAGTCTGTCAGAGACATCTTCTGACAGCACGAGTCACACTTCTTAAAACCTGAGACTTTGGTATCCTTAGACACGATGGATACCAAAGAAAAAAGTCACTAGTGCTTAAACACACAGAACAACACACACACACACACACACGCACTAGTTAAGCTAACAAAATTAAACAATTACACAGTTAACTATATATAAATGTATATATACAAGTCTACAACTGTAATAAAGTAACAGAGCTAACACTACCCTATAACACAAGGAAAGGGAGGGGGCGGCATCTATTATTGTTCCCTCACCTGCCCCTGGAGGGAAACTTGCCATGTGTGTCAGGCACGACTCCCTGGGGTTTCCGAAACCACACTTTTCCACTCTTCTGACCCTTGGGGTATGGTCTACAGGGAGTGGAAAAACGGACTCCCACGGCAGAGAGAGTCTTGCCTTCCTGCTCACACCTGGTAAGGGTATCTTTCACCTGTGGTCCAAACAGAGCCGAACCATCAAAGGGTTAAAGGGGTCAGCAAAGTTGCATAACCGCATCCAGGCATGTCTTCTCAAAGCCACGCCTGTACCTGCGGCCCTACTCGCCCCATCGGCTGCATAAGAAATGAGCCGCATGGAGGAGTTGACGATAGAATTAAGGGTCACCAGCTGGGAGTTTATCTTGTCTTGAGCCCCCGCAGCTGATGGATCTTGAAGGGTATCACCCAGTTCCTTAAGAAGATCCCTTTGGAGATGGGTGAAATGGCACAGATAATTCATCGACTGCATAGAGAAGGTCGCTGAGGAAAACACCCGCTTCCCGTACCTGTCCATTGTCCTAGATTCTTTATTAGGTGGATGGACAGGCACCGAAGGTCAGCCAACTCCTTCTTTGTGGCTGCTGCAACCACCATGGCATCAACAGGGACACCTTTTGTCAAAAATTGCTTGTTGGGTGGGGCTGTAATAAATTTAGTGGGCCTACGGGGAGTTGGTTCCACTGTGTCCGGGGCTGACCACGCCCTTCGAGCCACCACTTCCATTAGTGGGTCGAAAGGCGAAGACACCCAGGAGGTGGAAGGGCGAGAACCAAACGCGTCCAGGTTGACAGACTCATCCTCCGAAGGGTTAAGGGCAGTCCAGTTCCCCCTCTGCTTAAGGATTTCTAGGATGTATGAAAAGGAGACATCCTCAGAGGGGGATCTTGGGGACCCTTCCGAATCCTCCAAGTCGGTATCAGACATGACTGACTTGGGGGAGTTGACATGTTTCCTCTTACATTTTTTCTCTTCCGGGGGAGGCCTCGGAAGAGGAAGATACGCCCAATGGGGCGACCTGGAGCGTTTGCTCTCCACGCTTGGGGTCAGGAGGGTGGACAGAGACTGATGCAGGCACCATGGGGGAGGAGCCGAAGGGCTGATCAAGGGGCCGACTCAGGAGTCAGCACACCTCATGACCTCAAAGGCACCCTGTCAGGCAGAGCAGAAGGTCCCTGCTCGATGAGACGAGAACCCTGTTGGCACAGAGAGGGACGGCTCCGAGGCCGATGTCGGGGCCGAGCTCACCTGCGCCGATGCTCCAAGAGGGAGAACGGGGTCGGACAAGGGTCTGATGCCACTGCCCCTCGGAGCCGACGAGGGAGTCTCGGCGCCCAGTTCCCTCCAAGGATGGAACCAAGGAAGAGATTGAAGCCGACGAAGGAGTCGAAAGGTGTGGTATCGGTTCTGACGTCACCATGATTCGAGCCCCAATCGGCTCCGCCCAACACAAGGAGGAGGAACTGCTGTAGATACCGGGACAGCCACAGTCTGTTGAGATGGGCTGGTTAAAATTTTGGCCAGGGCCTGCAACTTAAGGAGTCTGCTGACCAGCCTCTCTAGATCATGATCAGATAGCCTGGAAGACCGAGATGAGTGGGACCTATGGCTTTTCTCAGATTGGAGTAATGGTGACCTCAGAGCCGAGCGAACCGATTCTAAAGAAGGGGACCTAGAACATTTTTGGCTCGAAGACAGTTACGACAGTAAAGTCGGAGCCGACTGATGTCTAGAGGCATCGGCTCCAGCCGGAGCTGACGAGGAGGCAGGTGCTCCACCAGGCGACGACTCCAAACTGGGAGCCAATGGCTTGGCAGGCCTAGAGGATTTACTAGAGGATTTACCCGACGAAGGCTTGGTCGGGTATCCTTCTGGCTTAAGTAAGCCTCTCAGGATGAGCTTGTTCCTATGCTCCTGCAGGACTCTCGGGCTGAAGGCATGACAGACCGAGCAGGAGTCCTGCAGGTGTAGGGGGCCCAAGCAATAAACGCAAGAAGTGTGACAGTCTGTCAGAGACATCTTCTGACAGCACGAGTCACACTTCTTAAAACCTGAGACTTTGGTATCCTTAGACACGATGGATACCAAAGAAAAAAGTCACTAGTGCTTAAACACACAGAACAACACACACACACACACACGCACTAGTTAAGCTAACAAAATTAAACAATTACACAGTTAACTATATATAAATGTATATATACAAGTCTACAACTGTAATAAAGTAACAGAGCTAACACTACCCTATAACACAAGGAAAGGGAGGGGAAATTAGCCACTGAGAAAAAAGGGTGGGGAAGGGAAGAAACTCTCTAACTAAAACGAGTTTCTAAGAGGGAATATTAGGGAGTAAAGAGAGAGTAAACTAACCGGGAAGTTATAAATACATGAAAAGGTTATCGAGAAAAATAAGAAGTTATGTACTCACAATAACATTCCATCTGAGTAGGTAAACTTCATTTGTCAGCAACCTATGGGATTCGGATCTGACCTCGGATCCGAGCCAGCAGTTTTCAACAGCTTTAGATCCGAGCTCCAAGCTCCTCCCCCTATCCATAATCCCCTGCCAACCCTGACTGACCTCAGATCAAGTTTGCCCAACAGCAGAGACTGCTATAAAAATATCACTCTCAAGATAAGTGGGTAAACCCCATGAACCTGAGTATGAAGACATTCACAAGTGAGGGGGCAGGAGGGAGGGACGGTTTCTGACAAATGAAGTTTACCTACTCAGATAGAACGTTATGGTGAGTACATAACTTCATTTGTGCAGCAACCTATGGGACAGAGTCCCCAGCTACCTAAATCTTGGGCGGCCTTCATGGAAGGATGTTCCGGAGCACTGCAGAGCCAAAAGATGCTCTCCCTCTGGAGACAATGTCCAATTTATAGTGACTGATAAAGGTATGAGACGAGGCCCAAGTGGCTGCTGAGCAAATATCATCCAAAGAGATTCTAGCTCTAAAAGCCGCAGAGGTAGACACAGAACGAGTAGAGTGGACATGGACTCCCTGAGGTGCGGGCCTGCCCGAACTTTCATAAGCTAAAAGGATACACTGCGAAATCCATCTAGACAGTGTGACTTTAAACACAGATTTACCCAAATTAAATTTGGCAAAGGAGACAAACAACTGGTCGGATTTCCTATGACCAGATGTCCTGTGGATGTAGAAGCGAAGTTGTCTATGCACATCCAATGAGTGTAATTTGTATTCCCCTTTGTTATGGTGATTAGGAAAAAAAGAAAGGCAGGTTGATGGATTGGTTAATATTAGACTCAGAGGCAACCTTGGGAAGAAAGGAGGGATTGGTCCTGAGGTAAACGCTATCCTTGAAAAAAGGTCAAATAAGGGGGTTTTACACAGAGGGCCTGTAGTTCAGAGACCCTTCGAGCCGAGGTGATAGCGACAAGAAAGGCAGTTTTCCATGACAAGAATTTAAGATCTACTGTAGCTGCAGGCTCAAACGGGGGAGCTGTCAAGGCCTGAAGCACCAGCGTTAAATCCCAAGGAGGGACTACATCCTTCACTGGCGGTCTGAGCAGAAAGGTGCCCTTCAAAAAGGTCTTGCATAATTTCGTGGTGATCAAAGGACCCAGTTCGTTTCCCATGTGATAATGAGAGATAGCTGGTAGTTGAACCTTGACTGTGGAGGAGCTAGCCCCCTGATGGAACAGTCCAGACAGAAAGTCTAATACAGCGGGCAAGGGAGCAGTAAAAGGATCCAAATTTTTGCATTCCGCCCAAATGGAGAAATGTTTCCATTTGCTGCTATAGATCTTTCTAGTAGAAGGCTTGTGCGCTGCTACTAGAATAGTTTTAACTGGGGAAGAGATGCCGGGAGTACTAGCTATGAGTGGCACTGGAGCAGCCAAGCTGTGAGCTTGAGGTTGACCAGGTTCGGGACTGGGAGATCTAGGGGGTGGGATATTAGATCCGGACTGGGATCCAGAATCCAAGGAGGATTCACCAGATGAGACCAAAGGTAAGGGAACCAGGTTTGACGAGGCCAAAAATGGGGCAATGAGGATAATCCTGCTCCCCAACCGACTGGCTTTCTGAAGAAACTTCAGCATCAAGGGAAGAGGAGGGTAAGCATAAAGAAGACCGGGAGGCCAAGCATGCACCAGAGCATCTCTCGGGGGTTCCCCGGAGGGGGAAATGAAGACAAAGTAGTCGTAACATTTTGTGTTCGAGGGAGAGGCAAAGAGATCGCAACAGGGTTGACCCCATTTGGCGAAAATTCACTATCTCGAGATTCAGAGACAACTCGTATGGCAACAGGATGGTGCGGACTTAGTTTGTCTGCTAGGATGTTGGACGAACCCAGAATGTGCGTTGCTACGAGAAAGCGGTTGGTGGAGATCACCCATTCCCACACCATCATGGCCTCTCGGCAGAGTGGGTAAGACCTGGTTCCCCCCTGTTTGTTGATGTACCAGACAACTGACATATTGTCCATCTGAATCGCAATCGTTCCTACAGGAAGAAGGTCCTGAAGTGCTTGCAAAGCTAACAGCACTGCCCTCATCTGTAGGACGCTGATATGCAGTGAGGGCTCCGTGAGGTCCCACGTGCCTTGGACTGTCCTGCCCGAACAATGCCCCCCTCCCACTGGAGGCGGGAGGCATCCGTGTTCACCGTGGCTAGTGGAGGAGTCATAGAAAAGGGGCGTCCTTGCTGGAGGTCCGGGGATTGGAGCCACCACAGGAGGGCCCTCTTGCAAGCCCTGCTAAGTGGAACGGGATGGCTCAGAGGATAGTGAAGAAAGGACCACTGCACCTGAAGGGTCCATTGTAAGACCCTCATGTTCAACCGAGCCATTGGCAATAGGTTGATTGCTGCCGCCATCGAGCCAAGAGCCCTCAGGACCAATTCTGCCGGGGGAGCTAGAGATTGCAGAATGGCTTGCACGTGTAGCCTCAGGATTAACAGCCGGTCTGGGGTCAAGAAAGCTAGGAGTTTGTTCATGTCTAATCTGGCCCCTATGAAGTCTATAGTCTGAGTTGGAGTAAGAGATGACTTCTCTATGTTGATAGTGATCCCCAGCCGGGGAGCTAGGCGAAGAAAGTAGTTTCTGGCTGCACAGAGTAGATGCCTTGTCGGGGAGGTCAGGAGCCAGTCGTCCAGGTACGGGAAGACCTGAATTCCCTGGAGCCTCAGGTGGGCCGCTATCACTGCTAAAACTTTGGTGAACACCCTGGGGGCTGTGGTGAGACCAAAGGGGAGGACCCAGAATTGGTAATGACTGGCTCCTAGCCGGAAGCGGAGGAACCTCCTGGATCGCCTGTCCATCAGAATGTGGTAGTACGCATCCTTGAGGTCTATAGAGCACATCCAATTGTTCTCCCGTAAAAGGGGGGAATGGATTGAAGAGTGACCATGCGGAACTTCTCTTTGGTTACTGACAGATTCAGGGAAGAGAGGTCGAAGATTGGTCTTAAGTCCCCCATTTTTTTTGGCACCAAGAAGAACCTGGAGTAAAACCCGGACCCGCACAGGTCTGGGGGGACGTGTTGGATGGCTCTTTTTTCCAGCAAGTGTTGGATTTCCATTGCTGCGGCCTCCCTCTGATCGGGTGGGACATCGGGGAGGTATCTGGGGCTGCGTGGGTAACGAGAGAAGGGAATCTGATATCCTCTGGATATGATGCGAAGCACCCAGCGGTCTGTCGTGATGGACTCCCAAGCTGCTGGGTGCTTCGAGAAATGCCCCCCGACTGCCTCCAGAGTGGAGCAGTTGGGCAACCCCTCAGGGGTGTTGCGTGGGTTGGTCCGAGAAGGGTTCTCTGGATCCAGAGGTCTGTGGGACCCCTCTGCCTCTAGGGCGGCGTCCACCCTGCCCTCCTCTGCCACGGAAGGGCTGGGAGTCCGGAGCGGGACGAGACTGTTGCAACTTCCGGAACCACATCTTCTTCTGTCCCTTTTGGTTCTTAGAGAAGGACTTCTGGGGAGCAGAGAAGCGGACTTAGACGGCAGACAACGTCTTCCTGTCCTTTTCGTTCTGGACCAAAGTATCTCACACGGTTTTGCCGAAGAGGGCAGAACCATCAAAAGGGGCATTAGCAAAAGACGCCTTAAAGGGTTCCGCGAAATCACAGTGCCGGAGCCAGGCCTGACGTCTCATAACGAGGCCCGCTCCGCTGGCTCTAGCGGCTCCTTCCATGGCATGAGACAGTAGCCGCATAGAGGTGTTAGATATGGATCGTAGAGTGGCCATCTGGGTGGAGTGCAATTGTTTGTCCTCCGCCGACATGGACTCGGAGGGGGGGGGGGTGACGCAGCGTACTCTTTGATAAGGTCCCGCTGCAGTCGTAGCACATGTGCCATAGAGAAGGTAGCCGAACTAAACACCCGCTTCCCTAGACGGTCCATTGACTGAGACTCCTTGCTCGGGGGATGAACCGAGGGGCTCTCCTGAGCAAGTTCCCTCTTGGTGGCCGCCACCAACATGGCATCTACAGGGGGGCCTTTGCTCCAGTGGGATTTGTCGGAGGGTGGGCTGAGAATCTTGTCCGGGTGCTTGGGGACTGGCTCCACAGTGTCCGGCTCATTCCACGCCCTGGTAGTAATCAAGTCTACCAGGGAGTTGGCCGGAGGGGACACCCAAGAGGTAGACGGGCCTGCTTCAAACACCTCCAGGAACACAGATTCGTCCGAGGTAGGCTTTGGGGCAGACCCCCCCCCCCTAATTCTGAGCATCTCCATGATGTCACCAAATGAGACATCTTCAGGGGGTGATCTTGGGGAGCCTTCCCCTTCCTCCAAATCAGTGTCCTCAGTCAAGGACTCGGGGGAGTCCAGGTGCCTCCTCTTGCACCTTCGCTTGTGAGGAACCTCCTCGGGGGGGCTGTCCGAGGAGGTCTCACCAGCAACGTCTTGTTCCAATGGAACTACCTGGGATGTCAGAGCAGGCTGTCCCTGGGGTCGGGTGATGGAAGTCAGACCCAACTGAGAAGGAGTGCAGGGTGGAGCCGTGGCAAGGGCCGGGGGCCTGGAATCCCTCGACAGAACCCTCTCCACCACATCGAATGCTGAGGGAGAGCTGCTCTCTCTGGGATCCGAGAGCAGACCCTCCCTCGCATCCGACAGACGGATCGGAGCAGGCACCGAAGCAATCGGATCAGACGGACCAGCATGCTCCGACATGGATGGAGCCGAAGCCATGCCGATACCGCCAGATCCGAAGCTCAGCCCTCGGCTCCGAGAGCTCGGATCCGAAGAGAATGGACCCGACAGACTCGAGGGAAGTGTCGGAGCCTAAGTACCCGAGACTATCGGCGCTGACACACCCCCGGCTCCAAGGCTGTCCGGCTACGAAGACTCCGAACCCAGGAAACGGGACAGAGAAGGAGCTATCGGGACAAAGAAGGGGGTCGAGCTCTCCCCCGGAGGGGGAGGGGGGAAGGCAGGAGCACTCCCATCTGCAGTTGGGCCTGGAGGAATCTTCTCATCATCCGGTCCAAATCTGCATCGGTGAGACTTTGGGTAGATCTCGACGAGGCCACCGAGGTGGGAGTGTCGCCTCGATGACCTTGACGGAGATCGGGTCTCCTCCTCCTCAGGACCCGGTGAAAAGCACTGGGACCAGATCCGAGAAGGAGGAGACCCAGAAGTCCTGGAGGGAGAAGCCCGCTTAGCCGGGGAGGCCGAAGCGGAGGCCTCGGCCCTCCGCTTGTGGTGCTTCTCCTTCCTCCTTTCTTTCCTAGCCTCCCTCTCCTTCAGGCCTAAGGAGGGAGGTTGAGTCCCGGCCAGGGGGGGGGTGGGAAGCAGGAGTGGCGGCCACCGCAGCGGGAGCCACGGGAGGACCAGAGGTAGAAGCCGAGTCCGGGAGCAGAAGACCTGCAAGAATCAGCTTAGACCTCCGGTCCTTGAGTGCCCTGGGGTTGAACGCTGCACAGATGGTACAACCAGAGGACAGGTGCTCAACCCCAAGGCACATCACACACCGAGTGTGGCCATCCGCTGGGGACAGCTTATGGCCACACTCGATGCACTTCGAAAACACTAACTTTGGGGCCTCAGACATATTAGAAGGAAAAACCCACACACACCAGGCCTCAAACACACACACACAACCCTGACGGAACCACGAAGGGAGGGGGTAGGTTAGAATATAGGGCAAAATAAATTAAACTAAGATGGTTCTAAGGGATAAGGGACCTGAGAACACAATCACACCAAAAGTTAAGAAAAAAGGATTAGAAAATTTAAATTTTCTCACGAAAATTACGAACAACGCCTGGAACTCGGAATCAAGCTGCTGAAGTAAACCGCGGCAAACTAGATCTGAGGTCAGTCAGGGTTGGCAGGGGATTATGGGTAGGGGGAGGAGCTTGGATATAAAGCTGTTGAAAACTGCCGGCTCGGATCCGTGGTCGGATCCGAATCCCATAGGTTGCTGCACAAATGAAGTTAACTACTTCAGATCTAAAGTTAACTTTTAATATATATATATATATATATATATATATATATATATATATATATATATATATATATATATATATATATATATATATATATATATATGTATGTGTGTGTGTGTATATATATATATATATATATATATATATATATATATATATATATGAAATAAAGATCAATACGACCTGGAGCCATGTAAATCGCAACCTCGTAGCTGAAGCAGCAAATGAGATCTGGGGATCTGACGCCTAGCATTGTGGGATATAGGGAGGGCCTCGAGCCAATAAATAGCTCTCGAGCTTTAGTAGATGAGGATTGGCTCCGAACCGAGTGGCGTACGGCAACTGTTGTCCCACTCCACAAAGGCGGCGCCTCTACGGACCCTGGTAATTACCGCCCCATAAGCTTAACAAGTCTAGTCTGCAAAGCTATGGAGAGGATCATAATGGAGCTCATAAACAAAGATATAGGGGACTTGCAGACATTGGACCCGATCCAGTTTGGCTTTGTCAAGGGAAGATCATGCCTTTTGAACTTGGTCGACTTCTTCGAAACAGTCACCAAGGCCATTGATGAGGGAAAGGCAGTCCATACAGCCTACCTTGACCTTGCAAGGCTGACACAATACCCCACTCGGGTATTGTAGAAAAACTTACCAGCTTAAATGTAAACCCATATGTCACAAGATGGGTTGCAAACTGGCTTAAGGACAGAACCCACAGGGTTAGAGTTGCTGGCGCTGTGTCAGACTCCAAGCCGGTCACAAGTGGTGTCCCACAGGGCTCGGTCCTTGGCCCCTATTGTTTGGCATCTACTTCTCAGAAGTACAGGCCAACATAGGAGGACTTTGGCTGACAAAGTTTGCAGACGACTGCAAACTGGGCCATAGTGGAAAGTGCATCAGACACGGATATCCTTCAGAAGGGACTCATGGAAACAGATAGCTGGTGCCAGAGCCATGGCCTGAAGTTAAACGCCAAAAATGTATAGTCATACCCTTCGGGAAAAACAAGGTAACCCCAAGCTACCATATAGGTGGCAATCCACTAAGTACAGAAGAGGTTATCAGGGACCTGGGGACCCAGGTTGACAGTGGCCTTTTTTTGACACTCACATTGCTAAAGTGGTTAGAAAGACCTTCTACATTGCCCACCTGATCATGAAGGGATTCACATCCAGATCTAGTGAGGTTATTGTTCCCTGTACTCTTCACTTATCAGACCAATGATCGAGTACAATGCCCCATTCGGGATGTATCTCACCCGACATCTGCAGCAATTGGAGAGACCCCAAAAGTTCCTCACCAAAAGGATAAAGGGACTCCAAAATCTGTCATATGCTGCCAGATTGAAGAAACTCCAGCTCTATTCAGTCGCATACCGTCTGCTCAGAGGTGACATGTGCCTGACATACAAGGCCATGTCCAACCCGAATTAATGGACATGCTCCACCTCAAAAATCCAAATCCACCAAAACCACTAGAGCAAGCGACTTAAACCTTAGCACGGATATAAATAGGACGTGCCGGAGGGACAGATTTATCACTCAGAGACTCCCTATGCTGTGGAATAAAATCCCGGTCCATGTGAGGCAGAGCACCTCGCTGACTCTGTTCAAGAGAAATCTAGACCTGTGGATGGGAGATCGTAGGTTTACCCCGGGAATCATCTCTGTGTCACTGCTGGACAGAGGCACAACAAACTAATGGGCACAGTATTTTTTCATATAAGGGGTGGCGTAAGCCACAAAAATTTGGGCTAGGCTTATAAATGCCTTAGGGCAGATAGCCTAGTATAAACCTATGAACC
The DNA here is from genome assembly GCF_019279795.1 of Protopterus annectens. Taxonomy (NCBI): domain Eukaryota; kingdom Metazoa; phylum Chordata; order Ceratodontiformes; family Protopteridae; genus Protopterus; species Protopterus annectens. Next base: position 981,287,613 of record NC_056732.1, on the reverse strand, counting down.
TATGAACCCATCCAGCAAGAATGAAGGCGAGATAGACAACTTAACATCAATACTTATCTGGCAAAAAATTAAAGAAAATTTTCCTGGAAACATTTGAGCTAATCAGAATGATCAATGACATGCTTGACGATGGCAGTGACTTCTGGAGAATCAGTTGAGAACTCTGCATCATGGGATACGGACCAACGAGCTAGCCGGAGTTTTACTGCTGCTGTGGAGATAAAGTGCCTTCCATATACAAGTTTTCAGAGAGGACCAGTTTAAATAAATAGGTTTTCAACAACAGGAACTCTGAAACGTTAATGTCTGGCATTACTTTACTGACTGACTGTAACCCTCAAGTGACTTACCAGAAAATGAAGCATTTTATCAGGGACAGTGCAAAAATATTAGGTAAAATAACGAACATTCTACAAAATCAAGACAGTCAAAAGGTATGTGCCTGACAGTCTGCCTACCAACCAGCTAATTTCACTTAAAATGAAAATACTTGCACTGGGCCTTGCGCTTTGCTGTGAGGCTCTACCTATAGCAGCTGGCTGATGGGCTTTCTTCAAAATAACCAAGAAAAATACAGAGTTCTTATAATAAACATAATGACCAGCTTATTATCTTTTTTCAGTATTCTGACTGGCACATTTAAAAGATTCAATTTTTCCCCCCAAGGAGATTAAAGTCAACAAAAAGGATGATTTTCACAATTTGAAGTCTGACAACAAAGAATGTGTCTCCTGGCACCAGTTAATACAGGAAGCCAGTGAAGCTGTTCTTAGATGCCATTTACTCCAAAATTATTAACTGTGACATTATGCTGTGGCCACAATGAAATAAAATTATATAAACATTTGCATGTCAGCTAGGGATCCCTGAATACGTAACAGAATTTACTGAATAAAGAACAGTTTATACTGACAAAAGCAAGGACTTTTTTTGGAATGTACTGGGTACAATATGCACAAAATGAATTATGCCTACTTATAGAAGGCATGTGTAAAGAGAATGTAAAAAAAGCTGACACTGGACAATTCCATCTGCCCAGCAACAGACAGAACATATGGCAAGGACTTTGAATACTGCATTAAGAAAAAAAAAATACCACATTGATTTGTTACAGCTGCTTCATCATTACTCACTGTACCTAGTTTAGTGAAGTCATAAGTGCTTACCTTACAGTATATAATGCTTTATTTTCCTGCTTGGAGTTGTGCACTAATTCCATGGAACCTACTTTAGCAGCTAGTAACTGGGCATTTATAGCAATAGCTTTATGTTAAGAAAGTCCTGGTCTCATTTAATTGAAAAGTATCAAATACTCGCATTTATTACAGGAGGACAATTTTCTGCCCTACTAATTATCCAGATGACCTACCAGTCTTCTGTTACCAAGGAAAACATGAAAGTTGCTGAAAAAGTTATAAAATGAGTCTACTTTTAGTGAAACAGTCTAGCAGTATGGTTCATAGGTGTGTACTAGGCTAATGGCCCTGGAGCCCTTACAAGCCTAGCCCCCAAAAATTACCCAGGTACCGTGCCACCCGATGCTAATTCACAGTGTCCCTATCCAGTAGGGCAACTGGAATGATCCCTGGGGTGAAAGTACAGTTGTGTATACTTACCATAAATGTAGATGTTCGAGTGTATTCACTGTTGCAGTCATCACACTTGGGTTATCTGCCTGCAGGTAGCCCTCAGTCGGCCCGAATACCAGAGACTAAGAAGTTATGTACCTACCATAACGTTTCATGTTAGTTGTCTTCTTCTCGCCTTCTTTCTTGCTGGATGGGTTCGGAGCCGATCCTCGGCTCCGACTCGGCCTATACTATAGCTCGAGAGCTATTTTTTACCGGCTTGAGGCAGCCCTATATCCCACAATACCATGCGCTAACTCCCCAGATCTCCTTGACAGCTAACACATAGTATAGTTTTATTGTTACCAAAAAATAAGCCATTATATAAAAATACGGTCTCCCTGCTGGTAACACTCATAATACAGGTAACCCTGAATAACTATGTATCATGAAAGAAAAGGACTCAGAGACCTTCAAGTCTGTCCAGGCTAGGGGACAGGAGGGAGGGACGCAAGAAAGAAGGCGAGAAGAAGACAACTAACATGGAACGTTATGGTAGGTACATAACTTCTTAATGTTAAGTTGTCATTCTCGCCTTCATTCTTGCTGGATGGGACAGCGTCCCTAGCACCTTGGTCCTGGGTGGCTCAACGGAACAGACTCCTGAGTACGGTGGAACCAAAGTCAGCTCTATTTCTGGAGGCTATATCAAATTTGTAATGGGTAATAAAAGTATGTTGAGAAGCCCATGTAGCTGCTGCACAAATGGCATCTAATGGTAACCTTGCTTGAAAGGCTGTTGAGGTTGATAGTGCCCTGGTTGAATGAGCCTTAGGTCTTGAAGGAAGTTGTTTGTGTCTCAACTCATAGACAAAGGTAATGATGGATGCTAACCATCTGGAAAGAGTTACCTTTGACACTGGAAGTCCTTTCTTTCCTTCAGCATAAGAGAGGAAGAGCTGTTCTGACTTTCTGAATTGTTTTGTCCTGTCTAGATAATACCGCAGTTGACGATGAACATCCAAGGAATGTAGTTTCTGTTCAGCCCTGTTTGAATAATTTGGGAAGAAAACAGGCAAGTCAATAGTGTGGTTCAGATTTGATTCAGAAGAAACTTTTGGTAGAAAGGAAGGATTCGTTCTGAGAGCTACCCTGTCTTTACGAAAAACCAAGTAAGGGGGACGGACAGACAAGGCCTGAAGTTCCAACACCCTTCTGGCAGATGTTATAGCCACCAAAAACAGAGTTTTCCAAAAGAGAAGCTTGAGGGAACAAGAAGCTGCAGGCTCAAAGGGAGGGAGAATTAATGAAGTTAACACCAAATTTAGATCCCACTGTGGAGGAGGATCCTTAATGGGAGGTCTGAGCAAGTAGATGCCCTTGAGGAAAGCTTTACAGAGTTTATGGGACATAATATTGGTTTCCGAGAGCCCTACATGAAAATTGGCAATGGCCGCTAGTTGTACTCTGATAGTGGCCGATTGGCGACCCTGAATGAAAAGCTCCGCCAGAAAATCTAGAACTTTATGAATTGGTGCATTAAAAGGATCTAAGGACCTAGCTTCTGCCCAGAACGAAAAACGCTTCCATTTACTCGCATAAGTCTTCCTAGTATTTGACTTATGGGAGGCAAGAATGATATCACGGACAGGAAGAGAAATAAAGGGAAGCCTGGCTATGGTTGGAAGTGGAGCAACCAAGCTGTGAGGTTGAGGGACTGAAGAGACTGGTGCAGCTTGCCCGTCAGATGGGTCAAAAGGTCTGGAAATGGTTCCAGATGCCAGGGCTGTTCCAGTAGATAACGGTGCAGGAACGGAAACCATACTTGTCGAGGCCAGTACGGCGCAATGAGGATCATTTTGGATCTCAATGCGGTTGCTTTCTGAATTAACTGCAGAATCAACGGAAAAGGGGGAAAAGCGTATAGAAGACCCCGAGGCCAATCGTGGACAAGAGCGTCTCTGGGGGGATGGCCTGGTAGAGGTAAGAGTGTGAAGAAGTCGAGGCACTTGCTGTTTTGAGGTGTTGCGAAAAGGTCGCAGCAAGGCTGGCCCCACTTCTGGAAAATTCTCTCTGCTCCCGCCTGATTTAGAGACCACTCGTGAGGCATGAGAATTGTTCTGCTCAGTCTGTCCGCTATGACGTTGGACCTCCCGGGGATGTGCGTTGCTATCAGAAACCGTTGAGAGGTGATCGCCCACTGCCAAAGTCTGAGTGCTTCTCGACATAGGGGGTAGGACTTTGTTCCGCCCTGCTTGTTTATGTACCACACTACAGACATATTTGTCCGTTTGAACTGCTATAGTCCCAGTGGGAAGAGAGTCCTGAAGGGCTTGCAATGATAAAAGCACTGCTCTCATCTCCAGGACATTTATGTGCAGGTGGCATTCTAATTGTTGCCATGTGCCCTGGACAGTCCTGCCCTGATAGTGCCCCCCCACCCCACCCGATCAGGGAGGCATCCGTTGTCATCGTGGCAACTGGAGGGGGAAGAACAAAGGGTCTGCCCTGAAGAAGTTGAGGGGAGACCATCCACCAGGAGAGGTATTTTTTGCAAGTTGGGGTTATCAAAATGTTGTGAGTCATTGGGAGCTGTTGAAAGGACCACTGAGAAAAAAGCATCCACTGGAGAATTCTCATGTGGAAGCGGGCTAAGGGGAGAAGGAGAATCGCCGCTGCCATGAGGCCTAATGTTTTCAGTACTAACTTGACTTGAATTCTGTTGGACTGAAACAGAAACTGAACATTCCACCGTATGTCTGTCACTCTCTGAGGTGGTAATGTTGCAGACATTTCTGTGTTGTTTAACACGGCGCCTATGAAGTTTATACATTGACAAGGTGACAAGGAGAATTTTGCGAAATTTATGGAAATACCTAGTTTGTTGCAAATGCGAATGGTGTAATCCCTGGCTATGATAAGATGCTGCTTGGTGGTAGCGGTAATGAGCCAGTCGTCTAAATATGGAAACACCTGGAATCCTTTTTGTCTCAGGTGAGACGTGACCACTGCCAAACATTTGGTGAACACCCGGGGGGCTGTGGTGAGACCAAAGGGCAGGGCTCTGAATTGGTAATGACTGGCTCCCAGCCGGAAGTGGAGAAACCTCCTGGAGCGCCTGTGTATCTTTACATGATAGTACGTATCCTGAAGGTCTAACAAGCACATCCAGTTGTCTCTGCACAAGAAGGGCAGAATGGACTGCAGCGTTACCATCCGAAATTTTGTCTTCTGCACAGATTTGCTCAGTCTGCTGAGGTCCAAAATGGGTCTCCAGTCTCCTGTCTTTTTTGGTACCAAAAAGAACCTGGAGTAGATTCCGGATCCTAGCTGGTCTGCTGGGACTGCCTGGATGACTCTTTTTTCTAACAGCTTTTTTACCTCTAGCTGTGCCTGACCCCTTTGTCCGGGTGGTACGTCTGGGAGGGGTCTTGGCGGTTGGATCGGAGGGGAAATGAAGGGGATTTTGTAACCCTCGGATATGATCGACTGTACCCATTTGTCTTGAGAGAGGGATTGCCAGGCTTCCGGGTACAGAGATAACCTTCCCCCGACTGCCTCCGAAGGTGGGCAGTCGGGCAGCTTCTCAGGGATGCTGAAAGGGTTGGTCAAAGAAGGATTCCCTGGAACCCTGGTTCTGTGGACCCCCTCTGCCCCTGGGGCGGCATCTATTATTGTTCCCCCCTCTGCCTCTGGGGGGAAGTTCACCACGTGCTGCAGGCGCGACTCCCTGTGGTTTGAGGAACCACATCTTTCCACCCTTCTGACCTTTAGGGTATGGTCTAGATGGTGTGGAAAAGTGGACTCCCACGGCAGAGAGAGTCTTACCATCTTGCTCGCACCTGGTGAGGGTATTCTTCACCTGAGGTCCAAACAACTCTGAACCATCAAAGGGAGTGTTGGTGAAGGACGCCTTGAAGGGATCAGCAAAATTACAGAGTCGCATCCAGGCGTGACGTCTTAACGCAACACCTGTGCCTGCGGCCCTACTCGCTCCATCGGCTGCATAAGAGATAAGCCGCATGGAGGAGTTGGCAATGGAATTCAGGGTAGCCAGCTGGGAGTTAATCTTGTCCAGATACCCCGCAACAGAAGGATCCTGTATGGTTTCACCCAGTTCTTTGAGCAAATCTCTCTGAAGGCGGGTGAAATGACATAAATAGTTCAGCGACCGCATGGCAAAGGTTGCTGAAGCAAATGTCCACTTACCGTACCTGTCCACAGTCCTGGACTCTTTATTAGGAGGATGAACAGGTACAGAAGGATCAGCTAATTCCTTCTTAGTGGCGGCTGCTACCACCATAGCATCTACCGATACACCTTTGGTCAGAAATGGTTTGTCTACCGGAGCAGAAATAAATTTAGAAGGCCTCCTAGGGGTAGGTTCCATCGATTCAGGAGCTGCCCACACCTTTCTGGCCACTACTTCCATCAGTGGGTTGAAAGGAGGGGACACCCAGGAGGTGGAATGGCGAGACCCAAAAGCGTCAAGGTAAACCGACTCGTCCACGGAGGGTTTGAGGGTGGACCAATTCCCCCTCTGTTTCAGGATCTCTAGGATGTCTGAAAAGGAGACATCCTCAGAGGGGGATCTCGGGGAACCCTCCGACTCATCCAAGTCGGTGTCCGAAGTGATAGACTTGGGAGAGTCTACGTGCTTCCTCTTGCACTTTCTTTTCCTAGGGGGTTCCCCTGAAGCTTCAGGGGAGGCCTCGGATGAAGAAGAGACACCCAAAGTGGGTACCCTATGCTTTGGATCTCTGCTATCAATTGCCAGAGAATGACCAGAGACCGTAACAGGCACTGTAGAGGGAGGAGCTGAAGGAACCAACATTGGAGCGGACACCGGATCCAGCATGCTCCTCATCACCTGAAAGGCTCCCCTATCAGGCACAGAAGAAAGTCCTGGCTCCGAGGATACCAGGACCGCTCCCGGCACCGACAGAGAAGGCTCCGAGAATGATGTCGGGGCAGAACTAACCAGTGCCGATGCTCCGAGAGGAAGAACGGGGCCGGACAAGGGTCCGATGCCACTTGCTCCCTCGGAGCCGACGATGGAGTCCCGGCACCTGGACCTCTCCATGGACGGCACCAATGACGAGGTCGGAGCCGACGATGCCGGGGCCGAAGGTGGTAGTATCGGCTCCAATGTGGGTAAGGTCCCGGTTCTGACAAACTCCGGCTCCGAGCTCAACTGAAGAGTCGGAGGAGGAATCGAAATTGGCACAGAGGGAGCCACAGTCTGGTGAGATGGGCTTTGGAGTATTTGGGCCAGTGCCTGAGACTTGAGGAGTCTACTGACCACCCTCTCAATGTCATGGTCGGACAGCCTGGAAGACCTGGAGGAATGAGTCCTATGACTCTGCTCCGACAGTAAGGGCGATCCTGGAGCCGAACGAATGGACTCTACGGAGGGTGACCTAGAGCGCTTGCGCGCTGTCGGCTCCGATACGGGTTTCGGAGCGGGCAAAGTCTTGCTCGCATCGGATCCGACTGGAGCCGATGTCGGAGCACTTTCGGTTCCGCCAGCCATCGACTCAAGAAAGGGAGCCGAGGGTTTGGCGGGCTTGGACGACTTCCCCGAGCCAGACTTAGACGGGGAGTCATCAGGCTTCAATAAGCCCCTCAAAATTAGGTTATTGCGGCGCTCCTGCAGGACTCTTGGACTAAATCCATGACAAACGGAACAAGAGTCCTGCAGGTGCAAGGGTCCCAGTCAATAAATGCAAGAAGTGTGACCGTCTGTCAGAGACATCTTCTGACAGCATGAGTCACACTTCTTGAATCCTGAGACTTAAGTGTCTTTGGACATTATAGTGGACACTAACAATCTAACACAGTCAGCACACACAACTCACTCAAACACTCACACAAGGGGAGAAGTTAAAGGGCTGACTAGGAAAACCCACACACACCCACTCAATAAGGGCAAACTATAGGGATAACTATAGAAAAACTAAAGCCCGAAGGCCCATTTATCAATTTGACTAAAGGAGGGGGGGGTTAACGAAAACTGTTAATAAGCTTTTAAGGGTAAGATAATGAACAGATAGGGAAAACTAACCTTAAATTTTAAAAGTCCTCACAAAAAGAAAAAAATTTTTTACACTGACCTGAGCCGGTAAAAACGCAACCTCGCAGCAAAGCGGCAAACGAGATCTGGGGAGTTAGCGCATGGTATTGTGGGATATAGGGCTGCCTCGAGCCGGTAAAAATAGCTCTCGAGCTATAGTATAGGCCGAGTCGGAGTCGAGGATTGGCTCCGAACCCATCCAGCAAGAATGAAGGCGAGAATGACAACTTAACATTTATTATTTCCGCGTCAGTTGCCGTCACTCCGGCCTGACGTCAGGTCGTCAGGGGTATAAAAGCAAGCAGCCTACATCAATCCATCAAGTTTTTTTTGCCCCAAATGTCAGGAGCCCCCCCAATAGGGAGCTAAGCTATGGTGGAAAAATCAGCACCAGTAAAAAGTAAATAACAATACCAATAGCCCTGCAAGGGATGAGTAATATACACATAGAGGAGACAGAAAGAAAAGGGGGCTGGAGGGAGGGGAAACCAGGACTGCAACAGTGAATACACTCGAACATCTACATTTATGGTAAGTGTACACAACTGTACTGTCCTTCGTGTTTCACTGTTGCAGTCATCACACTTGTGTTGATTCTCTAAGCTGTAGAAAGGGTGGCGGCAGTCAAGAAGAGTTTGGGCTGGCTAGTATGCCCTGCAGGACCTGCAGCTGCAAAACCCGCCCTGGATTTGAAAAATATAGACAGGTGGTAATGCTTGGTGAATGTGTGTACAGAACTCCAGGTAGCAGCCTCCGGAATGTCCCTGGTAGGGACTCCCCTGAGGAATGCTGTAGAGGTAGAAGTTGCAATAGTGGAGTGTGTTCTGACCCCCTGAGGGGTTGGTTTCCCATGGTGTTTGTAGCAGAACTGGATATGGTGTGCTATCCATATAGAAATTGTCCTTTTTTTAAATGGCCTTGCCCTCTAACTGAGTAATAACTGGTCAGATTTCCTGAAAGGCTTAGTCCTATCCAGGTAGGATCTGAGCTGTCTGTGCACATCCGAGTGCAGGATCCTTTCCCCCTTATTTTGAGGATTAGGGAAAAAGGTTGGCAAATGGATAGATTGGTTGAGAGCCACACTGGACACCACTTAAGGCATAAAGGAAGGTTTAGTCCTGAGGGAGACGCTGTCAGCATGAAAAATAATGAAGGGTTCCACAGCCATAAGTGCTTGTATCTCAGAAACTCTTCTCGTTGAAGTGATAGCCAGGAGCAATGCTGTTTTCCAAGAGAGGAATTTCAACTCCGTTGATGCTGCAGGCTCAAAAGGGGGTAGTGTGAGCTTTTCCAGTACAAAGTTAAGGTCCCAAGCAGGGGTGGGTGCTCTCCTTGGTGGCCTTAAGTTGCTTGCCCATCTCAGAAACTGTTTGATGAGAGGGTGAGAGAAGAGTTGTGGCTCAGAGTTGTAATGAGCTGAGATGGCAGAGAGATAGATCTTAACGGAGAAGGACAGGCCTCTGTGGAGTAGATCTGCTGAGTAAGCCAGGATTAGAGGTAGGGAGGGCAAAGTTGTGTCCTCTCCTTTAGACTGAATCCAGGAGCAATACCTTTTCCACTTATTAGCATAGGATTTCCTTGTACTGGATCTTCTGGCTTCAAGAATGACTTCCAGCACCTGCTTGCCTAGGCTGGTCACTGGGGGAGAATTCAAGGAATAAGCCTGGCTGCAAGACTCAGGGTTTGCAGTTGCGGATGCAAGATCTGTCCCCCTACTGAGTGAGCAGGGTCAGGCTGGGTGGCACCGGAGACAGGCTGCGCAGGAGTGGGTACCAGTGCTGGCTTGGCCAGTCCGGGGCAACCAGAATTGTCCTTGGTCTGTCCCGTCTTATCTTGAGCAATATTCTTGAGAGAAGGGGCAGAAGGGGAAATGCATATATTGAGAGGTTTACTCACTGGAAGGATAGGGCATCCACTTTCCAGGCCATGCTGTGAGGTGTCCTGGTGCACAATTTTCTGAGCTGGTGATTGCAGGGGGAGGCAAAGACATCCACCTCTGGGGTCCCCCATTTCTGAATCAGAAGGCCGAAGGTGCTGGGCTCCAACTGCCACTCATGTGGGTCTAGGACATTTCTGCTTAAGTTGTCTGCCAGTGAGTTTTGTTTGCCTGTCAGGAATTGAGCATGTTCCACAGGGTTATGGCTAGCCTGCAGAGTGGGTAAAAGTGTGTTCCCCCCTGCTTGTTGATGTACCACATAACTGTGGTGTTGTCTGTTTTTATTAGCAAGGGTCCTGGTGACAGAAGGGATCTGAAAGCTGTAGGAGCGTGCTGAATAGCTAGCATCTCTTTTTGGTTGATGTGCAGATGAATTTGACTTGGGCTTCAGTGGCCCTGAATGCACTTGTCGTCCAGGTGTGCCCCCCAGGCATAGTGTGATGTGTCGGTGGTTAGGGTCTGGGCGGCGTGGGGTTGAGTAAAGGGAAGTCCCTTGTTGTGGTTGCATGCTGCTGCCCACCAAAGAAACTCTGTCGTTAGACAAGGTATGATAGGAATGACCGTTTCCAGGGCCTGAGAATGTTTGCACCAAAGACTTTTTAAGTACCATTAACATTTCCTCATACGAAGTCTGGCATATGGAATTAGTAGGATGCATGAGGCCATGAACCCTAGGGCCTGCAGAATTTTCCTTGCGGATAGCTGGGTTCTCTTGGCCATTTGAGTGAAGTAGTCTGTCAGATAGGCTTGTTTTTCTGGAATAAGGAATGCCATCTGGGATGCTGTGTCCAAGTTTGCTCCCAGGAATACAATCTTTTGACTGGGGACTACTTTTGATTTCTTTTTGTTGATGGTGTACCCCAGGGAGGTTAGAAGTTGTTTTTTACAAATGTCAGGTGCTGCAACAGCATTTCCTGACTGCCTGCCTGAATCAGGAAGTCGCCCAAGTACAGGTAAATTTTAATTTTTCTCTGTCTGCCGTAGGCAATGGCTGGAGCCAGGCATTTTGTGAATACTCTGGGAGCAGTGTATAAGCCATAAGGAAGTGCAGAGAACTGATAATGCATACATTCTGCCCTGAAGCGTAGATATTTCCTGCATGGGTCCCTGACAGGGATGTAAAGATAGGCTTCTTTTAAGTCTAGGATGGCTAACCAGGCATCTTTGGCTAGCATGGGAAGAAGCTGCTGCAGGATGAGCATTCTGAATTTTGGTACCACCAGGAAGGTGTTTACAATGGAAAGATCTAGGATTGGGCACCAAGTGCCCTCTTTTCTTGGTACCAGGAAAAGTCTGGAACAGAAAACTTGACCTATCTCTTCCACAGTAACAGGATGAATTGCCGTTATAGAGAGCAGTGATTGAACTTGGTTTTGTGCCTCTGCCCACTGGTTTGGAGGAAGGTCTGGGAACCTTTTTTGGGGTTGGCAGTGAGTGGAAGCAAAAATTTGTACCCCTGAGATACAGTGTTGAGGACCCATCAATCTTTGGTTTTGGGAGTCCATTGTTTTTTGCATGATGGGCAAGATTTCCTCTTAGGGGCACAAGCAGTTGGGCAGAGGTGAGGAATGGAGTTGAGAAGTTTTTGTGAATTCTTTCCATAAGGGGGTGGCTTAGCTCTCCCTGTTTTTGAAGTGAAGGCACTCCATTGCTTAGATCTCTGCATACCCTGAGACTGTAGTCTGGGGGGGGTCTGCTTCCCCTGGGTCTAGTTTGAGATGGCCTTGAAGGGGCTGGAAAGGACCAATGTTTCGAGGGGCAATGCCTACTGAATCTAGGAGGCTGTACTTGCAAGAAATCTTTGACTGTCTGCATAGATTTAGCTTTTTCTTCCATCTTTTTAAGAACCTCTTCTGCTTTGGTGCCAAACAGATTGTCTTTGTTCAAAGGAGTGTCTAGTAATATTGATTTGACATGATCTGGCAAGGTCTGCTCCTTGAGCCAAGCATGCCTTCTCAGTACAGAACCAGTGAATGCTGCCCTGCAAGATGCTCCAAGGGCGTCAAAGCCACATTGCAAAGTATGCTTGCTGACTTGGCTTGCAGAATGCATAAGCTCTTGTAATTCTTTATTTTCTGCACAGTCTGTAAAGGTAGCTATGTTTTACTTAAGTTTCATAATATGTTGTTGGTACTTCAGCATATGAAACTGGCAATTCAAAGCCCTAATGGCAAGAGTTGCAGAGGTGTATACTTTCTTACCCCATCTGTCTAAAGCTCTGGAATCCCTGTCCGAATGGGTGGGATTCTTAGCTGTAGTTGCTTTGACACCTTTAGGCCCCTGGGAGATGTCCTTTGGGTCAACAATAGGATTTTTGAAAAGGAATTTGTGAGAGTCAGGAAAGTACAGTTTTGTACCTACCATAAATGTAGATGTTCGAGTGCTCATACAGCTGCAGTCATTACAGATGGGTTATCCTGCCATCAGGCGGGTCCTCGGTCAGCCGAATTCCAAAGTCTAAGTCCGGCGTCAGTTGTCGTCGCTTCTTCTCTGACGTCAGTGCGGCAGGGGTATAAAAAGAGGCAGCCGACGTAATTTTCTTCAGTTTTTCTTGCCCCAGATGTCAGGTGCCCCCAGAAGGAAGGCAAAACATAATATTATGCAAACATGCAATGTAGATAAATCAAAAACAGTAGTTGCAAGCAAATACACCATAAAAGAATACCCCAAATAGGTTGTATGATAAAGGTGTTTGTCATAAGGCCTGTCCTAAGAGGGGATGGTGGGAGGGTAACCTGGACTGCAGCTGTATGAGCACTCGAACATCTACATTTATGGTAGGTACAAAACTGTACTATGTTCATCGTGCATACAGCTGCAGTCATTACAGATGGGTAGAATCCCAAAGCTAAGTAAGGGTGGTAGGCACTAAGTGGAACTAGGAGGGGCGAGGATGCCCTGCCCGACTGCTGTGGCAAAGCCCGCTCTAGATTTTGAGTATAGTGGAAGGTGGTAGTGCTTGGAGAAAGTGTGCACTGAACTCCAAGTAGCTGCTTCCAAAATGTCCTTGGTAGGGACCCCCCTGAGGAAAGCTGCAGAGGTAGCTGTAGCCCTGGTGGAGTGGGATCTGATGTATACAGGCACAGATTTTCCATGAAATGAATAACAAAAGCGTATGCAGTGGGCTATCCATTTTGAAATTGTCTGTTTGGAAATAGCCTTTCCTTGAGCACCTGTAGCATAGGACACAAAGAGCTGCTCAGATTTCCTGAATGGCTTTGTTCTGTCCAAGTAATAACGAAGTTGTCTGTGAATGTCCAAGGAATGTAGTAGTTTCTCCCCTTTGTTCTGTGGATTTGGATAAAAGGTAGGTAAATGAATAGTCTGATTCAAAGCTACACTGGATACTACCTTTGGCATGAAGGTAGGGTTGGTTCGTAAGGAAACTCTGTCCTGATGGAAAATGATGAATGGTTGCACAGCCATGAGGGCCTGTAGTTCCGAAACCCTGCGTGCTGAGGTAATAGCCAGAAGGAAGGTTGTTTTCCATGACAAATATTGTAGTTCTGTTGAAGAAGCCGGCTCAAAGGGAGACAGGGTCAGCTTTTCCAATACGAAGTTGAGGTCCCAAGCTGGGACTGGTGGTTTCCGTGGGGGTTTTATATTTTTTGCCCCTCTGAGGAACTGCCTTAATAGAGGATGTGAGAATAAAGGAGGATCTGTATTGTATTGTGCAGAAATGGCTGAAGCGTGGATCTTGATGGAGGAGAAGGAAAGGCCACTGTTTAACATCTCAGCTAGGTACTGTAAAATTTGAGGTATATTTATTACCCAAGGATTCTGGCCCTTTTCTTGATTCCAGGAACAAAATTGTTTTCATTTGGCGGAGTAGGCTTTTCTAGTAGAGGGTCTTCTGGCCTCCAAGATGACATCCTGCACCTCCTTGGAGAGGAGAGTCTGTTGGGAAATTAAGGTATTCTCCATGCAGCTAGATTTAGGGTTTTGAGCTGGCTGTGAAGGGTTTTGTAGTTGTGCTGGGACAACAGAAGAGGGACTAGAGGTAGGATCCATGGTGGGGAGTGTGTCAGGCTCTTTAGGAGAGGATACCAGTGTTGTCGTGGCCAGTCTGGAGCAATGAGAATCATTTGTGGCCTCTCTGCTCTGGCTTTTAATAGAACTTTGGTCAGTAGAGGAAGAGGCGGGAAGGCATAGACTGTCAATGTTGTCCAATTGAAAGAGAGTGCGTCCACTTTCCAGGCCTGTGGATGATAGGTCCTTGAACAAAATTTTTCCAATTGGTAATTTCTGTGGGTAGCAAGTAGATCTATGTCTGGCTGTCCACATGCCTGAGTTATTTTTGAGAAAACTTGAAAATGCAACTTCCATTCATGTGGGTCTGTCATATTTCTGCTTAAGTTGTCCGCCAGTGTGTTTTCCTTCCCTGGCAGGAATTGTGCCTGTAGTTGAATTTGCAATTCCAGTGCTGTGTTCCATAGGGTCATGGCTTGCCTGCACAGGGGGTATGAATGAGTTCCCCCCTGTTTGTTTATGTACCACATTACTGTGGTGTTGTCTGTCCTTATCAATAGCTGGCCTGGATGCAGTAGGTCTTTGAAGATCATAAGAGCATTTTGCACGGCTAGCATCTCCTTTTGGTTGATGTGTAGGTGCTTCTCTTTTTGGGACCATTTTCCCTGAATGCACTGATCTGCCATGTGTGCTCCCCAGGCGTAGTCTGAGGTGTCCGTTGTGATGATTTGAGTTGCTTGAGGTACACAGAAAGGGAGACCTGTGTTTCTTTGGCATGCTTGAGCCCACCACAAAAATTCCTTTTGAGGGCATGGAATGAGTGGTATAATTGTTTCCAAGCTGTGGTTGTGTTGAGACCATAAGTTTTTTAGGTACCATTGTAGTTTCCTCATATGCAGCTTTGCACATGGTATTAGTAGGATGCAAGATGCCAGTACTGAAGAAATTGCTTGAAACCACCACGAATTGAATCAAACAGCATTTAATAATAGGAATAAAACAGGAACAAGCGCTTTCACGCAATAAGATTGCGCTTCATCAGGTTACAATCATACAAAACTTCCATTACCTTTTATAGTAGTTCATTAACCACAATTATTCAGTTAACCAATTAATTAATTCAATTAATTCATTCAAAAATCGCATTCTTAAAAACACGTCAAAATTTCATGTTCAACGACCTAATACACCATTTAAAACGAACATCCTGATAATATTGTTTATAAGTTCAACAATACCCATCATTTAAAATTTATGATCAATGTACTTATATCAATATGCATAAATTTTCCGTAATTGCTAACAATAAGCCTCATTAACTATAATTCAGGAAATAATGCCCATATTTGGAGAGAAGATAGCTTAGGGTATGTCTTTTCTTATCAGTCTTGTTATCAAGTTAAAACGCCAACTTCATAGTGTTGCATTTAGTTCAATATGATTAGAAACATAAAATTCACAGCATAACAAGCCAAAGACAATAGACCAAATACATCCTAACTAAGACATAATAGAACCAACCATTTCTAATAATAAAATCAAAAATTAAAAATATATATATAGATGTCCATTATAAAATATGGCGCTGCACAAAACATTTACATATATCTTCAGTGATGCATGAGGAACAGTTAGTATAGGACTGCTTGTTTTTTAAAGACAGTTTCGCAAAACAGGCCAAGCATTATCATCTATGCCATATGAATGCATATCCAAAGTCAAAGGAGCTACATATCGCGTCCATCAAGACCATGGCGTGAGTCATAACAAAAAGTGAACAGATGCTACGCAAAGCAAAAAGTTGTGCAAGGAATGATGACAAAAGCAACACAAGCAACCAAGTATCATTTGCGTATGCTCCCGGCATAATAACATGCTATTCACAAAACTCCTTTTCATTTCGATAAACACCATCTGTCACTCAAAACTAACCAACTAAAGCCTTGAGCTTATCGAACATCAAAATTGGAATACAATATGCACAGGGCCCATCAAAATGTAAAATATAAAACTGAACAAAAGTGACACATTAATTAGCTGAATCTATAACATCTAAAAAATCTAAAAAATCTAAAGGATGCAAGATGCCATGAATCCCAGAGCCTGCAGGACTTTCCTTGCAGTTAGTCTGGTGAAAGTTGCCATTTTGTTGATGTATTGAGACAGTTGCCCTTGTTTGTCTGGCGCGAGGTAGGCCATCTGGGTGGTTGTATTTAAGCTGGCACCCAGGAAAATTATCTGTTGAGAAGGTATTAGTTTTGATTTATTTTTGTTCACTGTGTATCCCAGGTAGTTTAACAGTTTTATTACAAACGCCAGATGCTGCAGTAGAATGTCCTTGCTGTCCGCTTGGATCAGGCAGTCGTCCAGATATGGGTAGATTTGTATTCCTTGTTGTCTGCAGAAGGCAATTACTGATGCCAGGCATTTCGTAAACACTCTGGGCGCAGTAGATAAGCCAAAGGGCAATGCAGAGAATTGGTAATGGGTTGAACCTGCAAGAAATCTGAGGTATCTTCTGCAATCTTGTCTGATAGGGACATGCAGGTATGCCTCCTTGAGGTCCAATGTTACCAGCCAAGACTCCTTGCCCAGCATGGGAAGAAGCTGCTGTAATGTGACCATCTTGAATTTTGGCACCTGTAGATATGTGTTTAGGATGGATAGGTCTAAGATGGGTCTCCAATCTTTGTCTTTCCTTGGTACCAGGAATAGTCTGGAATAAAAACCTTGACCTTGTTCTTTTGCAGGTACCTCTTGAATCGCTTTCACATCCATGAGAGCGGAAATTTGTCTTTGTGCCTCTGCCCTTTGATTTTGTGGCAGGTTTGGCAAGCCTCTCATTTTTGGAAGGGTGTGAAAGCCTCTGTCTATAATGTCCAGAATCCATTTGTCTTTTGTAACAATGTGCCAGTTTTTTGAAAATAATGCCAGTTTTCCGCCCAAAGGTGCTGCCATTAAAGCTTTGTTTGGCAGGCATAGGGGGAAGTCATTGTGTCTGTTTTCTAAATGACTGTGATCTATCTTCTCCACCTCTTGGGGTTGGTGCTTGCCACTGTCTAGCTCTGTAAGATCCTTGAGGTTGTCCTCTACCCCTTGGGCGTCTGTATCTGCCCCTTTGAGGTCTGTCCGTGGCTGGAAAGGACCAATTTTTTTAATGGCCAGTTTCTGCTGAAGTGTGGAGGTTGTACCTGCATGAAATCTTTCACTGTTTGCATAGATTTTGCTTTTTCCTCCATTTTCTTTAGTACCTCCTCAGCTTTAACACCAAACAATACATCTTTTTGAAGTGGTGCATCTAATAACTTTGCTTTGACATGCTCTGGTAAGGTTTGCTCTTTGAGCCAAGTATGTCTACGTATAACAGATCCAGTGACAGCAGCTCTACATGAGGCCTCTAAAGCATCAAAACCACACTGCAAGGTATGTTTACCCACTTGCTCTGCTCCATGCAACAAATCCTGCAACTCTTTCAAATCTGGTTGTTCTGTTCGGTCATTTTGCTTTTCAGCTGAGATAACAAAAACTGTTGGTACTTTAACATATGAAATTGACAGTTTAATGCCCTCATGGTTAAGTGGCAGATGTATACACCTTTTTCCCCCACCTTTCTAATGCTCTGGAATCTCTCTCTGAAGGTAAAGGGTTTTTTGCAGTAGAGGCCTTTATTCCCTTGGGACCCTGTGAAATTGTTTCTGGGTCTGCAGTATGGCTTTTATAAAGGAACTGGTGAGAATCAGGAACCCGGTAATACCTGTCGGGTTTAACAGGGGCTGGAGGTAAAGAATCTGGATTAAGGCTGGCTTCTGCGTACACATCATCCAAAATATCTAAAACAGGAGGGATAGCCAAGGGCCTATGCTGGGGGAGCAGTAGAAATTCCTTGAGCCTTTTCTTGGAATCTGAGTAATCTTGGCCTTCCCAGTGGAAGTGTTCCCTCAATGTATGCAGGGTTTCCCCAAAAGAGTAGTCCTCAGGGGGGGAGACCGAGGGAATAGACTCCTCAGCATCAGCGTCTTCAAAAGGGGAATAGGCATAATCCTGGTCCTCAGAATGGTCTGAGGTAATAGAAGCCTGGTCTGAGGAAGGGTAGTCTTCCTCCAATCTGGGTCTTTTGTCAGAGGGGGGTTGAGAACCCCTGATGAGAGTTATCAAATCCTCAGCCATTTTAAGCATCTGCTTTTTAGGCATGGGGCCTTGAGAGGAGGTCTGGGGACCCTGTTTTTTAGTTTTCATGGCAGCTTTAGATTTAATGAAGAATTTAATAGAGAAGGTGGAAGGCCTGAAGACGCCTTCAGAAATGGCAGGCCTGACTAAATTTTCAGTTTCCCCGCCAGGAGTGGCGTCGGTATCTGCAGTGGGAATGGAGACCGAGGAGCCTGTGACCTCGGGTACTGAAGTCACCGGTAAAATAGTTTCATCGGTAGTCAGGGGATGCATAGGTGCCTCGCTGAGAACCGGAGAACCGGTAGTCGGCCTAAGCATGGTCTCAGTACTCGGTGCAGACCTCGGATGTCGGTCCTTGTCTTTGCGTCTTTTACTTAAAACTGGTGTTGGAGTATCCGACGACATGATATAATTAAATTTTTTTGCCAAAATAATGAAGGGCGAACTCCGCCTGGCACTTAATAGTTCGCTTGTTGAACCTAGCACAAAAACGGCAGGCCGAGACGTCGTGGTCTGGCCCTAAGCAAGGTATACAGAAAGAGTGGAAATCCTTATGCGGTATTTGCTTCCCACAAGAAATGCAATTATTAACTTTGTCTGACATTGGTCTGAGGCAAGAAAAGTTTCCCCAATGGGGTACTTAGCTTTAAAGAAAACTTCGGCTGAAATACTTTCGTAAATCTCAGGAGCTGGCCGACCGGCACTTGCGAACTGCTTCTGCTTCGGGCACCGCGCGGCAAGAAAGACTGAAGAAAATGGCGTCAGCTGCCTCTTTTATACCCTGCCGCACTGACGTCAGGGAAGAAGCGACGACAACCGACGCCGGACCTAGACTTTGGAATTTGGCCGACCGAGGACCCGCCTGACGGCAGGATAACCCATCTGTAATGACTGCAGCTGTATGCATGATGAACATCTCTGTAGTACCTGTCTGGTTTCCTAGGAGCAGGGGGTAAAGTATCAGGAGTTAAACTGGATTCCATAGACATCATCCACAACATCCAGGACTGGGGGGGTATTGCTAAAGGCCTATGCTGTAACAAATCTAGTCTCTTTTTGGAGTGAAGATAGTCTTGGCATTCCCAGTAGAAATGCTCTCTTAAAGTATGTAAGGTTTCACCAAAAGAAAAATCTTCTGGAGGAAAAGCAGACGGAATGGATTCCTCTGCATCTGAATCCTCATAAGCAGATAAAGGCATGTCTTCATAATCAGATACCTCAGAGATGTCGGACTCTTGGTCTGTTAAAGCTTGTAGGGACAGGCCTCTTTTTCTCTTAGCAGGGAAAGGCTGACTTCCCCTAATCAGCATAATAAGGTCTTCTGTCATTTTAAGCATTTGATGTTGTGGCAAGGAAGCAGGTGCTTGAGTTTGGGTTGTCGGTTTTTTAGGTGTAGCGCGTACTCTTGGCCTTAGAAACTCTGTAGTTTTAGACAGAACTTAAAACGAGAAAGTTGTCGTCGGTTTGTGGCAAATATCAGTGGTGCGAAGAACTTCCTCAGAAGCCGGTGCCTGCTCAGCGGCTCTGGACTCATCCAAGATAGAGACATTTGCAGGTTCTGTAGTCGAAGAAGAGTCTCTCGGCATACCGGACTTCGAATGGGTCTTGGTAGAGGCCTGCAAATCCACTGAAGCGGGCATCAGGGGCTGCGAAAGAGCGCTCACTGAGTACCGGCGTACTGGCGACTAGCTTAACAGAAGCATCGTCGGCAGTTTTGGACCTGTGTGGTCTGTCTCTGTCTTTATCCTTACATTTTTTCGGAAGATTGGTAGTCGAATGGCTTACCGAAGCCATTTCGGAATACGGAGATCGAGAAAGTACAGTTGTGTACACTTACCATAAATGTAGATGTTCGAGTGTATTCACTGTTGCAGTCATCACTTTTCGGTTATCTGCTTGCAGTAGCCCTCAGTCGGCCTGATTAACAAAGTCTTGGGTCCTGCATCGGTTGCTGTCCCTTCTTCCATGATGTCAGGTTGTCAGGGGTATAAAATACACAGCCAAAGCCATTACATCAGTTTTTCTTGCCCCAGATGTTAGGTGCCCCCTTAATGGGAAGCGATTAAATCTATAAATATAAAAGGTTAGACCTCCAACAAAAAAGCAAATACACCAAAATGCTTTTGAAGATAGTAAAGGAAAGTAGAGGTATATCCAAAAAGGAAAAAGAAGGGGACTGGAGGGAGGGTAACCAGGACTGCAACAGTGAATACACTCGAACATCTTCATTTATGGCAAGTGTACACAACTGTACTACAGTCTTCGTGTTTCACTGTTGCAGTCATCACTTTTGGGTAGATTCTCAAAGCTAAGGATGGGAGGAGGAATTTAAATACAATTAGGACCAGCTAAAAGGCCCTGCAAGACTGCAGTGGCAAAGCCAGCTCTGGATTTAGAGAAAATCGGCAGATGGTAATGCTTGGTGAACATATGTACAGAACTCCAAGTACCAGCTTCTAGGATGTCCCTGGTAGGGATGCCTCTGAGAAAGGCTGTAGAGGTAGATGCAGCCCTGGTAGAGTGGGGTCTGATCGCCTGTGGGATAGGTTTTCCACAGGTTGACAGGTTGGTACTAGGCTATCAGCCCTAGGGCCTATACAAGCCTAGCCATAACAATTCCCTGGCTATTTCTTCCCACACTATTTACTTCCCTGGACCCCTGTCTAGCAGGGCAACTGACGTGATCCCCAAGGTGAATTTCCTTTCTCCCATCCAATCATCAAGGTTCCTTTTGAAGAGAACCAAAGAGTTGCTCTGCTTGACATGTATGGGCAGTCTATTCCAGAGTCTGGGGAGTCTCTGGGTCAGGAACCTATCCCCCTCCAGCATGTTTTGTTTATTGTGATGACAAGATTTAGATCCCTGGAGCATGCGGCTCTGAGGGATTGGAATTCCTTTAAGTGTAGCATGTCCAACAGCTCTGGGTTTGACATGGCCTTGTATGTTAAGCAGAGATCATATCGGAGTACACGATACGCGACAGAGAGTATAGCTGGAGGTTTTTAAGGCGGTCAGCATAGGGCATTTGCTTTAGGCCCGTGATTCTTTTAGTGAGGTAATTTCTGCGGCCTTTCCAGTTGTTGCAGATGTCTTGAGAGGTACAGACCAAATGGGGCATTGTATTCTATAATGGGTCTAATAAGGGATGAGTACAGTGGGACAATGACCTCCTTTTTTCTGGAAGAAAAGCCCTTAGTGATGAGGTGTGCCACATAGAAGGATTTCCTGACTGTTGTGGCAATGTGGTTATTGAAGGTGAGACTACTGTCCACCTGCATCCCCAAGTCTCTTATCACACTTTCGGTGTTTAGTGTACTGCCACCTATGTGATAATTCACTGGTACATGTTTTTTCCCATAGGGGATAACTATACATTTCTTGGCATTGAGCTAGAGCCCATGGCTTTGGCACCAATCATCTGTTTCTGTAAGGCCCTTTTGTACAGTATTCCACATCATTTGGGGATTCAATAATGGCTCCCAGCTTGCAGTCATCTGCAAACTTTGTTAGCCAGAGTCCCTTAGTGTTGGCTTGTACTTCAGAAAAGAAGATGCCAAACAACAGAGGTCCCAGGACTGAACCCTGAGGTACTCCACTTGTCTGGAGCTGGATTTAGAGTCAGCTACTTTTAAAGTGTGGGTTCTGTCAGTAAGCCAGTTGGCAACCCATCGAGTGACGTAGGGATTAAAGCCCAGCTTAGTAAGTTTATCTATGACTCCAGAGTGGGGGATGGTGTCAAAGGCCTTGGCGAGGTCCAGATAGGCTGTGTGGACTGCCTTACCCTCGTCCACGGCTCTGGAGACTGATTCGAAGAAGTCAATAAGGTTCAGGAGACAAGATCGGCCCTTCACAAACCCACACTGGGTGGGGTCCAGTGTTTTAAGGTTGCCAATGTCTTTGTTTATAAGTTCCATGATAATATGTTCCATGGCCTTGCAGATCAGGCTCGTCAGACTGATGGGGCGGTAGTTTCCGGGATCCAAGGTGGATCCCCCCTTGTGGAGTGGGATAACTGTAGCTGTGCGCCACTCAGTGGGCATGAAGCCTGAGGTGAGGCTATGATTAAACATGACACTTAGGTGAGGTGCCAGTTCATTTTGTAGTTCATGTAGTACACAGCCCGGGATGTTATCTGGTCCCATTGATGCTGTATTCTTAGTTTGGAGTGTGTGTTTTTTACCTGTGTGGCCTTTATTACCAGAATTTGGCAATCTTCCAGTATTGAGATGGGCCATTTAGGGGGTGAGGGGGGGTGTGAAGTTGGCACTGAATCGATCTACCAGGACATTGGCAATATCCTTGGGATCAGTATATTTAATGCCATTCTGTTGTAGCTCAGAGCAGATCTGAGCATTGCCATTTAGATTCTTGACATAGTTATAGAATGCCTTGTGGTTGTCTTTGGAATTTTTGGCAATTTTATTTTCTTAACTAGCTTTGGAGGATTTTATGAGGGATCTCAGCTTCTTACTGAGGCTGGTAAGGGTTTTTTTTGCATTCTGGGATTGTCCTCTTTTCTGCAACAGTTTTTTTCCTTTTGTTGTACAGTTTGTTTATGGCAGGGGACCACCAGATTGGCTTCCTTTTTTTGGAGGAGAGCATCTTGGTTCTATTTGGGATGGCACAATTCATGCATGAGTGGATGTGCTCGTACAGTGCCTTGGTGCAGGACTCAGCAGTTGAACTTTCAGTTCCCGTCTGCATGGGTGTCATGAAGTTTGTAACTTCTGGCTTGATTAGCATGAAGATGGCCTTGGAGAAGTCTTTTATGGAGGTTTCCATACTGGGGGGTGGGGGTGGGATGTGGATGTTAAGGGTGATTAGCTTATGGTCTGACCTGACCAACAAGGAGGTGACCATAGGTGTGGAGCATCGATTTCCCATGTTGGTAATGACCAGGTCTAGGATATTGGAGCCCCTGGTGGGACTATGGATTAGCTGCACCTGATAGCTCAGGGCTGTGTTCCACAATGCCATTGCTAGTCTGCAGAGGGGGTAAGAATGTGTACCCCTGCTTGTTTATGTACCATATAACAGTGGTGTTGTCCTTCTTTATCATTAATTTTCCTGGATGACTGTGGTCCTTGAAGGCTGTCAGAGCATTCTGTACAGCTAACATTTCTTTCTGACTGATATGCAGGTGCATTTGACTTGGGTTCCATTTGCCCTGAATGCACTTCCCTGCCAGGTGGTCACCCCATGCATAGTCTGATGCATCTGTTGTTAAGGTTTGGACAGCAGGGGGTAGTGTGAATGGTAGTCCCCTGTTTTGGTGGCAGGCCTCTGCCCACCAAAGGAACTCTAGGCGTAGGCAAGGTATGATAGGAATCATTGTCTCTAGATCCTGTGAATGTTGACACCATAGGTTTTTGAAATACCACTGCAGTTTCCTCATATGCAGCCTTGCATATGGAATTAGAAGAATGCAGGAGGCCACGAACCCCAAGGCTTGCAGTATTTGCCTTGCAGATAACTGGGTTCTTGTGGCCATTTGTTTGAAGTAGGTTGTCAAATGAATCTGTTTCTCTGGCATGAGGAAAGCCATCTGGGAAGTTGAATTCAAGCTTGCTCCCAGGAATATAATTTGTTGACAAGGTACCAGTTGTGACTTCCTTTCGCTTATGGTGTACCCCAGACAAGTCAGTACCCTTCAAACAAAGGTCAGATGATACAAAAGTATGTCCTGGCTTTCTGCCTGAATTAGACAATCATCCAGATATGGGTATATTTGAATATTTCTTTGCCTGCAGAATGCAATGGCTGGAGTTAGGTACTTTGTGAATTCCCTGGGCGCAGTAGATAAGCCAAAGGGCAGTGCAGAGAACTGATAGTGCATGTAGCCTGCTTTGATGCGTAGGTATTTTCTGCAAGAATCCCTGATAGGGATGTGCAGGTATGCTTCTTTTAAGTCTAGTATTGCCAAACATGCATCTTTGCCTAGCATAGGAAGCAGCTGGTGAAGAGTCAGCATCTTGAATTTTGGAATCACCAGAAAGGTATTTAGAGTAGAAAGGTCCAGGATAGGAGGCCATGTATTGCCTTTTCTGGGTACCAGGAAAAGTCTAGAATAGAACCCTTGTCTCTCTTCCTCTTCTGGTACCAACTGAATAGCCCTCATGCTTAAGAGAGAGAGTACTTGATTTTGGGCCTCTGCCCACTGATTTGGTGGTAGATCTGGCCACCCGCTTGGTGTTGGTAAGGTGTGGAAGTGAAATCTGTATCCTTAGGATACTATATTTAAAACCCATTTGTCCTGGGTAATGAGTTCCCATTTTCTGGCCTACAGGCCAACCTTTCCGCCTAAAGGAGCATTCAGTTGAGAAGTGCTTGGAAGTTTTAGAAGCAAGTCATTGAGACTTTTTTCCATAGGGGGAGTCTTACTACTCCCTGATTTGAGTGCGGAAATCCCCCACTGCTTAGTCTTGTGTGTCCCCTGGGACTGAAACCTGGGGTTTCTGCTATGTCTAGGTTTGGCTTGAGAAGACCTTGAAGAGTCTGGAAAGGACCCAATTCTTAGAGCGCCAGTGCATACTAAATCTAGGAGGCTGAACTTGTAAGAAATCTTTAACAGTTTGCACAGATTTAGCTTTATCTTCCATCTTTTAAAGAACTTCCTCAGCCTTGTTGCCAAACAGGCGGTCCTGATTTAAGGGAGCATCCAACAATTTAGCTTTAACATGATCAGGTAAAGATTGCTCCTTAAGCCAAGCATGCCTTCTGAGCACTGAACCAATAACAGCAGCCCTGCAAGAGGCCTCTAAAGAATAAAATCGACATTGCAAAGTATGTTTTCCAACCTGTTCAGCAGAGTGCATGAAATCCTGTAATTCTTTATTTTCTGCACAGTCAGGAATCAACATAATTTTCTGTTTAAGCAATCCAATAACATGTTGTTGATACTTTAACATATGAAACTGGCAGTTTAAAGCCCTAATGGCCAAGGTTGCAGAAGTGTAAACCTTCTTACCCCATCTATTCAGCGCCCTGGAGTCCCTATCAGAAAGGGTAGGATTTTTAGAAGTAGAAGCCTTAATGCCCTTGGGTCCCTGTGAAATAGTCTCTGGATCAGCAATAGGATTTTTAAAAGGAAACTTGTGTGAATCAGGAACCCTGTAATATCTGACAGGTTTTCTGGGAGCAGGAGGCAAGGAATCGGGGCCAAACTAGATTCTGAAAAAGCATCAACAATGTCCAGTACTGGAGGAATAGCTAAAGGCCTATGCTGAGGCAGGAGTAAGAAATCCCTAAGCCAAATCCTCTGGAGGGGAAGCAGAGGGAACAGAGTCCTCTGCACCAGAATCCTCATAAGTAGATAAGGGTAAAATCCACATCATCAGAATCCTGGTCAGAAGATTCATAAACAACTTCAGTCCTAGGTCTCTCAGAAGGGGGAGGCTGGCTTTCCCTGATTAGAGTTATAAGATCTTCAGCCATTCTTATCATTTGTTTCTTAGGCATAGAGGCCTGAGCATGCGGCCTGGGCGTCAGTTTTTTAGGCATGGTTCGAGATTTAGGCCTAAAAGAAGAAGGAGGCGTCTGTTTAATATGCAAGTCCGTAGGCCTGAATACACCCTCAGAAGCCGGTGCCTGAACAGCAGCTCCGGACCCATCCAAGGTAGAGACATCCGCAGGTTCCACAGTTGAAGCATCTTGCGGCATACCGGACTCTGAATGGGTCTCAGTAGAGGCCTGAGAATCAAAAGTAGCGGGTATCAGGCGCTGTGAAAGCGCCTCACTGAGTACCGGCGAACTGGCTTAGGAGAAGCGTTGTCGGCAGTTTTGGACCTCGGCGGCCTGTCTCTGTCTTCATCCTTGCATTTTTTCGGAATCCCATTAGTCGGATGGCTAACCGACAACATTTTTGGATAATTAAACCAAGAAGCGAAAACTTTTGAGGCGAAAATATACCGACGGCGGATAGTGCGCTGATTAAATAAAGCATAAAACCGACAGCACGGTACATTGTGGTCAGGGCCTAGGCAAGGAATACAGTACGAATGAAAATCTTTATGAGGTATTTACTTTCCACAAGTAATGCAATTAACTTTTACTGACATCGGTAAGGAGCAAGAAAAAGAGCACGAGGCAAGGTATCAGGGGCCAATGGGGTACTTTGCTTTAGTTGAAGACCTCGGTTCTGAAACTCGAAAACGAAAATTTCAGGAGTCGGTCGACCGGCACTTGCGAACTGCTTCGGGCACTGCACAGCAAGAAAGACTGATGTAACGGTGTTGGCTGCGTGTTTTATACCCCTGACGTCATGGAAGAAGGGACAGCAACTGACGCAGGACTCAAGACTTTGTTAATCATGCCGACTGAGTGCTACTGCAAGCAGATAACCCAAAAGTGATGACTGCAACAGTGAAACACGAAGAACATCGAAAGTATTTAGCGACAATAAAGGCCCGACAATCAATAGTTCTGGCACTGAAGAAGGCACAAAACAGACAGCGAGGTATGTCGTGGTCTGGGTCTAAAAGTACAGTTTTGTACCTACCATAAATGTAGATGTTCGAGTGTAAACACTGCTGCAGTCATTACACTTGGGTTATCCTGCCGTCAGGCGGTTCCCTAGTCGGCCTGAGTTCCAACGTCTTGGTCCAGCGTCTGTTGCTGTCGCCTCCTCCCTGACGTCAGTGCGACAGGGGTATACAAGATGCAGCCGATGCCATTTTCTTCAGTTTTTCTTGCCCCAGATGACAGGTGCCCCCAAATAGGTAGGCAATTCAAATTGCTAGTAAAATATGCAAAAGAAAAGCAAACAACCATTTCTAGTTACCAGCAAATACTCCCCATAGGTAATAAAGGGTAGATGACCTAGGTAAGTACCAGAAAGAGAGAGAGAGGGGAAGGAGGGAGGGTAACCTGGACTGCAGCAGTGTTTACACTCGAACATCTACATTTACGGTTGGTACAAAAAGTACAGTTTTGTACCTACCATAAATGTAGATGTTCGAGTGCTAATACAGCTGCAGTAATCACAGATGGGTTTTCAGCCGTCAGGCGGTCCCTCGGTCGGCCGAATTCCAAAGTCTTGGTCCGGTGTCGGTTGTCGTCGCTTACTCTTCTGACGTCAGTAAGGCCAGAGTATATAAGACACAGCCGACGCCATGTTCTTCAGTCTTTCTTGCCCCAGATGTCAGGTGCCCCCAAAAGGAAGGCAATACATAAATAAGGCTTATCTACATATGCAGGCTATGCAATGTAATGCAAAATCATTGTAAGCAAGCAAATAAAACATAGCAGGATAACCCAGTCAGGTGGTATGAAGAGGTTGTTAGGCCCCATGCCTTTACCAAGTGGGGAAGGAGGGAGGGAAACCTGTACTGCAGCTGTATTAGCACTCTAACATCTACATTTATGGTAGGTACAAAACTGTACTATGTTCATCGTGCATACAGCTGCAGTAATCACAGATGGGTAGAGTCCCAAAGCTATGCATAGGGTGGTAGGTACTATGAGGAACTGGGTTGAGCCAGAATGCCCTGCAAAACAGCAGTGGCAAAGCCTGCTCTTGTTCTGGAATATAAGGGTTGGTGGTAGTGTTTTGTGAAGGTATGTACAGAACTCCAAGTGGCTGCCTCCAAAATATCCTTAGTAGGAATGCCTCTGAGGAAGGATGTAGAGGTGGCTGTGGCCCTGGTGGAGTGAGATCTGATACCAGTAGGGACAGATTTCCCATGATAGGAATAACAAAACCGTATGCAGTGGCCAATCCACTTGGAAATGGTCTGTTTGGTAACTGGTTTCCCTTGAGCCCCTATGGCATAGGACACAAAAAGTTGTTCTGATTTCCTGAAGGACTTTGTTCTGTCCAAATAATAACGTAGCTGCCTATGGATGTCTAAAGTGTGAAGCAGCCTCTCCCCTTTGTTTTGAGGGTTAGGATAAAAGGTAGGTAGGTGTATGGCTTGATTTAAGGCTACCCTGGATACCACTTTTGGCATAAAAGATGGGTTGGTACGAAGGGAAACCCTGTCCTGATGGAAGATGAGGAAGGGCTGCACCGCCATGAGGGCCTGTAGTTCAGAAACCCTACGAGCTGGAGTGATGGCCAGAAGGAAAGCTGTTTTCCAGGACAAATGTTGCAGATCTGTTGAGGCAGCAGGTTCGGTTCAAAGGGAGGCAATGTTAATTTTTCTAGTATGTAATTAAGGTCCCAGGCTGGTATTGGTTGCTTCCTTAGAGGGCTTATATTCTTAGCCCCTCTGAGGAACTGTCGTAAGAGTGGGTGAGAGAATAAAGGAGGATCCGTGTTGAATTCTGCAGAAATGGCTGAGGCATGTATTTTTATGGAAGAAAATGATAGTCCACTGTTCAGCAGTTCAGCTAGGTACTGTAAAACCTGAGGCAAGTTCCATTTTCTAGGGTCCTGGCCTCTTTTCTCATTCCAACAGCAAAACCGCTTCCATTTTGCAGAGTAAGCTTTTCTAGTAGATGGTCTTCTGGCCTCCAAAATAACATCCTGCACCTCCTTGGAAAGTAGGGACTGTTGTGGTGTCAAGGAATTTTCCATGCAGCGAGGTTGAGTGTTTTCAGCTGACTGTGAAGAGTTTTGTAGCTGTTCTGAGTCAGTAGGAGGGGCATTAGAGGCAGGGACCAGGGAGGAGTATGTGTTAGGCTCCTCAGGAGTGGATACCAGTGTTGCCTTTGCCAATCTGGAGCAATCAGTATCATCCTTGGTTTGTCTGTTCTTGCTTTCAAAAGCACCTTGGGCAGAAGGGGCAGAGGTGGGAATGCATAAACTGTCTATGCTGTCCAACTGAATGAAAGGGCGTCCACTTTCCAGGCCTTTGGATGAAAGGTCCTTGAACAAAACTTTTTCAGTTGATGGTTCCTGTGGGAGGCAAAAAGATCTATGTCTGGCCTCCCTCCACGCTTGGATTATCTCTGTAAACACCTGAGGATGTAACTTCCATTCGTGTGGATCTGTCATATTTCTGCTTAGAGTGTCTGCCAGTGTGTTTTCCAGTCCTGGCAAGTACTGTGCTTGAAGTTCGATTTGTCTTTCCAGAGCCAAGTTCCAAAGAGTCATGGCTAGTCTGCACAAGGGGTATGAATGTGTTCCTCCTTGTTTGTTTATGTACCACATTACTGTGGTGTTGTCTGTTCTTATCAGTAATTGTCCTGGATGCAGGAAGTCCTTGAAAGCTGTAATTGCATTTATTACTGCTAGCATTTCTTTTGATTGATGTGAAGGTGCTTTTCCTTTTGGGACCATCTGCCCTGAATGCACCTGTCCTTCATGTGCGCCCCCCCAGGCGTAATCTGAGGCGTCTGTGGTTATGACTTGTTTTGCTTGAGGCTTGCAGAATGGAAGGCCTGTGTTTACTTGACATGCTTGGGCCCACCATAGAAATTCCTTTTGCAAACCTGGAATTATTGGTATAATTGCTTCCAAACTGTGACTGTGTTGAGACCATAGATTTTTTAGGTACCATTGAAGTTTCCTCATATGCAGCTTTGCACATGGGATTAGAAGAATGCAAGATGCCATGAATCCCAGAGCCTGCAGGATTTTCCTTGCAGTAAGCCTGGTACTTTTGCTAGTGTTTTGAAGTACTGAGATAGTTGCCCTTGTTTTTCTGGCGTAAGATATGCCATCTGGGTGTTTGTGTCCAAGTTGGCACCCAGGAAGGTTATTTTCTGAGATGGTGCTAGTCTTGATTTCTCCTTGTTGATGGTATATCCCAGAGAAAGCAGTAATCGTGTCACATATGCCAGATGTTCCAGTAGTATGCGTTTGCTGTCCGCTTGGATCAGGCAGTCGTCCAGATAAGGGTAAATTTGTATCCCTTGAAGTCTGCAGTAGGCAATCACTGATGCCAGGCACTTTGTGAATACTCTGGGCGCAGTAGATAAGCCCAAGGGCAAAATTCAGAGAATTGATAGTGGATTGAACCTGCAAGAAATCTGAGGTATCTTCTGCAGCTTTGTCTGATTGGGACATGCAGGTATGCCTCCTTGAGGTCCAATGTTACCAGCCAAAACTCCTTGCCCAGCATAGGAAGAAGTTGCTGTAATGTGAGCATCTTGAATTTTGGCACGAGTAGGAATGTGTTTAGGATGGATAAGTCCAAAATGGGTCTCCAGTCGGTTCCTTTTCTAGGTACCAGAAAAAGTCTTGAATAAAAACCTTGACCTTGTTGGTGTGTAGGTACCTTTTGTATAGCTCTCATGTTTAGGAGCTTTGAAATTTGCAGTTGTGCCTCTGCCCTTTGAATTTGTGGCAGGTTTGGCATGCCTCTCATTTTTGGAAGAGTGTGAAATTGAAATTTGTAGCCTCTGTTTATAATGTCCAGTATCCATTTGTCTGTTGTGACAATATGCCAATTGCTTGCAAATAATGCTAGTTTCCCTCCCAAAGGTGCTGTCAGCTGAGACTTGCTTGGCATGGAAATGAGGGAGTCATTGGGTTTGCTTCCTGTATTGTTGTGCACTGTCTTCACCACCTCCTGGTGCTGGAGATTGCCATTGTCTGCCTCTATATGATCCTTGTGATTGCCCTCTGCCCCTTGTGCGTCTGTATCTACCTCTTTGGGGCTTGTCAGTGACTGGAAAGGACCAGTTTTTTGAAGGCCAATTTCTGCTAAAACGTGGTGGTTGGACCTGTAAGAAAGCCTTGACAGTTTGCATAGATTTGGCTTTTTCTTCCATTTTCCGTAGTATGTCCTCAGCATTAGTACCAAATAATACATCCTTTTGTAAAGGAGCATCAAGAAGTTTAGCTTTCACATGATCAGGTAAATTTTGTTCCCTAAGCCAGGCATGCCTGCGAATGACTGATCCTGTGGCAGCCGCTCTACTGGAAGCCTCTAGGGCATCATAACCACATTGTAAGGTGTGCTTACCCACTTGCTCCGCACTATGCATCATATCCTGTAACTCTTTTAAATCTGGTTGTTCAGGTTGAGACATTTTGTTCCTTAATTGTGATAACAGGTACTGTTGATATTTAATCATATGAAACTGACAGTTTAAGGCCCTCATGGCTAGGGTGGCCAAGGTATATACCTTTTTACCCCACCTTTCTCGAGATCTGGATTCCCTTTCTGCAGGGAGTGGATTCTTGGCAGTGGAGGCCTTTAATCCCTTGGGGCCTTGTGAAATGGTTTCAGGGTCAGCATTATGGCCTTTGTAGAGAAATTGGTGAGAGCTGGGTACTCTGTAATACCTATCAGGTTTTACTGGTGCAGGAGGCAGAGAATCAGGGTTAAGGCAAGCCTCCGAATAGACATCATCCAGTATATCCAAAACAGGGGGTATAGCCAGAGGTCTGTGCTGAGGTAACCAAAGAAATTCCCTAAGTCTTTTCTTGGAATCTGAAAAGTCTTGGCCTTCCCAATGGAAGTGTTCCATCAAAGTGTGCAAGGTTTCCCCAAAAGAAAAATCCTCAGGAGGGGATACAGAAGGAATGGACTGTTCTGCATCCGAATCCTCAAAAGGGGAGTAAGAGTGTTCCTCTGCATCAGAATGTTCTGATAAAATGGATCCCTGATCAGAAGAGGGAGATTCTTCCTCCACTCTAGGTCTTGTCAGGAGGGAGCTGAGAACCTCTGATAAGAGTAATTAAATCCTCAGCCATTTTAAGCATCTGTTTCTTAGGCATGGGTCCAGGAGATGGGCCCTGTGCAACAGGCCTCGTTGGATGCCTGGCTGCTTTGGATTTAGTAAAAGCCTTTATTGAAAAAGAAGATGAGGGCCTAAATACACCAAGGGTGGAGGTGGACCTGTCCACATTAGTAGGCTCGACATTAGCAGGGGCTTCGGTTGTAGTCTGGGAAAGGACCGAGGACCCAGCGGTCTCGGGTACAGAGAACACCACCAAAGGAGTGTCGTCGGTAGTCAGGGACTGCAAAGGCGTCTCGCTGAGAACCAGACCACGTGTAGCCTGTTTTGGCGTGGTGTCGGCGGGGACCGCGGGTCTCGCGTGTCGGTCCTTTTCCTTGCGTTTTTTGGACAAAACGGTAGTCGGAGTGTCCGACATCGTATAATCAAAAGCTTTACCAAAGTAGTGTTGGGCGAACTCCGCCCGGCTTGATAGTACGTTTATTGAAGGTAGCGCAGCGACAGCCGAGGCGGCGTGGTCTGGGCCCAAACAAGGTATGCAACGGGAATGGAAATCCTTATGCGGTATTTGCTTCCCACAAGAAATACAATTATTAACTTTTTCCTGACATCGGTCTGAGGCAAGAAAAGTTTCCCCAACGGGGTACTTAGCTTTAAGAAGACTTCGGTTCCAATTTTTTCGTAATTCAGGAGCTGGCCGACCGGCACTTGCGAACTGCTTCTGCTTTGGGCACCGCACGGTAAAAAAGACTGAAGAACATGGCGTCGGCTGTGTCTTATATACTCTGGCCTTACTGACGTCAGAAGAGTAAGCGACGACAACCGACGCCGGACCAAGACTTTGGAATTCGGCCGACCGAGGGACCGCCTGACGGCTGAAAACCCATCTGTGATTACTGCAGCTGTATGCACGATGAACATCTGTACTATGTTCATCATGTTACACCGCTGCAGTCATTACACTTGGGTGGAATCCCAAAGCTGAGGTAGGGAGGCTGGATCTATAAGGCATTAGGGGTGGCTATAAGGCCCTGCAGTACAGCAGTGGCGAAGCCAGCTCAGGATTTGGAGTATAAAGGCAAATGGTAATCTTTGGTGAAGGTATGCACAGAACTCCATGTTGCTGCTTCCAAAATATCCTTGGTAGGTACTCCTCTGAGGTAGGCAGTTGAAGTGGCTGTTGCCCTGGTGGAGTGAGATCTAATGCTGTTAGGTACAGGTTTCCCATGGTGGGTGTAACAGAAACGTATACAGTGTCCTATCCATTTTGAAATAGTCTGCTTTGAAATGGTTTTTCCCTGTGTTCCTGCAGCGTATGCTACCAATAATTGTTCAGATTTTCTGAAAGCTTTGGTTTTGTCCAAGTAGAAGCGTAACTGCCTGTGAATGTCCAAAGAATGTAGTAGTCTCTCCCCTTTGTTCTGTGGTTTTGGATAAAAAGTTGGCAAGTGAATAGTTTGGTTTAAAGCCACACTTGATACCACCTTTGGCATAAACGTAGGGTTAGTTCTTAAAGACACCTTGTCCTGGTGGAAGATGAGGAAAGGTTCCACTGCCATTAGTGCCTGTAATTCAGAAACTCTTTGTGCTGATGTTATTGCCAGTAGCAGAGCAGTTTTCCAAGAGATGTATTTTAAATCTGCTGTGCTAGCTGGTTCAAAAGGAGTAAAGTTAATTTTTCCAAAAGAAAGTTGAGGTCCCAAGTTGGTGTAGGTGCTCTACGGGGTGGTCTTATGTTTTTAGCCCCTCTGAGGTACTGTTTGAGCAAAGGATTAGAAAAAATTGGTGGATCCGTGTTGTAATGAGCAGAAATAGCCGAGGTGTGGATCTTGATGGATGAAAGAGAGGCCCTTGTCTAGCATCTCAGTTAAGTATTGAAGTATCTGAGGAATGTTTGGGACAAGAGGGTCAAGGCTGTGCGCTTGGTTCCAGGCACAGAATCTCTTCCATTTATCCGAGTAGGCTTTCCTGGTGCTAGGCCTTCTGGCCTCCAGAATGGCATCCATAACAGCTTTGGAGAGAGGCATTGCTTGCTTGACTAAGGAATTTTCCATGCAGCTAGATTTAAGGACTTTAGCTGGCTGTGAAGTATCTGATTGTTGTGCTGTGTCAACAACTGCGGGATTTGAGGCAAAATCCAGGGTGGTTCTTGTGCTAAGTTCTTTAAGATTGGGTACCAGTGCTGGCGTGGCCAGTCGGGTGCAATCAGGATCATCTTTGGCTCTTCCTGCCTGGCTTTTATGAGTACCTTTGGAAGGAGAGGTAAAGGAGGGAAAGCGTATACTTGTAGTTTTTCCAGCTGAATGAGAGGGCATCCACTTTCCATGCTTGTGGATGGTAGCTCCTTGTGCAGAATTTATGTAATTGGCAGTTCATTGGGGAAGCAAACAGATCTATGTCTGGGCTCATTCTCAATAGTTGTGGGCTCAATTCCCACTCGTGGGGGTCCATGATGTTTCTGCTTAGGTCGTCTGCCAGTGTGTTGTTCTCTCCTGGCAGGAATTGTGCTTGCAGATGAACTTGGTAGTTTAGAGCTGTGTTCCACAAGGTCATGGCTTGTCTGCAGAGGGGGTAGGAGTGTGTGCCCCCTTGCTTGTTTATGTACCACATAACTGTGGTGTTGTCTGTCTTTAGTAGTAATGGTCCTGGATGCAGCAGGTCCTTGAAAGCTATAATTGCATTTTGTACAGCTAGCATCTCTTTTTGATTGATGCGGAGCTGTCTTTGCTCTGTGGGCTACTCGCCCTGAATACATTTTCCTGCCATGTGTGTTCCCCAGGCGTAATCCGATGCATTTGTTGTCAGTGTTTGCTTGGCTGTGGGTTGAGTGAAAGGCTGTCCCTTGTTGAGGTGACAAGCTTGAGCCCACCATCGAAACTCCTGTTGTAGGCAAGGAATTAGTGGTATAACTGTTTCCAAACTTTGACAGTCTTGAGACCATACACTCTTTAGGTACCATTGTAGTTTTCTCATATGCAGTCTGGCATATGGAATTAGTAGTATGCAAGATGCCATGTAGCCCAAGGCCTGCAGAATTTTTCTTGCAGGGAGTTGGGTCTTTGTTGCCATTAAATGAAAGTATTGAGTCAGTTGTCCTTGCTTGTCTGGCGTGAGATAAGCCATCTGGGCCGTTGTGTTCAAGCTGGCACCCAGGAATATTATCTGTTGTGAGGGCACTAGTTTTGATTTCTTTTCGTTTACTGTGTACCCCAGGCAACTTAACTTTTTTACGTACGCCAGATGCTTTAGTAGAATGTCCTTGCTCTCTGCTTGAATCAGGCAGTCGTCCAGGTATGGATAAATTTGAATTCCTTTTTGCCTGCAAAATGCAATTACTGGTGCCAG
Source organism: Protopterus annectens (assembly GCF_019279795.1). Taxonomy (NCBI): domain Eukaryota; kingdom Metazoa; phylum Chordata; order Ceratodontiformes; family Protopteridae; genus Protopterus; species Protopterus annectens. The sequence continues at coordinate 981,252,986 of NC_056732.1, read as the reverse complement.
GCACTTTGTGAAGACCCTGGGCGCAGTAGATAAGTCAAAGGGCAGTGCAGAGAATTGATAGTGCATTGAACCTGCTAGAAATCTGAGGTATCTTCTGCAGTTTTGTCTGATAGGGACATGCAGGTATGCCTCTTTGAGGTCCAAAGTCACGAGCCAAGCTTTCTTGCCCACCATGGGAAGAAGCTGCTGTAGTGTCAACATCTTGAATTTCGGAACATCCAGGTAAGTGTTTAGTGAAGAAAGGTCCAGAATGGGTCTCCAGGCTTTGTCCTTTCTGGGAACCAGAAAGAGTCTTGAGTAAAATCCTTGTCCTTGTTCCTGTGGTGGCACCTTTTGAATAGCTCTCATGTCCATGAGTACTGTAATTTGTTTTTGAGCCTCTGCCCATTGGTTTGGTGGCAGATTTGGCATTCCTTTTAACCTTGGCAGAGTGTGAAAGTGGAACCTGTAACCTTGAGATACAATGTTGAGAATCCATTTGTCTTTGGTGATGCAATGCCAATTGTGATAGAAAAATGCCAGTTTTCCTCCTAAGGGGGCTGCCAAGAGAGAGCTGTTTGGCAGCTGCAGTGGAAAGTCATTGAGGTTGCTTTTTATAAGGTTAAGGCCTGTCTTCCCCTTCTTTCTGGTCTGGTGTATCCCACTGTCGAGGCCTGTAAGGACCTTGTGCCTGACCTCTACCTCTTGGATGTCTGTATCTGCCCCTTTGAGGTCTGTCTGTGACTGGAAAGGACCAATACTTTGTTGGCCAATTTCTGCTAAAACGAGGAGGCTGAACCTGTAAGAAATCTTTCACCTTTTGCATAGATTTTGCCTTATCCTCCATCTTCTTTAATACCTCCTCTGCCTTAACTCCAAACAGCACATCCCGCTGCAAAGGTGCATCCAATAATTTGACCTTAACATGATCTGGTAACGTATGTTCTTTTAACCAAGCATGCCTTCTAATGACAGAGGCTGTAACTACTGCTCTACAGGAGGCCTCTAAGGAATCAAACCAACATTGCAAAGTATGTTTTCCCACTTGTTCAGCTGCATGCAATTTAAAATTAGGAGGATCTGAATCTGGAAGCATCTTTTGTTTCAACTGAAACATCAAAAACTGCTGATATTTTAGCATGTGAAACTGGCAGTTCAGGGCTCTCATTGCTAAAGTTGCAGACGTATATACCTTCGTTCCCCATCTGTCTAATGCTCTGGAATCTCTGTCAGAGGGGACTGGGTTTTTTGCTGATGAGGCCTTAATCCCTTTGGTTCCCTGAGAAATAGTTTCAGGGTCAGCAACAGGGCTTTTGTACAGAAATTTGTGAGGGACTCTGTAATATCTATCAGGTTTAACTGGGGCTGGGGGTAAGGAGTCTGGGTTTAAGCTGGATTCAGTGTACACATCATCCACAATATCTAAAACCGGGGGGATAGCAAGGGGTCTGTGTTGAGGCAATAAAAGGAAGTCTCTGAGCCTTTTCTTGGATTCTGAGTAATCCTGGCCTTCCCAATGGAAATGTTCCCTCATTGTATGTAAGGTCTCCCCAAAAGAGCAGTCCTCAGGTGAAGAGACTGATGGAATTGATTCCTCAGCATCAGAATCCTCATAAGGGAGTAAAGAGTATCCTAGGTCCGAGGAAGAGTCTGAGGAAATGGACACCTGGTCGGAAGATTCATAGTCTGCATTCTGTCTTGGCCTTTTATCAGGAGGGGGATGGGTCCCCCTGATCAGGGTGATTAGGTCTTCGTCTATTTTTAGCATTTGTTTCTTAGGCATGGAAGCCTGTCCTGGAGAGAGTTGTGTCTGTTTCTTTGCCTTTAAGGGGGGCTTAGACTTAGCAGAGGGTTTAATGGTTAACTGGGTAAGTCTGAAAACACCCTCTGTAGCTGTGGATTGCTCAGCTACTTCAGTCCCCTCTGTAGGGTTAAGATCGGAAAGCTGAAAACCTAGTGCGTCCGAAGACCCTGCCTGCTCCATGTAGGAGTCGGAGGTGGTCTATGGTTCTGTGGAAGCGGTCATCAGGGGCTGCATAGGCGCCTCACTGAAAACCGGAGAACCGGCGACCGGCCTAGAAGAGGCCTTGTCTTTAGTTTTGGGCCTCGGATGCCTGTCCTTGTCCTTGCACTTTTTATGCATTGCGGTCGTCGGAAGTTCCGACGGCATGGTGTAATTGAATTTTCTGCCAAAATAATGTCGAGCAAAATCAAACCGACGTTTAATAGTGCGCTTGTTAAACCTAGCACAAAACCGACAACCAGTGACGTCGTGGTCAGGGCCTAGGCATGGAATACAATAGGAGTGGAAGTCCTTATGGGGTATTTGCTTCCCACAAGAAATACAGTTATTAACTTTTACTGACATCAGTCTGAGGCAAGAAAAAGTTTCCCCAATGGGGTACTTAGCTTTTTTAGAAGACTTCAGTTCTGGATTCAGAATGAAAATCTCAGGAGTCGGCCGACCGGTACTTGCGAACTGCTTCTGCTTCGGGCACTGCGCGGCAAGAAAGACTGAAGAAAATGGCGTCAGCTGCATCTTATATACCCCTGTCACACTGACGTCAAGGAGGAGGCGACAGCAACCGACGCCGGGCCAAGACTTTGGAACTCAGGCCGACTGGGGAACCCAAGTGTAATGACTGCAGCAGTGTAACACGATGAACATCAGGTGATGCAGTAAGAATGGAAATCTCGGTGTGGTATTTGCTTTCCACAGGCAATACAATTGTTAACTTTTTCTGACATCGGTTAGAGCAAGAAAAAAGGATCCCCAACGGGGTACTTAGCTTTAGAAGACTTCAGGATAATTCAGTTTGGAAACGAAAACTCAGGTAGAGGCCGACTGGCACTCGTGCGAACTGCTTCTGCTTTGGGCTCCTCGGCAAGAAAGACTGATGTAATGATGTGGCTGCCTGTTTTTATACCCCTGACGACCTGACGTCAGACCTGGAGCGACAGCAACTGACAGAAATACTAAGTCTCTTGTATTCAGGCCGACTGAGGGCTACCTGCAGGCAGATAACCCAAGTGTGATTACTACAACAGTGAAACACGAAGAACATCTTTTTGTTACCCGTCCACTCGTCAAGATTTCTCTTGAAGAGGGCCAGCGAGGTGCTCTGCTTGATATAAATGTGAAGCTTATTCCAGAGTATGAGCAGTCTTTGGAAGATGAACTTGTCCCTCCAGCATGCCCTGTTAACTGTGGTAATGAGGTAGTTATCTCTGGAGGATGTGGTGCGGTGGGATTGGATTTCTTTAGCATTTCAAGCAGGGTAGGGTTGGGTTGGACATGGGTTTTAAGTCAGGCAGAGATCACCTCCAAGTAGACAATAAGAGACCAAGAACAGCTGAGGTTTCTTGAGTTTGTCCATGTAGGACATGTGTTTAAGGCTTAGGATCATTTTTGTGATGTACTTTTGTGGCCTCTCCAGCTGTTGTAGGTGTCTGGTCAGGTACATGCCAAATGGGGCTTTCTATCTGATGACTGGTCTAATGAGGGACAAGTAGAAAGGGATGATGACCTCCTTCTTCCTGGATGCGAAACCTTTGGTTATAAGATGTGCCATGTAGAAGAACTTTCTGACCACAGTGGCAATGTGGTGATCGAAGGTGAGGTGGCTGTCGACCTGGATGCCCAGATCTCTTATGGCCTATTCAGTGGGCTCCCATCAATGTCGTAATTCGTGGGAAATGAGTTTTTTCCAAAGAGGATGAGACAAAGCATTTTTTGGCGTTAAGCTTCAGGCCATGGTTTTGACACCAGTTATTGGTCTCAGAGAGGCCCTTTTGTAAGATGTCTGCATCACTTGAGGAGTTGATGACTCTTAGCTTGCAGTCATCTGTGAACTTGGTCAGCCAGAGTCCTTCTGTATTGCCCTGGACATCTCAGAAGTAGATGCCAAACAGGGGAGGGCCCAGGACTGAGCCCTGTGAGACTCCACTCGTGACTGGTCGACAGTCTGACTTGGAATCTGCAACTTTCACTCAGTGGGTCCTGTCTGTGAGCCAATTTGCAACCCACCTAGTGATGTAAGGATTTATGCCTAGTTTGGTGAGTTTATCAATGATACCCGAGTGAAGAATGGTATCAAAGGGCTTGGCTAGGTCAAGGTAGGCTGTATCTACTGCCTTACCCTGATCCACTGCCTTGGTGACTGCCTCAAAGAAGTCAACCAGGTTCAGCAGGCAGGATCTCCTCTTGACAAAGCCAAACTGTGTGGGGTCAAGAGTTTGGAGATTGCCTATATCTTTGTTAAGCAGGTCCATGATGTGCTCCATAGCTTTGCATACCAGACTCCTCAGGCTAATAGAGTGATAGTTCCCAGGGTCTGTAGTTGCTCCCCCTTTATGGAGTGGGAAGACTGTAGCAGTGTGCCATTCATTAAGGACATAGCCTGAGGTAAGGCTGTGATTGAACAGGGCACACAGATGTGGTGCCAGTTCGTTTTGTAGCTCATGTAGGATGCAGACAGGGATATTGTCAGGTCCCATGGATGCTGTATTCTTGGGTTTGGACAATGCATCTTTTTACCTGTGCTGCAGAAATGGTTGGTACCACGCTTTCTTCTGGCATTGTGATAGGGTCCCTTGGGGGAGGGGGGGTAAAGTTAGCAATGAATCTGTTGGCCAGTATGTTGGCTCAGTATAGGAGGTGCCATTGTGCAAAAACTCAGAGCAAATCTGGGCATTGTCTTGGAGGCTTTTAATATAGCTATATAATGTTTTGTGGTTGTTTTTGGTGTCAGCCGCAATTCTGCCTTCATAGTTGGCTTTAGAGGATTTAATAAGGGATCTCAGCTTTTTGTTGAGACTGATAAGGGAGGTTTTCCAGTCTTGTGACTTCATTTTTTTCTGCAACAGTTTCTTCCTTCTGTTGTAGAGTTTATTGATGGCTGGAGACCACCAGACTGGCTTCCTATTTGGTAAGGCAAGGTCCATGCATTTGTGTACGTGCTCGTACAGTGCATTGCTGTATGACTTGGCAGTCATGCAGCTATTTTCCACTGGCATGGGTGTCAAGAAATTAGCCACCTCTGTTTTTAGGAGCCCAAAGTCGGCTTTAAAGAAGTTTTCCAGGGTGGTCAACTTAGCGGGGGTTGTAGGTGAGTTGGAGATTTAGCTCATTACCCCAGACTACTGTCTCATGGCGCCTCTGTGCTCAACACCAAGCAGCTGTGAGACGGTAGAAATTGCTTGTTGTTACACCAGAGTGCCTTCTCCCAGTGCAAGTAACTTTCCAGGCATATTTTAGCTCCATTCTTGAAACTTAAGTTGAAAAATTAACTGAACTTTGTCAGTTAATTTGTCAACTTAAGTTTCAGCATGAAGTTTTTGGGTGTTCCTATATGACTTTAATGAGAAAATCGGCTTGCAATCCACCCTGTATTTCCACACAACTGCAAGTGACACTATGCCGAGCAGTGAGCTTACACGTGGTTCTTGTCGTCCCATCATAGTCAGGACAGTTTAAAGTTTTGTGCTTTGGAAATCCACTGGGAAGTTTAAAGCTTTGTACACTCCACGACAGACTTTTCATTTTGTGAAATCGCTTTTTGTGTGTGCATTGTGGCTGTGCAGGATAGGATTTTGGACTTCTTCGGAAGGATTTTAATTAGCTGTTGTAGCTGTGAACTTTTCAACGTATTTCTTAGTCTAATTTCTGTTGCTGTTTGTACTCTGTGGTTGTTGTACTCTGCTGTTCGAGTGACCAACTTATTTAGTTAAACTACGTTTTTTGAGGTGATGTACTATTTGTTTAGTTAAATCAGTGAATAGTTCATAGTGGTACTGTTTCATATGTGATGTAACCCAGAGTTGTGTTTTGCATCCCTCGAGAATTTTTGGTGAAAATAACTCTACTTTATACTGGACCCTTCGAGTAGGTTTGTTACCTGGGACGCATGTGCATGTATATCAGGACGCCAGAAGCTAAGCTTGGCACACTTTCAGAAGCTAGAAGAATGTCTTTTGTTATGGAAAAGCGATAATCAGCTCATATATGTTTTTAAAAGTAATGAGTAGCTGATATAATTTCTCCATAGGAGACTTGCATTCATGAAATTGTAGGACGTCTGTTTTGAGTATTTTTCATTTGCCCTTTGCTTTGTAACTTTTAACTAATGTTGTCCTAAGTTTGAATTCTTTCTGTAACACACACAGTTGATGGTTGTATGCTGCAGGTAAAATGATTTTCTTCCCTAAACCATGCCTTTATTTCTGTCTGTAGTTTAACAAATTTTCAGTCCGATCTTTGAGACAGATGCGAAACAGCTTAACAGTTTGTCTTTTTTTGTCTGTGGGATAGTTTTGATGGCTGCCAAGGGTTTATTTTTGTTTCTTTCAAACATATCTGAAGTGTTGTCTTATTTTTGGTTTGTTAAAATTTAAGTTTTTTTCCCCTTCTAGTTATACAGATGTGTTCTTGTTTTCAACTTTTTGATCAGCATAGGCACAGAGCCTTCTGCCACTGTCCTTGCTATTAACAGGCTGTAACTGTGGATCAAGCCTTCTGCCACTGTCCTTGCTGTTAACAGGCTGTAACTGTGGATCAAGACATAATTTATCTTCATTAAAATTAATAGGGGCGGATTCAGGGGGTGCACATTCTGAGGGGGACTGGATTACGCAGAATGGACAACAGAAGTCATTATTACTGTTTTTGTTGTCTCCAGAAATGCATCTTGGCATTTTATGTGTTAAAGTGTAACCAGGCTCATCAGTTTACAGCTTAGTTAAAAAGTGAAACAGTACCATCTCAGTGCTGGGGTGGCAGGGGAGCCCATAGCATACTACATGAACACGGACAAGGCATGCACATATTGCACAGAAGAGCTGCATGAACACAGGATATTTAAATTGTGCACAGGAGGCAACCCATTTGGGAAATGAACTAGAGAACCACTAGATGTGACACACCAGTGCTGACTACTGCAACACTATAGTGCCATTAGGGGAATCTATGATAGTTCCCAATTTTCTGTCCTGTGCAAGCTTGGCCACCCAAATGCCTCTGAGAAGTGGATGGTTGCCTGAGATTTGGGATGCATGGCTAAAAGGCCTTTGTCTTCTTTAACCTAGTAAACACCTACGAATAAGCAATCCCAGCAGGGAGCCATGGGGTACCCCGCAGGAGATTTGTTTCTTAGTCGAGGTATCATCAGTCCTTACTTCCTGGGTCCTCTCTGTGTGCCAGCTGGAACCCCAGCGAGCTTTGTTAGGGGTTTATGGCCAATTAAGTTATTTTGTCCAGTTCGAGAGAAGTATTGTTATGAATGTCTTAGTCAGGTCCTGGTAGGTGTCTGCACCATTTTCCTGTCATCCATTGCCTTGATGACCTTTTTCAAGGAAGTCCACTAGGTTTAGTAGGCAAGATCTTCCCCTGACAATGCCAGACTGGGTTGTATCCAGTGTCTGAAGGTTACCTCTGTCCTTGGTGATTATTTCCGTGATAACTTGTTGTATTAGCTTTGCATATTAGACTAGTCAGACTTACTGGTCTGTAATTTCCAGGGTCATTCCCTTATATCTTCTTACCATCTTAGCACTCTAAATTTGAAAAGGGATTTGTAGAATAGATCCTGCAATATTATTAGTTACTTATAGTGTAACAACAGGGCTGGCAACATTTTTTAGATATCAGAAAAGGGCCAGTAATATTTTTTCGATATCGGACTACTTTAGTAAAATGTCTTTTACCCATTGTAAATATTATGGTAAACTGCCAAGGATAAACTGCTAGGCTGAGTTGGTTGCAATCACTGTCTAGGTTACTTGATGTATTGTCCTTGTTTTAAATGTGTTCTGATCTGCTTTACAGTGTACAGCGGTTTGAAATGAGATGCATCTTATAGCACTACTGACATTGGTTTCATATTCTTGTCTGGCTACTGGTTTGTGTGCCTATACCTAAAGCCCTGAGCCAGTAACCAGTGGTAGTAACACCCTTTACAAGGATGGTATGCCTTGTAAATAAATGTCATTACTTGTACTCTAATTCCTGCATGAAATTCCTAACAGATGGTAATGACTCAGTCTTACATTACACCTGTGTTTACCCGGAATATAATGAATGTCCACTCAACAGGTAATGTGCAGCAATTACGTACCTGCACATAGGGGTTTGCTTCGGTGAATATCTCATTTTGGTGTTTGTACATACCAGGGCTTTTTATGGTCAGCACCCCTCTAGTGTAGGTGTTCAACACTTTTTAAAAACGCTCATGGCTTTTCATGCAAAATTTAGGTTTGATCTGGGCTTGCTCTCTGATTCTTGACACTGCTCAAAATTACATTTTGGACAATAGTTCTGTCTTTGAGGGAACGGTTAGGTGAGATAACATGAATTAATACTTTTTAAATGGATCAGTCAGATAAGTTTGACAGTTTTGCTTATTTTAGTGTATTTCTGATTATACTCAGTAGTTGCCTGAGTGAGATAATTATTTGCTGACTACTACCAGCATGGAGCTACCCTATACTTTGGTCATTTTTATTGGGTTTGTCAGTCATGTGTGGAATTTTGGTGGGAGGAAGGGCTCATATCTAAGTGATATAGTCTTTTATTGAATTACACAGATCTTGTCCTTACTAATGATAATGACTGTGTTACACAGCAGCTGCACAAGGTAATACAATGAATGCCTATTCAACAGGTTCTGTGGAGCAATTAGCACCTGTCTCTGAGCATGCATAACTTTGTAGTAATGAAATACAGGTCATTAGCACATTACCAATAACTGCAGCTACAACATAACACCGACTCATTACCACTTTTCAGGCAAAACTGTCAGCAACTGTCAAGAGTTATTCACATAAGTAGAAGTTGTTAACAAATTGATGAATGGACAAGTCAGATTTGGCTTTTTATCCACTTGGAGTCATTGCAAGCCAACCCCCACCACCCACCACTTTCATTCTGTCATTTGTACAATGTCAAGAAATGTAACAAATGTGGTTGCATGTGGAAGAATATATTTTACATTGTTTACTTTTTCTTGAGTTACTGATTATAGTTTAGTTCTTATTTTACTTTTTTACTTATAAGGCAATGACAATACCCAATGTCAAAGTAAAATACATTTCTGTTTTACATTTTATATTCCTTAGAGAAATGCGTAGCAACAGAAATCCTGTTCTACCAATTTTTTAAGTGTATGACAGCATTATTTACAGTCTGGCCCTATGTATTTTATGCTTTGTCCAGATGTCTTGCTCTATGAGGCAGAAGTTTGTGTGTGTCTGAAAGTTAAATGCCCTATACATACATATATATATATATATATATCATATGTGATCATATGTGTGTGTGTATATGGCACGAGTAACATACAGATGCAAGTATCCACTCTACTAATGTGGTTCATATCTTTGTGAATTAATGTAACTGAACCGCATATGATGACGCAGTTTATATGTCATACGTGTCTACATGGAAAAACAACTGGTTCTGAATGCTGTACACATGTACAGACATCAGTTTTGTTAGGGCACAAGTTATGGAAATTATGATTTTTTTCATATTTTGGTAAATAACTTTGCAAGGGAGCATCATTTTGAAGACAGTATTGATAGTTCCAACATGGTAAAAGAACTGTCCCTGTATGTTGAACACATGTACAGATATCAAAGTTTGTTTCGGACTTAGGCTATGGAAATTATGATTGTTTTCATATTTTGGTAAATAACTTTGCAAGGAAGCATCTGAATGTGCTAAGTAATACCTCATTAGAAGAGAGTATTGATAGTTTCAACATGGTAAAAGAACTATCCCTCTATGTTGTACACATGTACAGATATCAAAGATTGTTTCAGACTTAGGTTATGGAAATTATGATTATTTTCATATTTTGGTAAATAACTTTGCAAGGGAGCATCTGAGTGTGCTAAGTAATACCTAATTTTAAAGAGATTATTGCTGGTTCCAACATGGTAAAATAATTGTGCCTGTATGTTGTACACATGTGCAGATATCAAAGTTTGTTTTGGAGTTAGGTTATGGAAATTATGATTTTTTTTCATATTTTGGTAAATAACTTTGCAGGGGAGCACGTCAGTGTGCCAAGTAATAGCTCATTTTGAAGGCAGTATGGATAGTTCCAACATGGTAAAAGAACTGTCCCTGTATGTTGTACATATGTACAGATATCAAAGTTTGTTTCGGACTTAGGTTGTGGAAATTATTACTTTTTTCATATTTTGGTAAATAACTTTGCAAGGGAGCATCTGAGTGTGCTAAGTAATACCTAATTTTAAAGAGATTATTGCTGGTTCCAACATGGTAAAATAATTGTGCCTGTATGTTGTACACATGTGCAGATATCAAAGTTTGTTTTGGAGTTAGGTTATGGAAATTATGATTTTTTTTCATATTTTGGTAAATAACTTTGCAGGGGAGCACGTCAGTGTGCCAAGTAATAGCTCATTTTGAAGGCAGTATGGATAGTTCCAACATGGTAAAAGAACTGTCCCTGTATGTTATACATATGTACAGATATCAAAGTTTGTTTCGGACTTAGGTTGTGGAAATTATTACTTTTTTCATATTTTGGTAAATAACTTTGCAAGGGAGCATCTGAATGTGCCAAGTAATACCTAATTTTGAAGACAGTATTGATAATTCCAACATGGTAAAAGAACTATCCTTCTATGTTGCACACATGTACAGATATCAAAGTTTGTTTTGGACTTAGGTTATGGAAATTATGATTTATTTCATATTATGGTAAATAACATTGCAAGGGAGCATCTGAGTGTGCCAAGTAATACCTCATTTTGAAGACAGTATTGCTGGTTCCAACATGGTAAAAGAACTGTGCCTGTATATTGTACACATGTGCAGATATCAAAGTTTGTTTTGGAGTTAGGTTATGGAAATTATTACTTTTTTTATATTTTGGTAAATAGCGTTGCAAGGGAGCATGTCAGTGTGCCAAGTAATACCTCATTTTGAAGACAGTGTTACTCCTTACAACATGGTAAAAGAACTATGTCTGTGTACTGTACACATGTACAGATATCACAGTTTGTTTAGTCTTGTAGGATTATGAAAATTATACATTTCCAATACTTCTCATTATTATGCCCATATCTTTGCAAGGGAGCATGGTGATGACACAAATGATGAATCATTTTGAAGCGGACACTGAGACGCACAACTTTGACACGGATATGTAGGCCCTGTCTGTTACAAGTGAGGAGATATTATGCTTTGTTTATCGATTATGAGAAATATTATATTAATCATATTTCTGTGAATATCTCCATAAAGGAGCATCACACAGTAATGGTTAAGGTATAATTTTAAAGCTGACATTCATACTAACAAACTAAATACAAATTGTATGGGTCTACATGGTACATAGACAAAGATATTGTGCTTTGCCTTTCCAAAAAGGTAAAAAATATGCACAATATCAAAATTCCCTGCCAAATATTTAATAATGACTTTGATATGCACCATCAACATTTACACTGTTGCAAAGGGCAGTGTCTGCTGAACAACTTTCACATTTACATTTTTAGTCTAGCGCTTATAGTTAAAGAGTTATGAACATTTGTTTTCTGTATGGTATTACAAACGGATTTTCTGAAAATGAGCTCAGGCTGCACTGCTGTTCCTATGGTGGAATTAAGCAGGCAACTTTTTCTGAATGCTCCGGAGTAAATGAGAACCAGGGAGGAACTGACTATAGGTGAGGAGCAACAGTCTCCCATGAAGGTGATAACCAGGTCGAGGATGCTGCTTCCTCTAGTGGGGGTCAGAATGAGCTGTTCCAGAAAGCGTCGGGCCTGTATATTGGTACTTGAATAGTTTTCCCAGTTGATGGAAGGGTAGTTGAAGTTGCCCAGTATGAGAGTATTGGGTTGGACCTTGACAGATTCCAGGGTGTTTAGGAACTTGGAGTGAGTCTAGGGACATGTTTGGGGTTCTGTAGCAGGCTATGACTTGAATCGCTGTCTTACCCAGTGTTAGTTGTACCTGAAGTATCTCGGATGCATTATGCTGGGCTACTAGCCTAGAGGTGTGCATATCCTTTAAGAATATTGAGACACCACCGCCTTTGGAGCTTCTGGCCATATTCTGAGGCCAAAAGGTATGGAATGAGTTGTAGCCTAGAAGTGCAGGGGTGCTTTCTGCCTCTTTAAACCAGGTCTCCGTTACAGCACACATGTCAACATTCTCCATTTTGAGGGCAGTTTTGAGCGAGTGCATCTTGAAATTTAGACTTCTAGCATTGAGCAGCATGACCCTCAGATTGCATTTGTTTTTAGCCGTTACGGTGGAATTTTGGTCTTTGGAGCACTGCCTAAAAAAAGGCACTATAGGGGGTGGCAAGAGCCATAGCCATCGGGTGAAAGATGTAGGCTGTCTCTGGCAAAGCATCGAGGTCCGTCAATCATGTCGTCCCAGGCAGACAGATACTGAATCCCCAAAGAGTGACTTCAGAAACTTAGCCAATTGCTGAAGTCAATCATTTTCTGCTCATAATGCGGTATCATTCTGGGTGATGGTAGAATACTGCTCATGGCTAGGGTCATATCTGACTGGGCCACATAATCCAAGAGTTCCATCACATCTCTTTTCATGTAGTCCAAGGAGGTAAGTCTCAGGTCATTCAAACCCACATGGACAATGACTTAGTCATATTTGTACTTGTTGTGGAGTGACTTGAGTGCATATGTTAACATGGCGGATCCAGGCACCTGATAGACAACTGACTGTCACCTTCTCCTTGTTCAACCTAGTGAGTGGGACATCAGTGTGCCTCACAACTGAGTCTCCTATAATTAGCACATTGGGCAAAGTGTTTTGCCTTAAAGACTTAGGTTGAGGGGCACATTGTGGTGGTGAGCTGTGTGTTCTGGATTTGGTGTTGTGTTGGTCGACTGAGTTTCTGTCTTGAGGGTCTCTGCTGTTTGGGTAAATTTATATTGTCAGCCTCCGCGAAGGTGGGTGTATGGTTTGTGTTTCTATGTGTGGGTTTTGGTGGCTGGTGTTTTGGAGGGCTGTGTGCTCTATGTAGTGAGTTGCAGGTGTTGACCTTCTTCTCTTGACCAGCTTGTCTGGTCTTGGTTGAAGCATGCACTGCTTCCAGTTTGGTGATATAAGTCCATCTCTCACATGTATGTGTGTTGGGAGGTGAGAGGAGAGGGTTGTCTGTGTACATTACACAGTTGCCACACTGTCTCAGAATGCCCAACTGCATCAGGTTAGCAAGAGAAAGTACAGGAAATTGCTCTACAATCATACCAGGAGGGGCGGTCATAACTAATAAGTACTGGTGCTGTTACTGCTTAGGAACAGCTAGTGCTGATAGCACCTAAGTGTGCTGCAATGGGTCTACCTAAAAACGCCGAAAGTCCACAATGCCGACAATGAGAACACCGACACCGAAAGATCGACAACGAAAATGATCAAAAGTTGAGAATCCAGACGCTGAGAACACCGACATGTTAAGGTAAGTGTGCGACAGGGACGGACGTTAGGGTCAGGGTGTGGGTAAGGTAAGTGTGTGATAGTGATGGACGTTAGGGTAGGGTGCAGGTCAGGTAAGTGTGCGATAGTGATGGACTTTAGGTTTAGGGGCGGGTTAAGTGAGTTAGGGTTAGGGTGCAGGTAAGGTAAGTGTGCGATAGCGACGGACTTGAGGGTTAAGGTCGGATTAAGTGAGTTAGAGTTAGGGTGCGGGTAAGGTAAGTGTGCGATAGTGACAGACTTAAGGGTTAGGGGCGGATTAAGTGAGTTGGGTTAGGGTGTGGGTAAGATAAGTGTGCGATAGTGATGGACCTTAGGGTTAGGGTTTCGGTTAAGGTTAGTGCATAAATAGTTGTGTATGTAAGGTTTAGTGTAGGTTTGTAAGGTTTTTGGTGCGCTTGTGTTGTGGTGTGTTTTTCGGGAAAGGTATTTGTTTTGTTGATTGTCGGGATTTTGGTTTGTCGGGCATGTGACGTTTCATGTTTTTGAACTTTCGGTTTCTTTCAGTTTTGTCTTGTCGGTTATTTCGTTGTCAGTATTTTGGAGTGTCGGTGATATCAGGTAGACCCACTACAATAGAGGCTACAAAAGCTTGTTAAAGTGCTAGCTGATTAAACTAACTGAAGTCCAAGAAGTAAGAGAAAGTACAGTTGTGTACCCTTACCATAAATGCAGATATTCGAGTGTATTCACTGTTGCAGTCATCATACTTGGGTTATCTGCCTGCAGGTAGCCCTCAGTCAGCCCGAATACCAGAGTCTTGGGATTTCTGCATCGGATGCTGTCGCTTCTTCCAGGACGTCAGGTGTATAAAAACAGGCAGCCGACGCCATTATATCAGTTTTTCTTGCCCCAAATGTCAGGAGCCCCCAAACAGGAAGCTAGTATATGGTGGGGAACACCACCAGTAAAAAGTAAATACCACTGCCAGTAAAAATGGCCATAGAGAGGAGAGGTAGAAAGGACACAGAAAAACAGGGGGCTGGAGGGAGGGAAACCAGGACTGCAACAGTAAATACACTCTAACATCTACATTTATGGTAAGTGTACACAACTGTACTATGTACTTCGTGTTTCACTGTTGTAGTCATCACACTTGGGTTGATTCCCAAAGCTGAGGAAGGGTGGAGGCAGTCAAGAAGTATTAGGGCTGGCTAGCAGGCCTTTTAAGACTGCTGTAGCAAATCTAGCTCTGGATTTAGAAAAAATGGGTAAGTGGTAATGCTTGGTGAAGGTGTGTACAGAAGTTCATGTTCTAGCTTCCAGAATGTCCCTGGTAGGGACTCCCTTGAGAAATGCTGTAGAGGTGGAAGTAGCCCTAGTGGAATGTGGTCTGATCCCTTTGGGGTAGGTTTTCCATGGTGCTTGTAGCAGAAATGGATGCAGTGTGCTATCCATTTGTAAATGGTTTGTTTTGAAATGGCCTTGCCCTCTGCCCCTGTAGCAAAGCTGACTAGCAGCTGGTCAGATTTTCTGAAAAGTTTAGTCCTGTCAAGGTAGAACCTGAGCTGTCTGTGCACGACCAAGGAGTGCATGAACCTTTCCCCTTTATTCTGAGGATTAGGGAAGAAGGTTGGCAATTAGATGGATTGGTTTAGAGCCACAATGGACACCACCTTAGGCATAAAGGACGGGTTAGTCCTGAGGGAAACCCTGTCAGCAGGGAAAATAATGAAGGGTTCCACAGCCATTAGCGCCTTTAACTCAGACACTCTTCTTGCTTTCTTGCTGACGTTATGACTAAAAGCAAGACTGTTCCCCAAGAGAGGAATTTTAACTCTGTTGAAGCCGCAGGTTTAAAAGGGGGAAACTTAAGCTTTTCCAGCACAAAGTTAAGGTCCCAGGCATGGGTGGGTGCTCCCCTAGGAAGCCTTAAGTTGTTAAACCCTCTTAGGAACTGTTTGATGAGAGGGTGAGAAAATAGAGGTGGCTCAGTATTACAATGAGCTGAGATGGCAGAGGCATGAATCTTAATGAAGAAGGATAGGCCTCTGTGGAGTAGCTCTGCTAGGTAATCCAGGATTTGAGGTAAGGAGGGCACTGGTGTGTCCTTTCCTTGAGATGGATTCTAAGAACAATATCTTTTCCACTTTTCAGCATAGGATTTCCTAGTACTAGGCCTTCTGGCTTCAAGAAAGATGTCCAGCATCTGTTTGCTGAGGGTTGCTGGTGGTGTATTCAGGGGATAAGCCAGGCTGCGAGGTTTAAGGTTTGCAACTGTGGATGGAAAATCTGTCCCTCCTGCTGAGACAGCAGGGTAGGGGTTTGGTGAAGGTGACAGGGTGGCACTCTTGTCAGACTGCGTAAGAGTGTGTACCAGTGCTGACATGGCCAGTCTGGGGCAATAAGAATTGCCCTTGGCCTGTCCTGTCTGATCTTGAGAAGTATTTTGAGAGGAGGGGCAGAGGGGGAAGGCATACAATGAGAGGTTTTCCCATTGGAAGGATAGGGCATCCACCTTCCAGGCCCTGCTGTGAGGGCTCCTGGTGCAGAATTTGCTCAACTGGTGTTTCTCGGGGGAGGCAAAGAGGACCACCTCCGGTGAACCCCACCTCTGGATTAGAAGTTTGAAGGCGTTGGGCTCCAATTTCCACTCGTGTGGTTCTAAGAGATTTCTGCTTAAGTCGTCTGCCAGTGAATTTTGTTTGCCTGGCAGGAATTGAGCTTGTAGATTCACTTGGTTGCTCAAGGCTGTGTTCCACAGGGCCATGGCTAACCTGCAGAGTGGGTAGGAATGGGTTACTCCCTGCTTGTTTATGTACCACATAACTGTGGTGTGGTCTGTTTTTATCAGCAGCTGTCCTGGAAGGATTAGGTACTTGAAGGCTGTCACGAGCATTCTGTACAGCTAGCACCTCTTTTTGATTGATGTGCAGGAGAATTTGGCCTGGGCTCCAGCGGCCCTGAATGCATTTGCCTGCCATGTGCATCTCCCATGCATAGTCTGATGCGTCTGTTGTCAGGGTTTGGGCAGTGAGGGGTTGAGTGAAAGGCAGTCCCTTGTTGTGGTTGCATGCTTCTGCCCACCAAAGGAACTCTGCCCTTAGACAAGGTATGACAAATGATTGTTTCCAGGTCCTGAGAATGTTGGCACCAAAGGCTTTTTAAGTACCACTGAAGTTTCCTCATATGCAGTCTTGCATATGGAATTAGCAGAATACATAAGGCCATGAACCCTAGGGCTAGCAGTATTTTCCTTGCAGCTAGCAGGGTTCTGGTGGCCATTTGTAGTCTGTCAGACAGACCTGTTTTTCTGTAGTGAGAAATGCCATCTGGGAAGTTGTGTCCAAGCTTGCTCCCAGGAATACAATCTTTTGACTGGGCACCAGTTGTGATTTCTTTTCATTGATGGTGTACCCCAATGAAGTGAGAAGGCTTTTTAACAAATGCCAGGTGCTGAAGTAGCAATTCCTGACTGTCTGCCTGAATCAGGCAATCGTCCAAGTATGGGACAATTTGGATATTTCTCTGCCTGCAATATGCAATGGCTGGAGCCAGGCACTTTGTGAATACTCTGGGCACAGTAGATAAGCCAAATGGAAGTGCAAAGAACTGATAGTGCATAGAGCCTGCCCTGAAGCGTAGATATTTCCTTCATTACTTCCTTATGGGGATGTGCAGATAAGCTTCTTTTAAGTCTAGAGTGACTAACCAGGCATCCTTGGCTAGCATAGGGAGAAGATGTTGCAGGGTAAGCATCTTGAATTTTGGGACCACCAGAAAGGTGTTGAGAACTGATAGATCCAGGATTGGGCACCAAGAGCCCTCTTTTCTGGGCATCAGGAAAAGTCTGGAGTAGAAACCCTGCCCCCTTTGTTCTACTGGAACAGGTTGAGTAGCTCTGATATTGAGCAGGGAAAGTACCTGCTTTTGAGACTCTACCCACTGCTTTGGAGGAAGGTCTGGAAACCCGCTTGGGTTTGACAGTGAATGGAAGTAGAATCTGTATCCCTGGGATACAATGTTTAGGACCCATTGGTCCTGAGTAATGGACATCCATTTTTTGCATGAAGGGCAAGTTTTCCTCCTAGGGGCACAAGTAATTGAGCAGGGCTGGGAAGGATAATTGAAAAGTCATTGTGAGCTTTTTCCATAAGTGGGTGGCTTACACTCCCTGTTTTTGAGGTGGGAGCACTCCATTGTTTAGATCACTGCATACCCTGAGACTGTAGCCTGGGTGGCCTGTTTCCCCTGGGTTTGGACTGAGAAGGCCTGGAAGGGGCTGGAAAGGACCAGTTTTTAGAAGGCCAATGCCTACTGAATCTAGGTGGCTGCACTTGTAAGAATTCTTTAACAGTTTGCATAGATTTAGATTTTTCTTCCATCTTTTTAAGAACCTCTTCTGCTTTGGTGCCAAACAAACAGTCCTTATTTAAAGGAGCGTCTAGTAATTTTGATTTGACATGATCTGGCAATGTTTGTTCCTCCAGCGAAGCATGCCTTCTCAGTACAGACCTAGTGAATGCAGCCCTGTAAAATGCTTCTAGGGTATCAAAGCCACACTAAAAAATATGCTTACTAACTTAGATTTACAAGAGTTAATGCATTCTGCAAGCCATGTAAACATAAGTAGCCCAAAAAATGGCAGGTAGTTCCAGTATAAAAAACTCTTCTTTATTCAACCACAAACGTACAAGCACTTTCACAGATAACTTTTGCTTCTTCAGATACAAATGCATGCCATCTACTGTGTAACTTATATACCTTAAACCAACTAAGTCACAAACATCTTAAAGAAACATCCTTCATTAAAGAAAAACATTCAGTCCTTCACTGTGTAACCATGATTCTAAAAGTATAATGCATAACAAACACATAAAAAAACACATGTACAAAGAATACATATATAAAAAATGCACATATAAATATATAAACATAAAAATGTGCTCAAATATAAACATATACTATTAAAAATCTCTAATACTTAATATAAGCAGGCATGCCATAAAATGACTTAACATTTCATTTATTCAACGGTCTTGCTTTAAGTTTTGATCTTATGGGTATCCTGTCATTTAATACATTAAGATAAAAAGCTTGCAGGTACGCCAAGTGCAAACGGCCAACAACAGTAACAGTTAGAGAAAAAAAGGGCCAGCACAAACAGGCAGCATCCAAAATTAATCTTTTATTGTGCCATCTTATGAATGTCAAACCGATTTCGGCACACAGCCTTCATCAGTGACATACATCATATATTTTACCTATAACTAAAAAAGTAAAATTATGTGTGTTGTCATTCACTCTAATATGTTTAGATAATGCACTAACATCACTTTTTTTCTGTATCTGGTACATATGTTCCTTGTTACGATCTCTAAGGGCTCTATCTGTTTTTCCCACATAGAAACAAAATCATACTGAACACTGGGCTAAATAAATAATATGTTCTGAAGCGCAAGTAGCTGAAATGTTAAATACATACTCCCTGCCTGTGTCAGGATGTAAAAACTTATTACTGTTACTTATATGTTTATACATGGAACATCTCCCACATGGAGAAGTCTGTCCATCTCTTTTCCTTATATTTTCATTCTTAAAATAAAGTCTTCTCTTTAAAAAGTGCATATTCTTATGTGCAAAACTTGGTCTAGGGTTCCAGTAAGGAACTAATCTCTATCTGTCATCAAAATTTCCCAGTGTTTCTCAATTATATTTTTATACAGCCTCACATCAGTGGAATAAAACTATTTTCTGCACAATCTGGAAGTAACCCCATTTTTTGTTTAATTAGTTCCATAATATGTTGCTGGTACTTCAACATGTGAAACTGGCAATTCAATGCCCTGATGGCAACAGTTGCAGAGGTATATACCTTCTTACCCCATCTGTCTAAAACTCTGGGATCCCTGTCTGAAGGGGTAGGGTTTTTGGCTGTAGTAGCCTTAATACCTTTAGGTCCCTGGGAAATGGTCTCTGGATCTGCAGTAGGATTCTTGAAGAAATTTGTGAGAATCAGGTACTCTGTAGTACCTGTCAGGTTTTCTAGGGGCTGGGGGTAAAGTGTCTGGAGTAAGACTGGATTCCATGAAGACATCATCTACGACATCCAGGACAGGGGGTATAGCTAGAGGCCTGTGCTAAGGCAACTCTAAATGAGTCACTTTTTGGACTGAGGGTAGTCCTGGCATTCCCAGCGGAAATGCTCTCTTAAAGTATGCAAGGTTTCACCAAAAGAAAAATCCTCTGGAGGGGAGGCAGAGGGAATGGATTCCTCTGCATCTGAATCCTCATAGGTTGATAAGGGCATGCCCTGATAATCAGAAGGGTCAGAGTCATTGGACTCCTGGTCTGTAGAATCAGAATGAAACTCAATTCTTTGTCTCTTAGCAGGGGAAGGCTGGCTTCCCCTAATTAGGGTAATAAGGTCTTTAGCCATTCTAAGCATTTGTTTTTGTGGCATGGGAGCTTGAGCATGCGTTTTGGTCGTCTGTTTAATTCGAACATCGGTAGGTCGGAAAACACCCTCAGAAGCTGGTGCCTGCACAGCGGGTCCAGACCCATCCAAAGTAGAGACATCCGCAGGTTCCATAGTCGATGAAGCATATCACGGCATACCGAACTCCAAATGGGTCTCAGCAGAGGCCTGTGAATCTGTAGAAGTGGGAATCAGGGGTTGCAAAGGCAGCTCACTGAGTACTGGTGGACTGGCGACTACCTTAACGTAAGTGTCCTTGGAAGTTTTGGACCTATGCGGTCTGTATCTGTCTTTATCTTTATGTTTTTTAAGAAGATCGGTAGTCAGATGGCTTATCAAAGCCATTTTGGAATATGGAGAATGAGAGCAAAAGAATTTAGCGACAATGATAGCCCGACGATAAATAGTTCGGGCATTAAAACAAGGCACAAAACCAACAGCAAAGGACGTTGCGGTCTGGGCATAAACAGGTGACGCAGTAAGAATGAAAATCTCTGAGTTATTTGCTTTCCACAGGCAAGACAATTGTTAACTTTTTCTGACATTGGTTAGAGCAAGAAAAATGGATCCCCAACAGGGTACTTAGCTTTAGAAGACTTCAGGTTTGAAACTCGAAAAACGAAAATTTCAGGTAGCGGCCGACAGGCACTTGAGAACTGCTTCTGCTTCGGGCTCCTCGGCAAGAAAAACTGATGTAATGGCATCGGCTGCCTGTTTTATACCCCTGATGATCTGACGTCATGGAAGAAGTGACAGCATCCGATGCAGAAATCCCAAGACTCTGATATTCGGGCCGACTGAGGGCTACCTGCAGGCAGATAACCCAAGTGTGATGACTGCAACAGTGAAACATGAAGAACATCAAGCACATTCAAAGGGAAAAATTGAAGAGCAGACTTTCTGGCACCGGTAAGGCAATGAACTGCCAATAGCCTTCAGCATAGCTATAGGTGTAGCTATAATATTTAAACAGCATCTATACATCCAGATCTTAAAATCATCAGCTCCACAAACAGGCAATGAAGAAATAATATCTACCAACCTTAAAATAAACCAAAACAAAACCATCAACATAATTGGATGCTATTTCCCACCTGGCCAAAACATCCCTCCACTAGAAAACCTCTTCAGCTGGTCTACCACCCACCATCTCCTCCAAGAAACTATCATTTTAGCTGATTTCAATATTGACTGGCAGTCCTTTTCTGGCAACCATCCAGCCCATCATGTAAACCTTCATGGCTTCACCCAACTAGTCCAGTCGCCAACCAGGATAAATAAAAACTCCAGCAAGCACACTACCCTGGATTGGATACTACTCAGTAAGAGCCCCCAGTCATATATAACAGGCTGCTTATCATCATTTTTGGCTTCTCTTGTCTGACCTTTAGGAGTACCCTGGGAAGGAGAGGCAGTGGAGGAAAGGCATATACTGTTAGATTTTTCCAGCTGAAGGATAGGGTGTCCACTTTCCATGCTTGCTTGTGATAAATCCTTGTGCAAAATCTCTGTAATTGGCAGTTGTGAGGGGAGGCAAATAGATCTATGTCTGGGCATCCCCATTTCCTTATCATCATGCTAAAGACTAGTGGATCCAGTTTCCATTCGTAGGGATCCATGAGGTTTCTGCTTAGTTCGTCTGCCAGAGTATTTGTTTTTCCTGGCAGGAATTGTGCTTGCAGGTGCACTTGAAAAGCCAATGCTGTGTCCCATAAGGTCATTGCTTGTCTGCAGTGAGGGTAGGAATGTGTACCTCCCTGCTTGTTTATGTACCACATGACCGTAGTGTTGTCTGTCTTTATCAGTATCTGTCCTGGATGAAGCAGGTCCTTGAAAGCTGTCAGGGCATTTTGAACAGCTAGCATCTCTTTTTGATTGATGTGAAGATGCATCCGGTTTGCAGGCCATGTGCCCTGAATACATTTTCCTGCCACATGGGCCCCCCAGGCATAATCTGATGCATCCGTTGTCAGTGTCTGTCTAGCTGTGGGTAAACTGAATGGCAGACCCTTGTTGTGGTGACAGGCTTCTGCCCACCATCGAAACTCCTGTTGCAGGCAGGGAATGAGTGCAACTACTGTCTCCAGGCTGTAGAAATGCTGAGTCCAAACACCTTTTAGATACCATTGTAGTTTCCTCATATGCGGTCTGGCATATGGACTTAGTAGAATGCAGGATGCCATGAAACCCAAGGCCAGCAGGATTTTCCATGCAGATAAGTGGGTTTTTGTTGCCAATTTCTTGAAATAAGCAGTCAGTTGCTTCTGTTTGTCTGGCGTGAGATAAGCCATCTGGACAGTTGTATTTAAGCTTGCACCCAGGAATATTATCTCTTGAGAGGTCACTAGTTTTGATTTCTTTTTGTTTACTGTGTACCCTAGGCCAATTAGTAATCTTTTTGCAAATGCCAGATGCTTTACAAGAAGGTCTTTGTTCTCTGCTTGAATTAGGTAGTCGTCCAAGCAGGGATATATTTGAATTCCTCTTTGTCTGCAAAACGCAATCACTGGTGCCATAAAAGGGGCGATGGTACCTCTGATGACAATACAGTTGTAGCTGATAATCATACACTACCTTGCCGCTTTAAGAAAATGGGTGACGTCATTGCGGCGGCGCAAATTCATAATGGAGCTGTAGGAAGGCGTTCTGCATGCAATGCTAACAGTTATGGCGAAGCAGGAGATGTGCAGGAACTTTCTCGCTCTAAAAATTGCTTTAAAAGTAACTGTGTGGTTCAATTTGAAGGCGACATTGAACCAACTTCTGCCGAGTATTCGAACATGAAGAAAGTATGCTATAATGAAGTTACACCAACAGGTACTGTTAATACTAATTTGAATGGTAAACTTACCAAAAGTACTGTATCATGCACAAGAGACAAGCTCATTGAGGGAAAAGAACAAATGAAATCTAATATAAAAAAGTGTTTATCTTGTGCATCTAAAGAAAATATATCGCCAAAGAATAATAATGGACATTTTGGTATTTTATTTCAAAAGCACTTTACTTTTTCTGTTTCTAGCCCTAAACGAAGTAATGGAGCCCTGTTTAACAGGGAAACTGGACAGCGTCAAAATGAATCATTGAGAGATATGATTTCTAACTTTGAAAAAAAATTATTTAAGTTTAAAATGTGCCAGATGGAAATATGCTATTTAAATGAATTTATAAAAAAAACAATTGATTCCACAGGGATTGAGAGCGTTCAAATTCCCTTATGGAATTTATTATAATACTGATACCGTCAAAGCATTTACTGACATGTTTAACAAATGGAGGTTAGAGTTATTAGTTAAAACTGTCTCTGTTTATGAGACAATGGAAAAAAGGCTTTGTGATGAAGTAAATGTGCTACATGATAAAATTATCACTGACTTATTATTTGCACAGTATGAGAAATTGTATTATAAGATTATCAATAGGGTGGACCAGAAATGACAACATTTTTAATAAGAAAGTGAAGAAATTAGACAGAGATAGCAGGCAGTACAGACAACATACGGTGTACCCTACGGATAAACTAGTTCTTCATGAATGACAACATGGCCCTACTACACATGTAACAATGGAAAAGGTTGACAAGGTTAATTCTAATTCCAATTTTGAATTGGAAAGTGACAATTATAGGGAGGATGATACAGATTATTCAGTTCATTTTCAGGATTTTCCGCTTCCAAGACGCTCAGAGAGAATAGCAAATCGCAGACAAGGGATATACAAAACCTACAGCAAGGTAACACAGCAGTACAATGGCCACCCCAGGTGGTAGATTTTACAGATTCTATACAGTGCAAACAAAATATTCAATATACTTTAGATGGCTTTAATATATAATTATTCTGAAGTTACTATCACAAAATAATTTTTTTCTTTATTTTCCAAAGGTTTAAATTTGTTCCAACCAGAATACCTGACATAGCTACAGTTATGGTTGATTTACAGTTATACCTGAGAAAATTAAACTTAAACATTATGTTCTCAGATAAAACTACCAGAGCTGAATTGAAAAATACTCCCAAGAAAAATAGCATATTTAATCCTCCATTACACCCACTTGTTACTGCTTATGAAAAGCTGGTTAAGGAAGATTTATACAAAATATGGGGAGAGAAGAAGAGATTATTTCCCAACTTAAATCTTGAAGAAAGAAACCTTTTAAAGACTTTAAAAGAAGACAAGGGAATATGAATTATGACACCCGATAAAGGTGGTGGGGTGATTTTATATAATTCAAAGGATTACACAAATGCCATGCAAAACATTTTATTTAATGTAGATAATTATTCTTTATGTTCTAAAAATGAAATACATATTTCATATCATAGACTAGATAGTTACTTGTATGAATATTTAATGGACCAGAGAATATCGAAAGATTTATGACTTTCTCTTGAATAAACACCCCAAGATTCTGGTCCTTTTTGGAATACCAAAGATACATAAGAACCTAGAAAATCCACCTTTTAGGCCTATTGTAGCAAGTGCAGGTTCCAAAACACATAATTTAGCAGTGTATGTTGATAAAAAACTAAAACATATTATGAATACATTTCCCCATCTACTAAAGGATTCCTGGGATTTTTTAGGACAAATTAAAAAGGATTTATGGGCTCCTGATCGTTTCTTCTTTATAACTATAGATGTTCAGGACCTTTTTTCATGTATTCCTAAAACAGAAGGTTTGTGTTTTTTTGAGGAGGTGCTTTTTAATTATTCATCCTTGACTGCAGATGAAGTTTTTCTTATACGTGAACTTATGAGTCTTATATTAGAAAATAATTATATACATTTTGAAGGGGAATATTTTCAACAGCTTAGAGGGGTTGCCATGGGTGCTGCCTGCGCTCCCACGTATGCTAACTTGGCTCTCCTGAGTTGGGAAATCAAATATGTTTTTCAAAGTGAATTATTTTTATCCAGTGTCATATATTACGGCAGATTTTTGGATATCTTTATTTTATGGAATGGAGGTTAGAACAAATACCTGAGTTTATCCAGTATTTGAATAAAATTACAGAATGTTTGAAATTTACCTTTCAGTTTGACAAACAAGAGATTAATTACTTGGATACTAAAATAATCAAAGCTTAGGATGGATATATTTCCAAAATCTACCGTAAAAACACCTTTTGTAATAGCTACTTGCATTACAATAGTCATCACCCAACCTATCAGAAAAAAAGTATTATTAAGGGTCAGGCTATAGGAATAGCCAGGATGACGACTATGAAAAATGATGTGATAACAGAGTTTCAATATTTAAGGGATATGTTCCCAGAGAGGGAGGCTATCCTGGGCATTTTATTGACCCTATACTTACTGATGTTCTAAATAAATGGGGTGATACTTATGTACCTTTATTAGGTACAGGTGGTGATAGTATTAACAGTAAAGTAGATGACAAGGAAGTTCAGCACCAACCTAATTTCCAACAGGCTTGTGTAATACAATACAGTCCCTTGTATTCCCAGATTAAGGGAATATTGATAAAGAACTGGAACATTTTTAAAACCAATAGTGAGATATTTCGAATATTGGGTGATAAAGCAATATTTTCTGCTAAAGTAGGACCTAACATAAAATCATTATTGGAGATGGGTAATGCCTCCAAGAACATGCATGAGAAAAGGGGTGGAAGTAAGCCTTGTGGCAGGTGCTCCTATTGTTCATATATACTGCAAGATAGCTCTATTGCCATTGATAATCAAAACAAAAGTTATGTTTTTTTAAAAGTGGCAATTGCTGTTCTAGCAGATTGGTATATATAGCTAGGTGTGGCACCTGTACTTCATTTTATGTAGGGAAGACAGAAAGAATGTTTAAGACCAGGATATATGAACACCTTTACGATATCAAAAATAAGAAAGATACTAATGCCTTATATAGGCACAGCATTTCATGCACTAACTTTTCATGTTTTAAGTTTGCCATTCTTGAATTTGTAACTGTTGAGGTGAGAGGTGGAGACTGGCAAAATATGCTACACAAAAAGGAGCTTCAATGGCAGTTAAGGCTAGCCACTGATTTTCCACCAGGACTAAATGAGCACATTACTATAATGCCCATTCTTAGGGAAAAGGCAGATTCAGTTTAACAACTTTAATATTACTGTAGGAATTTTAAAAGTATAAACAATCACAAAGTGATATATATATTTCTCATGTAATGATTTTATTCATGTACTTGATTGTTACATATTATACTTTTTGTGGTCAATGGGACTTTTGAGCTTAATAATTTAAACTTTAATTTCAATTTTAATTTCAACTGTGTAAAACAATACTTCAGTTTCAATTATTTACACATTCATGAGCAGTGATTTTTCACTGTTAGAATTGGTTGGATTAGAACCAATGACTAACTGGCATTGTGTATTTAAACTTGAATTTTGAATGTTTCTTTGTTCTGAAGAAGTCATACTTGTTGATGAAAGCGCTTAACTACATTGTTTTATCATTTTTGCAATTTATTAAATTTTACTGTGGGCTCACAACTTTGGTGCTCTTTTTTTATTTAGTTTTATTTAGAGCACTATTTGCACTACTTATTTGGACTTTAAATCTAGCACAAAACCGACAGCTAGCAACGTTGTGATCAGGGCCTAGGCAAGGAATACAGTAAGAGTGAAAATCCTTATGAGGTATTTGCTTCCCACAAGAAATACAATTGTTAACTTTTTCTAACATCGGCCTGGAGCAAGAAAAAGGTTTCCACAACGGGGTACTTGATGAAAACTTCGGTTCTGAAATTCGGATTTGAAAATCTCAGGAGTCGGCCGACCGGCACTTGCGAACTGCTTTTGCTTCGGGCACCGCACGGCAAGAAAGACTGAAGAAAATGGCATCTGCTGCATCTTTTATACCCCTGGCGCACTGACGTCAGGGAAGAGACGACAGCAACCGACGCTGGACCTAGACTTTGGAATTCTGGCCGACTGACGGTAGCCTGCCAGCAGGATAACCCAAGAGTAATGACTGCAACAGTGAAACACGATTGGCTTCGGCTGCATGTTTTATACCCCTGATGACCTGATGTCATGGAAGAGAAGACAGCAACCGACGCAGGACCCAAGACTTTGGAATTCAGGCCGACTGAGGGCAACCTGCCAGCAGATTACCCCAAATGTAATGACTGCAACAGTGAAACACGAAGAACATCTGTCCACTCCTGCTAAGGTAACTGTGGAGTTAAAACACAGAGAAGTGAATGCCTTCATCAACAATATGGCCAGTGACACCTCCAGCAGAAAAAAAATTCAACACGAGAACTATTGACAGATAAATGTCATCGCTGTTAAAGACTCCAGCAGGAAGTACCTTAAGCCACAAACCTAACTGTAGCACTGGCAAAAAATCAAGTGATGAAACTTCACATAACCAAACTCCTAGATAACAGCTACCATTAGATAGCTGTCTACAGCTTGCCCATTTGCTGAACTCTTTGGTTCACTTTAATTTGGGGCTTCCGTATGCTCATACTCTGCTTGTTCCTCTAGTTTCTATATTTTCAAACTTCCCCTTCCAGACAATTTATTTTATTTATTTTACATTTGTTAACCGTGTTAGTCCAGCTGAGCATTAGCTCGTTTTTAGTGGAGACCCGAGGAGAAAAGCTCCGCAATCAGTATTAACATTTTACATAAAGCCAGCAAGAAAATTGCACTGGCAGCTAAAACAATTAGAGAAATAACATTTTACAATAAAATTTTACAGAAAACAGTTGGGTACAAATGTTAGAGATCAAACTGCAAAAAGCATTTACAACAAATCATACAGAAAAGCAGTAGAGTACAATGTCAGAATTTTTACAACAAAAACTTAGGTACAATGTCAATGTGGGGAACACAGTGTTCATTATTCCTAAGTAGTTAAATACAGTATAGGTATAGATGGAGTAGTAAGGTAATGCAGAGGTTAAGCAACAAGACAGAGAGGTAGATGGATATTAAGACAGATAGTGGAAGAGAAAGGAGGGATAAGAGACAAGCTAGGGTTAGGTAGTTTCAGGGAGGATGACTACAATGGCAGGACCATTTATTTATTAGATATTCTCGAGTGGCTAGTTTGAAATTTTTTTGTTTGGTTAAGGGACCTAATTTCGAGGGGTAGTTGGTTCCAAGTTGTAGGAGGGTGACAGTTACAAAGTAAACACCCTGACTTGGTTTTGGGTTTATAGATCTGTAGGAAGTCTTGGGCTGACCTACGTAATGTCCTGGTTGGGGAATATTTAGTTATAATTGACTGAAGGCTAGGGCAGAAAGATGGTAGACAGAGGATGGAGTGGATAATTAACAGTTGCTGTAGTAGCAGCAAATGAGGGAATTCAAGCCACTTCAACAGTTTAAGAGACAGGCAATGGTGTGATTTGTAGGTTTGGTTTGCAGCAAATCTGGCAACTTTATTATACATAGTTTCAAGTCTGGTTATGAGTGTGGTGTTAAGATTTGTGTATAATTAAAGGAGGGTGGGAAGACGAAATGCATGGAAGAGAGTTATTCTGGCTGAGTTGGTTAAATGTATTTTGTTTCAGTAAAGGAGTCCAAGTTTCTGGTGAGTCTTTTTGATAGAGGTGGTGATTTATCAAATTGGAGAATGGAAAACAAGATATGCATCATAAGGAAAGTGCTGCTTGGTCTCTATTCCAGCAAGTTTACATACATAACTTTTAAATGTAGTCTGTAGCCGGAATGTGGGAAGTACTTTTTTATCCTTCCCAACCAGCAATTACTGTAGGTATTACAGTGGGTATCTGTATAGGAGTCAACATGTAAATCATACCTCTCAACCTCTTAGATCAAAAAATCTGGACAAAGCCTAAAATGATGGGGACAAATAGGGACAGACTTTAAATATTGCTCTTACAAACTTAGAAAGTTGATAGAATAAGAGGTTTTAGATCAGCATGAATTTTCTGAAGGATGTGGAGTCAAACTCAAATGTGTGTCATCATGTAATGACTTCAATCCTTAGCTATTTGTCAGAAAGGAACAGATTTTAGGAAGAACACACCAAAAATACGAGGCAAAAATCTGCACATTCTGCGAAAACCTGTACAGTTGAGAGGTATGATGTAAATGCTGGTCAAAAGAACATTAAATGAATCCTCAGAGACTATGGGAGGCTTCATTCCACCAACAAATGGGACATCAGTCTCAATTTTCTTTGTAAGTGCTGCTGAGACAATCCTTTGGTCCCAATTAAACCATCACTAAAATATATTAAATAGTACCTAATCTGAAGGTGTTAACTTTTTTTTTATACTCTGTAGGCATGAATAACTGACCGGTACACTTTTCTTATTTTAAATTAAGCATTATGGAAGAAATATCATGAACATCTATATTTGTTGTGACTAGACTTCTTGAATGATCACTCATCAGAAAGTTAATCCCTCACTAATTCATTGTCAAACTGCAGGTGAAGAGATGACAAGAGTGGAAAATGGAATTGTGATCAATCAAAGAAAAGCAGTCACTCCAGTGGAAGGGCTTACCCACAGACTCAGGGGCTGCTGGTAGTTTGAGACCACTGATTTAAAGGACACTAACATCTGGATCATCAGAAAGGACTCACAGCGTCCAGTATGTGTGACCTGTCTCTACACCTGCAGAAGGTCTTTAGTGTGACTGCCTTCTAGGAAGGGGTATGCCACATGACATAAATGCCTTGTCTTTGTGCTACTACTTAAGATATGTACCCCAGTCTGCTTATTTATTTACAATTTGTTGACTGGATAAGTCCCACTAGGTCAATGACCTATTTTCAGGGGAGACCCAAAGTGGTATTCCCACTTTCTAGGGGAAATTTGGCCACAAAACTGGACAACTTTCTTTAACACTTAAAGTGCAGATGGCAATACTCAGGTTATCTGTAAGGAAGATTAAATACTACAGGATTACTTAGCCACCGAAGTAAAGAAATGAGCCTTATAATTTTAATTACTGCAGTGATAGAATAAAGACAAGATGTTCACGCAAAAGCTACTCTGAACCTATCTTTTCTCACTGACATTGTGGCATACTCTCTCTCATCTAAGAAGAAAGATACTAACTTAAGGATACTTAAGGTCAATCTGCTCACCCCAACTAAATGTATTTAGGGAAAG
Organism: Protopterus annectens; assembly: GCF_019279795.1. Taxonomy (NCBI): domain Eukaryota; kingdom Metazoa; phylum Chordata; order Ceratodontiformes; family Protopteridae; genus Protopterus; species Protopterus annectens. The sequence continues at coordinate 981,223,005 of NC_056732.1, read as the reverse complement.
TTACTGCTCTGCCAGAGATACTGATTACATTAACTCAAAGCATACACAACAAATTTTATTTATTTAATGTTATTCCCTTTTTCTAGTTATAAAACATACTTTATATTTCATGAGGTAGCACGCACTACTGTACATTGACTATTTTAAAGCAATCTTCAGATCAACATTAAGCATGTCACTTTTTTAATCATCAAATCTGATATTTACTCACATTCAATAGACATTTCAATGACTAACATTTCAGTCTTTAACACCATGATTAATAATCAATCTATTTACTTGCCCAGTTTCATCAATGGTCTTCTTAACCTAAAATATCTAAAAAAAAAAAAAAAAAAAAAAAGGAGTGTTTTGTGGATTTCTGAATGTCTTTTTAAGGGCCATTCTGGATGCTCACACTGATGAAGACATTGCAGGGATGCCTTCTCTATGTGAGATGACTCACATGTCTGTTGTACATCTTCCCAGCTCAGTGCTTTCTCAGCTTGCATCAAACTCTATTGGACTACGTTATGTGTCTTAAAAAGATAGCTGTGCCCTGTACAAATGATCAACCCCCTGAACCAAAGTAGATAATGGCTCAACTGGTTGACCAGTTACTTCAAACTCAGGCTGCTGATGCTGTGAAGATTCCTGTTTTCTTACTCTTTCTCCTCCACAATTTTTTGTAAATGCCCTCTGTCCAGCATCTGGCCCAGTTGGCAAAATTGTTATGTGGAGATGGGGACAACGCATTCCTGGGCTAGACTATAGCTCATTTCTTCCTGCCCAGTAAATCAGTCCATCCATCCTGTGGCAAGAGTCAGGTGGTAGGAAGTGGGTCAGCTTGCTGATCTTGCAGGGTTGGTCTACCTTTCCTTTGGTGAGGCAACTGTCACCAGACCCCCTGACTCTTACAGAGGTATAGCTGCCCTACAAGGAAAGTGTGACTTTGCACTCTGAATTCCCTTCAGCTTGTAGTCTGAATGCACATGGCACTCGCCTACCCCAAACTCCATGAAGTGCAACACCTAGCATTCTCTCTAGATTTAAATCATGTCACGTTCCAAAGCCATCCCCCACCCTCTCAGATGGGAAAGCCAGCAAAAGCACCAAAGCCACTATTTAAAGTTAGGTTGTCTGTACTGTAGTCAGGACTTTACCCCTCTATGGTACAGAGCTGGCTACTCCTCTGCAATTCTGAGACTCTTCTGGAGTGCCTGTCCTAGTAACATTTCTGTCTTTATTGATTTGTTTGTAATATTAACTTTATTTTGCTTTGATTCTGTTGCATTAGTGAAATAGCAAAGATTGGCAACGTGCTTTTTTTTCATCTTCTAGCCATTAGTGACCAAGCTGGAAAGTGGAGATTCTACTATGCAGCATTCTAACATTCTAAAGATATGACGACAACTCGCATAACTACTGCTACTATTCTTTGTCACGTCCTTTACTATACAATGAGTTCTCAATCTCTTTCCACCTGTCCGTCACAATCAAATGGTATTAAAGTTGTAATTCTGGAATCTCTTCACTGCTATTCAAATCTTTTATGCTTGGTACTCAAACTGCAGGCCACCATTTGACATGATTCCAGATATACTACTATTTGTAGTACCTGTATTACGTCAAGGTATCTAGAGTAATAATCCACATGTATCAACTATGTATGTGCCCACCTGACTCAGTGGTTTGCCTGGGACTATTACATCATCTTTTCTTCAGGACTGTTGCAAGGGTACACATTACACAGTTTTGTACCACTTTCTCAGTGTCCTGACAATCCTCTCGGTTGTCATAAACAAGACCCTTTGTTTTCAGATGGGTTTGAAAGCTTTGAATGCTTGGATCACTACCATCATTTCATTTACTGTTGTATGCTTCTTTCTTCGAACTGGGCTGCAAATGCCCTGGACCTTGAGGTCTCCTGTGTGGGCTTCTCATGCTAGGTCTGAAGCATCTGTTTTTTGGGTTTGACTGTAGAATTCCTGTCTGAATGGTACTCCCAGGTTCTGCCTGATCTGGCTGGAGCACCACTCTAGTTCCTTCATGATGCAAAGTAGCATGGAAATCATTGTCTACAAGGACCAACAGTGCTGTCGCCAGTTGCATCATGTGCATTCTTGCCAAAAGGATCATAAAAACTCTAGACACTATGAATCCTATTATCCTTAAGGAGTTGTCAGTGACCATATTTTTCTGACTGAGGGCTTGAAAGCACTTTACCAGAGATTTTACTTAGCAAAGGAAAACGTACCCTCTTGACTGCTGGGGACCAAAAATGGCCCAAAGAACACTATTCCTCTGGAAAGGACAAGACTTGACCTGGGGATGGGATCTCTGGAGCTCATTGTACTGTTTTATGGGTTAGTGCCTGAATGAGGCAGTCATCCAAAATAGGGTTAAATTTGAATGTCCTTTGTTCGGCAATATGTAATGACTGGAGCTAGACACTGTAGATATCCTGAGAGCAGCAGTCAATCCACAGAGTAAGAGGTAAACTGACAGAGGGGATCCTCTGCATCAAATCTGAGAAAGCATCTGATGCCTGTAAACTGGCACATTTAAGCAGACATCTTTGATATCCAGTGTAATCAGAGTTTGACAGAACAGGCACGGTAACAGGGCTTGCAATGTCGACATTTTGAATTTTGGGACTTGTTCAAGATGGGTACTAAGAAAAGCCTCAGACTGAATCACCTGCTTTGGTACTGGTTTTCTTGGCTGCAGGAACTCCTGTAGCACTGGTAGGATGGGCTGCACTTGGTCTCTTGTTAAGCGGTGAAGGTGATGGTGATGGAGGATACCAGACCTCTTTGGTTTTCTCTACAGTTGAAGTCCTGAGGAATTACATGGAGCACTCATTTGTCTTTCATGACACTTTCCCAGTTCCTTGCAAACTAAGTTACCCTTTATGCTAGCCTGTGGGTGGGAAGGGAGTAGGGGTTGGGGGAGGGAAATAAGGGGAAGGAGACGAGGCATGTAGTCATGGGTACTGCCTTTAGATGACAGGACTCTGGTCTCCCAAGCCATTTTTTTATAATGGGTCATTTTACTTTTCCTCTATTTATTCTTTCTTTGCCTGTAACGGTACGGCCCAGATATGATGGGTAGTTTCTGCTCTCATACCTTGGCATGGCAGAGTGAAAAAGCTGTTTCACTCACAGCAAAGTCTTCCCCTTTCCTCCATTCTTCTGAATACTTCAACAGTAGAGATCCTAAATAACAGATCTGTACAAAGTGGCTCATTAAGGAACTGCACTTTTGATATCATCTGGCAGTTGCTGGAGCTTCAGTCAGGCACACTAATCACAGATCCCCATAAATGGTACATCCACAGCATCAGAGCCACTCTTGATAAGAGGCTTCCGTCACTTGACTAATAGCCTGGATGAATTTGAAAAATTTCACCTTCAGATCTACAGACACCTCCTCCATTTTCTCCATCTTATCATGAAGAACCATCTGAAACCTGGACATATCTGTTTGATAGTTAAAGGGTGTGAAGGCCAGGTGGCAGCTGTGTACACTTTCTTCCCAAGTCAGTCAAGAAGTCTGCTTTCTCTGGCAGTGGAAAGGGTACTGGGAGCTAGACCAACAGACACCACCAATGGATCTGCCAGAGAATTTTTATTAAGAAATTTATAGGATTCCTGGATCCTGTAGAAACCCATGAGGATTTTTAGAGGCACAGGGTTACATGCCAGGGTTATTTATTCATTATTTATTTATTTAAAGACTGGGTAAAAATACTACTTTTTACCTATCCTCTACCAGCTTTCATTATCTACCATCACTGAATCTCCTACTACTCTGCAACTTCTTTTCTCCTCCTTCTTTGCTACTTCCTCACCACAGGATATTTATAAAATATAGATTCCTGCACTTAATTATACCACTCTTCAGCTTATCCTCTATTCTTCTCCTCCTACTCTGCCTACCATGACTCAACATCTCTCAACATCTCTCCAACTCTATCCCAACCACCTATCCATGCTACTTTGCACTCTCCACATATTGCACCAAACCTATTTAATATTGCCCCTCACCTTCCTTCCAAATACAGACTGATTAACTGCAGTTCAACTCAAACCAAAACAAAATTAAGTGCAAGAATCCTCTCCAAAACATGCATGTATAATTCTCCAACATACTAAAATCCTACTAGGAGGAGATATACACCCTAATCCTGGCCCCACCTATTACAATGAACACACTTCTCTAAACCTACAACAGCCAGTCCCCCAAACCTGGTAATCTAATTTTTGCTGCAATAAGTGTCAGAAGCATAAAAAATAAAACTGCTGAACTACAGGGTCTATATCAGAACATCAAAGTATTAAAACTTCGAATGTTCTGATATCGAACACTATTCAGCGAACGCTAAGAATAGTGAAGCTGCAGAACAGCAAATTCTTTCCTCGGGAAAGAACGTGGTTGGTTGTTTCTGTAACTTCATTATTCTTAGCGCTGTGGTGGAAAGTCACGGGTTGGGTTCAGGTAAGTGTGCGATTGTTTGTACGTTAGGGTTAGGGGCTGGTTAAGTGAGTTAGGGTTAGGCGTGTGTGCGATAGTGACAGACTTTAGGGTTAGTGGCAGTTTAAGTGAGTTAGGGTTAGGCGAGTATGCGATAGTGACAGACCTTAGGGTTAGGGTTTGGGTTAAGGTAAGTGGGTAGATAGTAGTGTATGTTTAGTTTAGTGTAGCGTTAGCTGTAGGAATTTAAGTGTATGTGTGTGGTTGCTGTTTGTTTGATGTGCTTGTGTTGTGTGTATGTGTTTTGGAGCGGCAAATTTTTTCCATGGGAAAAATTTGCTGTTCTGAATTTTCGATATTTTCATGTTTAGATGTTTTGGGGCTGATGAAATAGCGTTCACTATTTTCATCTTTCGATAACGTGATATAAACACGAAGTACATGCCTGGATTACCCAACATAAGCCTGAAGTTCTCACTGTAACCAAGACTTGGCTTAAACCCAGGATAAACGACTCCAAAGTTACACCTCCTGGCTACAATATCAACTGTAATGAATTAATAAAGAGGAAAACTGTACTGCTTTAACATTTCCCAAAACCTACCAAACTTCCCCTTACAGAAAACCAACACCAAAATTCAGTTCAGCAGAGCTTCTTATTGCTTTCCTCAAACTAAACAATTACAAACAAATACGCATTTTACTCTCCTTTACATCCCTCCTGATGACAATACAGCTACACTGAACATATCCTGTGTGTGTCTGTATGTGTATTGGACACACAAAACAATTTCACAAGTAATACTACTAGATGTTATGAATATCAATTGATTGGACATAAAACTCTCCCCTACATCTATTGTGAACCTGTATAGCTTCACACAACTAATTAATAGCCCCACACGTTATAGCAAGACATCAAAGTCCCTATTAGACTGGATCCTAGTATTAGACCCTAGCAATTTCTCTACCACAAGTACAATGTCAGTCTCTCTCAGTGATCATCTCCCAATCTATACAACCAGACATCTCACACATCCAGTTAAACAGCATTTGTACAAAATAACATGCAACCTTTCCAGGTTTAACCCAGAAATGTTTACTACTGCACTATCATCTACTAACTGGAACTTCCTAAAAATCCTCTCCTTAAGTGATGCTGTAAATTAATTCAATACAACTTTTCTAAATATCCTCAATAGCCTTGCACCCCCTAGAAGGAAGAGACTAAACAAATAATGCAATTTGCTTATCCAAAAAAATAGTAGAATGCTAATGCAAGATAGAAAAACTGCATGGAAAAGAATGGCAAAAATATAAAACACCTCAAAATCTCGAAAACTTCGGAATGCTTCACAATTGTACTAAAAGCAAATAAATGAAGAAAAAAAACTATACTATAATAACTTTCAGAATAATACTAAACACAAACCTAAAACATTTTGGACATCCATTAAAGAAATCTTATATCCTGGCCAAATATTCAACACAACCCCATCTCCTGATAACACCACTCGAAACGGCAATATAGTTTAACTCTCATTTTATAGACAGTACAGCATCTCTAACCAAGGATTCCTCAAAATCTAATTCCAACCCCGCCCAACAGCCACAAATCACATCCACTTTCACCTTCAAACCTATGCCCACATCACTATATAAACTACTCAAACTTAAACCATGCTCTTCTTCAACTGATGACCTTACAAGTGACTAAAAATAGCAGCCAACAGCATTGCCCATTCTGTGTAAATCTTTATATATAAGTCAGTCCAGGAATCTCACATCCCCCTTCTTCTGGAAAAAAAATCACATATTACTCGTCTGCACAAAGGAAAATCAACACACATTAACAACTTTAGGCCTATAGCAATCTCATCACTCATGGCCAAAATACTTGAAAATGTATTCAAAAACAATTCCCAGACTATCTCCTGAAGGAAAAACTCCTACCCTCCTCACAATATGGCTTTTATCCTTCCCATAGTACTAGATCTACCTTTCTAACCTATACAGATAGTATCAATAAAAGGTAGAGATAATGGCAAACAAGTCTCTTCCTTATTTCCAGACTTGTCTAAAGCCTTCAACAAAGTTTCCCACAGTAAACAACTACTTCAAATGTCCTCACTAGGTCTCTCTCAGCCCACCCTTCTGTGGTTCAAAAGCTACCTGTCCAATAGGCATCAGTTAGTAAAATGGCACTCCATGCTCTCTCCTTACCTCCCTGTCACTACAGGTGTACCACAAGACTCCATCCTTGGTCCCCTCTTCTTTAACATTTCCACTAACACCCTCTACAGATCAACAACAGGCCACCCTAACACTACTCAGATAATTCCACTCTCATTTGCACATGTGACAACAGGGTACACCTACAAAAAATTACTCAGGAAGCTTTAACAGCCAGTGAAACATGGCTTCATAACTCGCAACTCATGCTCAACCCAAAAAAGACCAAATTACTACTCCCCCCCCCAAATACCTCTCTCATGGGAAAAAAAAATAAAGCCATCTCTCTTGATAATACAACCACTGAAGTCATTTCTCATAGCAAAGTATTAGGGGTGATAGTGGATGATGAGCTTACATTCAACCTGCACATACAAAACTGCATAAGAAAAACTCATCAAAAACTAGGAATGGTTTACAGAGCCAAAAACTTTCCCACTGACAACTAAAACTATACTTGCCACTACGTATCTCCTCCCCACACTTCTTTATGGTGCTCTCATCCTCACTAACCTCCAGGCTTCACAAAAATTAAAACTTGGACAATACCATAACAAAGTTGCTAAATTTGCAGCAAATACCCCTTTCAGCACCCGTCACTGTATAGCACTAAAAAGCATAAATTGGTTAGAACTGCGTCATCAACTAACATATACACAGCTTCTTACCATCCATGAAATTATCTAGCATCCATCTGCCTGTCCGGCACTAAAAAACATTCTACACAACTATATTCCCAGATGGTCATTGCAATCCAGTGACCAAAACCACCTGTCTATAAACCTATCAAACCTGCTGGGCACTGTCTGTACTTGTACAAGGCTGCTAAGGCATGGAACTCCTAACCTGTATCCATCAGGTTACTACCCTCCCATCTTTCAAAACCACTCACAGACTTCCTAACTAAGATTTGGCTCTTTTCTTGCTCAAAACTAGGATAAACTATATCCCTAAATGTGAACAAGTACCTTTTTATTCCTTATACCGCCTTACTCTCCCTTCTTCACTTACTACTGCTATCAAATTCTCTTCCCTGACTTTATCTCTAATTATACAATGACCCCCCCATTAATATTCAAAAACATGCACGCTGATTGGTCAGCGTGCACATTGTAAATCAGAGTTATAGTAATGGAAAAAGGTCCGCCCACACTTTTTCCATTACTATAACTCTTTTTTTTACAGCAACGAAGAACGCAAAATCTCCGTTGCTTCACACTGTCTCGCTATGTTAAACTCGTTTAACATAGCGAGACAGCTTTAAAAAAAGTGACGGAGAATCTCCGTTGCTTTTTTTAAAGCTGTCTCGCTATGTTAAACGAGTTTAACATAGCGAGACAGTTTGTAAAAAGCAACGGAGATCTTGCTTTCTCCGTTGCTTTTTTTCAAAACTGTCTCGCTTTGTTAAATGGGTTTAACATAGCGAGACAGCTTTGAAAAAAGCAACACAGATTCTCCGTTGCTTTTTTTAAAGCTGTCTCACTATGTTAAACCCATTTAACATAGCGAAACAGTTTGTAAAAAGCAACGGAGATCTTGCTTTCTCCGTTGCTTTTGCCCACAGCTCTGATGTACTGCGTAGGTATACGCATGCGCAGTACATCAGAACTGCCGCATAATACCAGACAGCTGCGGAAGGGCAGCAAGGAAGCATTATACAATGCCATTATTTCAGAAAAGTAATTATTTTTTTTCTTAAATAATGTCATTGTATAATAGCAATAACCCACTTCTGGGTGTGGGTAATGCTGGATTTACACACGGTTAGCTTTGTTTGGTCACAAGGGTGAAGGGTAAATCCAGCATTACCCACACCCAGGCGTGGGTTATTGCTATAATATACCATAAGCCTGTTTTCCCTCACTTCATATTGCAATTCCTGTTTGTATTAGACTAACTTGCCTCTAATTTCTCTACAAACTGTCTAAAATTTCTCTAAATGTTAATTGATGTTAATATAACTTGTATCGATTCTTAGCCAATGTTTTTATATTATGTCTAATTTGTTACAATTATTTAAACTGTACATGTTTTTGTTTTATTCTTCAAGATTGTAACATTACTGTTCTTAAAATGTTTTGTAATAATTTGGGACAAGCTTTTCTCCCAGGCCTTTGCTGAAAACAGGTTACTACCCAGTCTGACTTTCTTGGTAATCAAATAGCAATCAATAAATAAACAGAATGGGCTGACAAGCTGATCTTTTTCAACCATGATTCAGGCTCATAGTAGGAAGCAAGTAACAGCAGTTTTAATCAATGCCATAATACCAGGTATAACTGGCATCCTTAAGAAGTTGTTGTTTCAGTTTAGCTATTTAATGTTCATTCTCCTGCTGGGAGATGACTCCTTGTAGATGGTCCTAGTAAGGGTAGAGAGAAACAGAGAGAGGGAGACATAGGAAGACAGCGCCTTCACCATTACAAGTTTTAGAACATGGCCTCATCAGGGTGATGACTATCTGAAGCAGTCTTTTCTTAGTTCTATGACTATGGTGACATTTACAAGTCAGCACTCACTTAGGCTGTTGGGAAGAACTGATACCTGTATGCATATGTATATTTTATGTTGATTACTGTAAAATCTGATGTTGAGCGGTTTCTTTTTTGTGGATTACGTCTACCTGGTTCCTTAACTAAATGCTCTAAACCACGTTGTGGAAGCCTTTTCTAAATTGGATGACATCAGTGCCAATGACTTCTGCAATGAAATTACCCAAAACAACTGTATTATTTTATATACTGTTATGGAATATTTCTACCAGTAAATTCTGTAGGGCAGGAGATAGGAACTATAAAAACTATGGGATCAACTTCATTTACCCTAACTTCCGATTGACCGACACCCATTTGCCCGACCCCATTTGACCGACACTTCGTTTGACCGACAAGTATTATTGGAAAGTTAATGGGCTATGTCCCCTTCCCCCACTGTAGTGCGACCCTGGAGTTAGAATATATAGTTAGGGGGGTGTAGTTTTACTAAGCAATATTAAAGCAAAACTAAACAATATAATATGCCCCCCACACCCCCCCTAACTATATATTCTAACTCCAGGGTTGCACTATAGTGGGGAAGGGGGCATATCCCATTTACTTGCCAATAATACTGGTCGGTCAAATGAAGTGTCGGTCAAATAAAATTTCGGTCATTTGGTGTCTGGCAAATGGGTGTCGTTCAATCGGAAGTTAGGGCAAATGAAGTAGACCCAAACTATGACATTATGTAAATGAGTGTCTACCAAATACAAAATGAATGATAACCCAATTAGGGCTTCTCTCATCTTTAACATTGTGAGAATGTTCAAGGATGTGTTTTTTAAATTAGTAATAGTCCCCACCAGTTCTATTATCCAGTCTGTTGTCAGTGAACAAACTGCAGTTAGTATGAATGTAATGAAATGGACAGAAATCATCTTTCAGCCAGGTTTCTTTTATAGTAACTAAATGGGGTAGTTCTGAAGTTGTTCATGCACCCAGTGTTGTCCGCTTAATGCAACTGCTGCTGAAATTTAATTTTTAGACCTTGCTCCTGATTGATACTGGTTTTGGATTAATTTGTGGTTGCTCAGTCTGGTATAAAAAGAAAAATCTGTGGTATCCCTCAAAGTCTCAGAAAACCCAGTAAGCAACCTATACTGGATGAAAACCAAATCAAACAAACTTCGCAGTGTGGAGGGTGTGAAGTTTACTCTCTGAAATATGTTATGTACCTAGTTCAGTAATAAAAATCAAACTTTAAAATATGTACTACAAAATAATAAAATAGTAGGTAGTCTACTGTCGTGTTAAAATGTAATATCCTTTATTGAAACACACAAACTTGTGTACATTTCTGACCCTTTATGTTGGCCAGCTATGGCTATTCAATGATTTTATTTTTGGAAATATGCCTGTCCAGTAAAAGTAACATTCAATGTTTCACAACATACAAGATGCATTCATTGGTGGGACACAGACCCCATTTTAAGTACATTTATAATTACACCTATCTTGCCACTGAAATCAGTTTTGCACATTTTTGCTCTTTATCTAAAGTTAAAGTTATTACTTTAAGGCATTTTTACAGTCTGCATTGCTTTTTGGTTTCTCAGCTGGGTCTAGTTGTTTTTCTAAGTTTGGTTCCCTCCCACCCTCTCTATTCCTACTTGGACAGTTCTGAGCTTCCTGCCCCTACTATGTAGCTGGTCTTAAAAGCTCCTCCCAGTCTTATTCTCTCTGCTCATCTTACTGGTAACTAATGGAAAAAACTGAGAAGGCCTTCCCATTAAACTGAGTGTACTTGAAACTGCCTTGAAGGGTGTGTGTTCCTCACTGCTGGCTTGCTGTCTGTTAAACTTGTTCCTGGTACGTTTTCACTTGTGCCTAGCTAAACTGTGTTTTCACATTAAGAAGACTAGGACTTCAATTCTAATGGGAGTAGTTGGGAAATGCACAGGCAGGCTCAAAGTGAGAATTACTTGTAGCTACTTGGTACCTTTTCATTTCTGGCTAACCAAAGTGTGTTTTTACATTCAGAAGATTTGGGACTACTATTCTAATGGGAGTAGTAAAATAGCCTGGTCGGTCCAAGTTGGAAAACACACAAGTTGGTTTAAAGTGAGAATTACTTGTTGTAGCTAGTTGGTACCTTTTCACTTTTAGCTAACCAAATTGAGTTTTTACAGTAAGAAGACTGAGACTGCTATTCCAGTGGCAGTAGTAAAGTTGCCTGGTCAGTTCAAGTTGGAAAATGCACAGGGAGGCTTAAAGTGAGAATTAATTGTAGTTTGTTATTTGACTTGTTTCCAATACCTTTTCACTTTTGTCAATGTAAAGTATGTTTTTACATTAATAAGCCTGGGAATGCAATTTTAGTGGGAGTAGAGTGTTTTCATTTGGCCTGAGTTAGAAAACAGACAAGGGAGCTTAAAGTTACAATTACTTGTAGCTAGTTGGTACCTTTTCACTTTTGGCTAACCAAAGTATGTTTTTACATTAAGGGACTGCTATTCTAGTGAAACTAGAAAAGTAGCCTGGTCATTCTGAGTTGGGAAACACACAGGGAGGCTTAATGTGAGATTGTTTCATCAGCCAGAGGTATTTTCAGGGAATCAGTTGGGTGTTAATCTGCACTTGAGAGTTACCTCTGCTGTGCTTTTGCATTAAGAAGTTCCGGGATCATCCTTCTTGTGGCAGAAGGTGTTTACTTAGTCTCTCTGAGTTGGGAAGCACTCCATGGAGTTTAAAGTGTAGTTGTTTATTGGCTATAGGGCACAAGATTTAGTTTTCTGCTTTTTCTGTCCGCTATAAATTAGGCATCTCTTTGCAGAGCTGTTCACTGCTCAGTGGTAGTTAGGAGTATTCTGTATAGCAGCAAACCTATAAGACTAATACTTAGGACTTTAACCCAGGAGCTAAACTTAAGGCAGCTAGACAGTGTCCTACAGTACAGTACTAAGATCATAGCACTATCCAACATCTAGCCTTCACTCTAGAAACCACTCAGGTGATCTCTGTAAAACCAAGACCCTATACAATAGACCAACCTTAATACAGGTCCTGACAACCCAGATTTGAAATTTCCTAATGTCTCTGTGTTCAGCTTGGTAGACATGGGCATCCTGAAATAATGTAGTAATTGTCTCATGCACTCAAAAGTACAGTTGTGTACCTACCATAAATGTAGATGTTTGAGTGTATTCACTGTTGCAGTCATTACACTTGGGTTACCCTGCTGGCAGGCGACCCGCAGTTGGCCCGAGTTCCAAATTCTTGGTCTGGCGTCGGTTGCTGTCGCCTCTTCCCTGACGTCAGTGCGCCAGGGGTATAAAAGTTGCAACAGACGCCATTTTCTTCCGTTTTTCTTGCTCCAGATGTCAGGTGCCCCAGATAGGAAGGCTGGAAAGATAAAATTATGCCAAAAAACATGCATACATTACTATAAACATTTCCTTCATCTACAAGCAAATACACCACATAGGTAGTATAGAGATGAGAAGTACAGAAAAGTCCCAGCAATGAAAAAAGGGGGGTGGTGTTTGGGTAACCTGGACTGCAACAGTGAATACACTCGAACATCTACATTTATGGTAGATACACAACTGTACTATGTTCATCGTGTTTCACTGTTGCAGTCATTACACTTGGGTAGAATCCCAAAGCTGAGGTTGGGTGGCTGGGTCTAAACTGGATTTGGAGAGGCTACCAAGCCCTGCAGAACTACAGTGGCAAAGCCTGCTCTGGATTTAGAGTAGAGAGGTAAGTTGTAGTGCTTGGTGAAAGTGTGCACTGAGTTCCAGGTTGCAGCTTCTAAAATGCCTTTGGTTGGTACCCCTCTAAGGAAAGCTGCTGAAGTGGCTGCTGCTCTGGTAGAATGAGGCCTAATGCCCTTAGGCACTGATTTGCCATGTTGTGCATAACAGAAGCAGATGCAGTGTCCTATCCATTTCGAGACTTGTCTGCTTTGTAATAGGCTTTCCTTGTGATCCTGCAGCATATGCTACAAACAGTTGCTCAGTTTTTCTGAAAGCTTTTGTTTTGTCCAAGTAGAATCGTATCTGTGCATATCCAAAGCGTGCAGAAGTCTCTCTCCTTTATTCTGGGGATTTGGGTAAAAAGTAGGTAAATGAATGGTTTGGTTTAAGGCAACATTGGAGACCACTTTTGGCATGAATGCTGGGTTTGTCCTAAGAGAAACCCTGTCCTGATGAAAAATGAGGAAAGGTTCCACAGCCATTAATGCCTGTAACTCTGAGACTCTTCTTGCTGAAGTTATTGCTAGGAGCACAGCAGTTTTCCATGACAAGAATTTTAGATCAGCTGTGCTGGCTGGTTCAAAAGGAGGCAGTGTGAGTTTTTCTAAAACAAAATTGAGGTCCCAAGTAGGTACTGGTGCTCTCCTTGGGGGTCTTATATTTTTTGCCCCTCTGAGGTACTGTCGTAGTAGAGGATGTGAAAAATTAGGAGGTTCCGTATTGTAATGAGCTGAAATGGCAGAGGCATGGATTTTAATAGATGAGAAAGATAAGCCTTTGTCCAGCATCTCAGTTAGGTATTGTAAAATCTGAGGTATATTAGGGACAAGTGGTTCGAGCCCTTGTGCCTAGTTCCAAGCACAGAATCTCTTCCATTTTTCTGTATACGATTTCCTAGTGCTAGGCCTTCTGGCTTCTAAAATGACATCCATAACAGCTTGAGAGAGAGGTGCAGTCTGAGTGGCTACATTACCTGCCATGCTGCCAGGTTTAAGGTTCTGAGTTGACTGTGCAGAATCTGATTGTTTTGTTGTGTCAAAAGATGAGGAATTTGAGGTAGAAGTCAAGCTAGGCCTTGAGACAAACTCTTTAGGATTGGATACCAGTGCTGGCGTGGCCAGTCTGGGTCAATCAGGATCATTTTTGGCCTTTCTTGTCTGACTTTTAGTAGCACCTTGGTGAGAACAGGCATCGGAGGGAAGGCATAGACTGTCAGGCCTTTCCAGCTGAATGATAGAGCATCCACTTTCCATGCTTGAGAGTGATAAGTTCTTGTGCAAAATTTCTGTATTTGGTAATTGTGAGGGCAAAAATATCTATGTCTGGGCATCCCCATTTCCTCGTTATCATGCTGAACACTTGTGGATTTAGCTTCCATTCGTGAGGATCCATGAGACTTCTGTGTAGTTAGTCTGCCAGTGTATTTTTTCTTCCTGGCAGGAATTGTGCCTGCAGATGTACTTGATAGGTCAGTGCTGTGTTCCACAAAGTCATGGCTTGTCTGCATAAGGGGTAGGAATGTGTGCCCCCTTGCTTGTTTATGTACCACATAACTGTGGTATTGTCCGTCTTTATTAATAGTTGTCCTGGATGTATTAGGTCCTTGAAAGCTGTCAGGGCATTTTGTACAGCCAGCATCTCTTTTTGATTGATGTGAAGATGCATTTGTTCCTTGGGCCACGTGCCCTGAATACATTTTCCTGCCATATGTGCCCCCCAGGCATAATCCGATGCATCTGTTGTTATTGTCTGCCTGGCTGTGGGTAAGGTGAAAGGTTGTCCCTTGTTGTGGTGACAGGCCTGGGACCACCATCGAAACTCCTGTTGTAGGCAGGGAATTAAAGTTATGATTGTCTCCAGGCTGTGACAATGCTGAGTCCAAACACTTTTTAGATACCATTGTAGTTTCCTCATATGCAGTTTTGCATATGGAATTAGTAGAATGCAGGATGCCATGAAGCCCAGGGCCTGCAGAATTTTTCTTGCAGGGAGCTGGGTTTTTGTTGCCATCATTTGAAAGTAATGAGTCAGTTGCCTTTGTTTGTCTGGCGTGAGATAAGCCATCTGGGCAGTTGTATTTAAGCTTGTACCCAGGAATATTATCTCTTGAGAGGGCACTAGTTTTGATTTCTTTTCGTTTACTGTGTACCCTAGGCAAATTAGCAATCTTTTTACAAACGCCAGATGCTTTAGAAGAATGTCCTTGCTCTCTGCTTGAATAAGGCAGTCATCCAAGTAGGGATATATTTGAATTCCTTTTTGTCTGCAAAATGCAATTACTGGTGCCAGGCATTTTGTGAAGACCCTGGGCGCAGTAGATAAGCCAAAGGGCAGTGCAGAGAATTGGTAATGCATTGAGCCTGCTATGAATCTGAGGTATCTTCTGCAAGATTGTTTGATTGGGACATGCAGGTATGCCTCCTTGAGGTCCAAAGTAACTAGCCAAGCCTTCTTGCCCAGCATGGGCAGAAGTTGCTGTAGTGTTAACATTTTGAATTTTGGAACATCCAGGAAAGTATTTAGGATTGACAGGTCCAGTATTGGTCTCCAGGCTTTGTCCTTTCTGGGTACTAAGAAAAGTCTTGAGTAAAATCCTTGTCCCTGTTCTTGCTGTGGAACTTTTTGAATAGCTCCCATGTCCATAAGAGCAGCAATCTGTTTTTGTGCCTCTGCCCATTGGTTCTGTGGCAGGTCTGGCATACCTTTTGGTTTTGGAAGCATGTGGAAGTGGAACCTGTAACCCTGAGAAACAATATTCAGCACCCATTGGTCCTGGGTGATCATGTGCCAATTTTTTGAGAAAAGTGCTAGCTTTCCCCCTAGGGGTGCTGTCAAAAGGTAAGTGCTTGGCATTTGCAGAGAGAAGTCATTGGGACTGTTGCCTATAAGTTTGCGATTTGTCTTCCCCTCCTTTGGAGGCTGAAGCACCCCATTGTTTAGGTCTGTAGGAGTCTTGGGGCTGAAATATGCCTCTTGGGCATCTGTATCTGCTTCTTTGTGGCCTGTCTGACACTGGAAAGGACCAACTTTTTGAAAGCCAGTTTCTGCTAAATCTAGGTGATTGAACCTGTAAGAAATCTTTCACTGTCTGCATTGACTTTGCTTTATCCTCCATTTTCTTTAACACCTCTTCTGCCTTAACAGCAAACAAAGTATCATGCTGTAATGGAGCATCCAATAATTTTACTTTAACATGGTCAGGTAAACTTTGTTCTTTCAACCAAGCATGCCTTCGAATAACAGAGCCTGTAACTGCGGCTCTACAAGAAGCCTCTAATGAATCAAAACCACATTGCAGAGTATGCTTTCCCACATGTTCAATTGCATGCAATAAATCCTGCATTTCCTTACTGTCAGGACTTTCTGTATTTGAAACCATTTTCTGTTTTAACAATGACATGAGGTACTGTTGATATTTAAGCATGTGAAACTGGCAGTTTAAAGCTCTTACAGCTAAAGTAGCAGAAGTGTAAACTTTTTCCCCCCATCTGTCCAGAGCTCTGGAATCTCTATCCGAGGGGACAGGATTTTTAGCAGTGGAAGCCTTAACCCCTTTAGGACCCTGAGAAATTGTTTCTGGGTCTGCAGCGGGATTTTTGTAAAGAAATTTATGAGAGTCAGGGACCCTGTAGTACCTGTCTGGCTTGACTGGCGCAGGGGGTAAAGAATCAGGAGACAGACTGAATTCAGAAAAAACATCATCAACAATATCAAGCACAGGGGGGATAGCCAGGGGCCTTTGCTGAGGCAATAAAAGGAAGTCTCTGAGCCTTTTCTTGGATTCTGAATAATCCTGGCTCTCCCAATGGAAATGCTCCCTCATGGTGTGCAGGGTTTCCCCAAAAGAATAATCCTCAGGTGGAGAGGATGAAGGTATGGACTCTTCTGCATCACAGTCCTCATAGGGAGGGAGAGAATATCCCTGATCAGAAGAGGAATCAGAGGAAATGGAAACCTGGTCAGAGGAATCAATCAGTGTCTTGCCTAGGCCTTTTGTCAGGAGGGGGATGGGAACCCCTGATTAAAGTAATTAGATCTTCGGCCATTTTAAGCATCTGTTTCTTTGGCATGGATGACTGTTCTGGAGAATGCTGTACTTGTTTCCTTGTCTTTAATGGTGTTTTTGACTTTGGCTTTGCTGCTATAGTGGGCTTAATTGTAAGCTGTGAAGGTCTGAAAACACCCTCAGAAGCAGATGCCTGCTCAGCGGCTCCGGACCCATCTGAGGGTATAGTTTTCGCAGGCCCAATACCTTGAGTTTCCACAGGCCTCGGTGACTCCACGTGGCTATCGGTTACGGCCTGTGGCTCTGAGGTAGCGGGTGTCAGGGGCTGCGAAAGCGCCTCACTGAGAACCGGCGACTGGCCTAGAAGAGTGTTCGTCGTCGGTGTTGGACCTCGCATGCCTGCCTTTTCTTTGTCTTTCCGTTTTTTATAAATTCCGGTCGTCGGTTGTTCCGATGGCATTATGTAATTAAAACTTTAGCCAAAATAATGTAAAGCAAAATCAAACCGACGTTTAATAGTGCGTTTATTGAATCTAGCACAAAACCGGCAACTAGTAACATCGTGGTCAGGGCCTAGGCAAGGAATACAGTAAGAGTGAAAGTCCTTATGAGGTATTTGCTTCCCACAAGAAATACAATTATTAACTTTTACTGACATCGGTCTGGAGCAAGAAAAAGTTTCCCCAACGGGGTACTTAGCTTTACTGAAGACTTCAGTTCTGAAACTCAATTTTGAAAATCTCAGGAGTCGGCCGACCGGCACTTGCGAACTGCTTTTGCTTCGGGCACTGCGCGGCAAGAAAGACTGAAGAAAATGGCGTCGGTTGCAACTTTTATACCCCTGGCGCACTGACGTCAGGGAAGAGGAGACAGCAACAGACGTCGGACCAAGACTTTGGAATTCGGGCCGACTGCAGGTTGCCTGCCAGCAGGATAACCCAAGTGTAATGACTGCAACAGTGAAACACGATGAACATCAATCTTTTAATCCTTAAAGAAACTAACACTGTATGTGAGATGTACAAACAGAACTTCCTTGGAGGCAAAAATCTCGCTTACAAACAAGGCTGTAAAACACACACACACTACATCTTTCACACATACCACTCACCACACACATAGACCTTCTTATGCTGAGGCACTTAAAATAAATCTTCCCAAACCTCAATGACCCCCTAAACCATCAAACACCACCTTCCCTCAGTAATCACTAAAGCACACACCAAAAGCAATACTTAACATTGCACATAAGCCTGCATCCAATTATCCCCAAAGAACAAACTCTCGTCATAGGGGAGTCTACTGTATGACACACATATTCCTCTCACAAGACTGAACAAGGAGAATATAACAATAAGCTGCCACTCTGGAGTGAGGATCAGCAACATTACACATGCACTCAAGTCACTGCACCACAGGTACTAATAAGATTCTTAACAGTCTATGTGGGTGTAAATGACCTGAGGGGGGTCTCGCTGGACTCTATGAAAAGAGACATTATAGATCTCTCTGAACATGTGTCGCAGACAGGTACGTGCCTTGCACTGAGCAGTATTCTACCGTCACCAAGGATGATTCCACAATATGAACAGAAAATGACTGATATTAATAATTTGCTTAATTTCTGGTGCCACTGCAGTGGAATCCAATATCTATCAGCATGGGAGAACATGGTTAACAGAACACTTTGCTTTGGCAAGGATACTTTGCACTTGTTCCTCCCTGGGCTTTTGGAATTTGCTAAAACTTTATGCATCCCCTTAAAAAAAAACAAAGGTGTTGCTGTTTAATTCTAGGAACTTAAACAAGAAACTCCACACACTACAAGATCTTCTCGCTTTAGAGGGCAGACATTTACACGATTACTAACACTTGGTTTAAAACTACAGAACAGCACTCTGGCTACAGTGCCTTCCACATATTTAGACCAACAGCAGTGCAGACAGGGCTAAAGGTGGAGGTGTCATAATCTGTTAGCAAGAAATACAACTCCAGGTTGATTGAACAGGGTGATGCCATGGAGTTCATTCATGTCCAAGTCTCCAAAAAAAGGTTCCCTATGATGTACTGGCTAGCTACAGGTTGCCCTCTATGACCCATGAAGTTCAACTCTTACCTACACCTACTAGAGGTGCTCTTCACCCAACCAAATACCCGATTCAAGGGAGTCTTTAATTACCCTTCCACAGACTAGGAAATGTACACTGCCTCCAACTCACAGGCACAAAGTTTCCCAGACTTTATTATTACAAACACCTTGGACCACAGAGTATACACTTTCCAACCAGAGGATCAAACATACTGGATTTAGTACTCGCCAACATGGGAGAGCGCTCCATATCCTCAGTGGTGAAGTTGGACCACAAAGCTGTCTCCCTTGAAATAAAAATCAACCTGAAAAACACAACTAAACCTGTAACAGTTATGAACTACACTAAAACAAAGTATATTCTATAAGGTGACAGTTTGTCAAAATTCACAGCTCCCTGAAACCCCGAGAATACAGCTGCAGAATTACTTACAGAAACCCTGTATACACACGTAAATGGCTGCATTGAGGCTGCAACACCTACTACAAAGGAATCCAGATCTAACACCAAAACAAACCAAACTGGTGGAATCCTTACCTACAAAGGCTGTACAACAAAAGAAGAAAAGGCATGGCCAAAATCAGAAAGAGCAGCTCTCAGAGAACAGCTATCTGATTCAACTAAACAAGAAACTAAGAGGACTCAAAGTCCAACAAGGCCAATTATGAGGTCAAGATAGCCTCCCAGGCTACAATCACAAGACCTTCTTCAGCTATGTTAGGAATCTTAAAGGTAATACTCAGCAGTGTACAGAACTGGTGGTAAATGCCACAACCTCATTAACCAGGGTGAGACAGCAAATCTACTGGCTGATAAATACAATTAACTTCACCTCGACTCTCCCCACTACATCATGTGAAATCCCTTCTACCATATCCCCTCACCCAACTATCAACAGGAGGCAGGTCCTGGTGGTGCTCGCTAAGGCCAAAAACAGTGCTTCAGTGGGCCCAGACAATATTCCTGGTTGCCTTCTAAATAACCTAAAACATGACCTAGCAGAATCACTTGAAGCACTCCATCTACAGTTTCAAAACAGGTTCCATGCCAGGTGAATAGAGGGCCAAAATGGTCATCCCTCTATGTAAAGTAGACCATCAACTGACCCTGGGAACTACAGACCCCTCAGTCTGACATGACTAATATACAAAGAAATGGAATAAATCATGGAAATAATCAACAAAGACATTGGTAACTCAGAGACAGTAGACTCATCCCAGTTTAGTTTTAAGGGAAGGCCTTGCCTACTTAACCTGGTAGACTTCTTCAAGAGAGTCACCATGGCTACTAGACAAGGGGAAAATGGTGCATTCCACTTATCCTGACATGCCCAAGGTGTTTGATACAGTACCCCTACTCAGGTGTTGTTGACAAACTCTCAGAACTAGGCTTATATCCCTACAGAGCTCGCTGGATTGCTAGATATCTCACAGATAGGACCCAAGAAATCAAGACCGGTGAGATCACATCCACCAAGAGACCAGTCATCATTAGTGGAGTACCCCAGGACTCCATGTAGGGCCCACTCCTGTTTGGCATCTATCAGAAGTCAATGCTAAAGTCAAAGGCCTCTAGCTCACAAAGTCTGCAGATTACTGCAAATTGGGAGCTATTACAGATTCCCACCATGACACTAACATTCTACAAGAGTTTAACACAAATGACTGGTGTGAAAACTACAGATTAAAACTCAATGCAAAGAAATGGATTATAGTGTCCTTTGGAAAAGGGGCCACCCAACCTAATTACTTAATTGATAAAACATCCCTAAGAGCTAACCTGATAGTTGGGGATCTGGGAATATATGCAGACAGTAATTTGGTGTTCGACCAACACGTTGCCAAGATAGCAAGAAAATAATTCTATGTCATCCAACACATAAGCAAGGGTATGGCATCCAGGTGCAAGGAATTAGTAGTACTACTTTACTCGGCCCTTATCACACCCATCATCAAGTACAATATCCCCTCTGACATGTACTTAGCCAGGCACTTGCAACAGCTGGAATGCCCTCAAAGGCTCTTCACCAGGAGAATCCAGGATATGACTATGTCCTACACATACTGCTTTAAGGTCATATCTCTATAATCCGTCTCCTACTGGCTACTGGGAGGTGAGCTCTGCCAAGCAACATAAGGCATCCTCGGATCCAGCTCTACTGGATCTCTTGTACATCCACAAGAAAAATATCGGAAACATCAGATACAAGGACATGAACATTGTCTGCAACATAAACGGAACCTGCTGGAGGGACTGATGTGTCTCAAAGGATCTCTGTGTTATGGAATAAACTCCCCATCCTCATGTAGCAGAGTTCATCCCTGACTCTATTCAAAACAAGTCTAGATCACTGGATCAAAAATTGCAAATTCAACCCCAGCCCATCCCCATGTCTCTGATGGGCAGAGATTAACAGTAAGTAAATCAATCTCCAAACTAACATACCCCTCCCAAAAAAATAACCCTTAGCCAACTCTTTACTAACATATCCCACCATGTATACACCAAGAAACTCTAGGACAAGACTGGGTTGGTTTGCATGGCTAGGCTTGCAAAGACCCTGGTAGTTGTTAAACTAGTATAAACCTATGAGCTCCACATTACATCACAGATCATGTACCAACAAAAACTGAGATAATGATGCATTGCAATGAAATCATAAGAGGTATCAGTTAGAGAGGAACTTAAGGAATGGGTAGTGGAAATGTTTTGAAAGCTATTTAGGGAGACACAAATTTCTTCAGAAGGGACAGTAAGGGAGTTTGACAAAAAGAATGTGAGTTTACAAAATTATCCTTGTTTCCCGTCTTTCCTGACCTAGAGTAGTCCAAATACAGGCTTTGCTGTATTCTGGACTTTTGGAAAGTTCCTGTGTTGCCCATTTCCTTTCTTGGATAAAGGGAGGCTTCTTTGTTCACCAGTGGCAGTGGGGAGCTTAGAGCGGCCTATCTATCCCTGGAGGAGTGTTCCCAGCACAAGAATTCACTTTTTCCCTTAGAACTGATCTAGTTCTCATAATAAACACCCTATTCCTACTCTAAAGGCTGGCACTTGCTCACTAAAGCAATTATATAAGTCAGCTTTAAAAAATTAAAAGCACTACACCCTCACAAACTCCCCCTGAGTACCTTGTTCCCCATTGGCCCTTTTTTTCAATTATAAAGGAATTCCCAATACTATTCTAGCATGTCCAAATGTCAGTTGTCAATCTCCTCTCCGGTCCAGCTGGTGAATATGGGAATCTTGAGGCAATGTTACAACTGCCTCATGTACACAGACAACCCTCTCCTCATCCCAACAAATTCCAACACATGTGAGAGATGCATCCATATAGCCAAACTAGATGCTAAGCTCTCTCAACTCAGTACTGGTGTAACCAGTCAGGAGGAGAAGGAAACCACACTCACTACAATTCCAGTCTCACATAGTCCTACCACGACAGCAAACCAAACACATAAACACACAAACACACAAAAACATATTCGGAGGCTCTAAATAAAAATCTGCCTAAGCAGCAGAGACCTCCAAAGCAGACACCCAAGCAACCGCTACCCCAAAACAAAACACGTACAACACATAGCTCACAAAGCCAGTGTGCCGAACAGTCACAGCCCTTAAGGCTAAACAACACACCTGATACACTTGTAATAGGTGACTCTATCGTCAAGCACACTGACATCCCGCTCACCAGGCTGAACAAGGAGAAGGTCACGGTGAGCTGCCTGTCGGGCACTAGGATCTGCCACATAACACAAGCGCTCAGGTCACTCCAAGGCAAGTACAAATATGACTCGGTCATTGTCCATGCTGGTGTGAATGACCTGAGAAGTACCTCCCTGGACTACATGAAAAGAGACATAGAGGAGCTCTCTGAGCATGTAGCCCAGGCCGGTATGACCCTGACCTTGAGTAGCATCTTACCCTCACCAAGAATGATACCACAATATGAAGACAAGATGATCAATTTCAACAATTGGCTTAAGTAGTGGTGTCATTCAAAGGGGATCCAATGCCTGTCAGCCTGGGATGACATGCTCGACAAGCCACAATGCTTCGCTAGGGACGGCTTGCACCTGTCACCCCTGGGCTTTCGGATATTGGCAAAGGCTCTTGCCACCCCCATAGTGCCTTTTTTAGGCAAGGCTCAAAAGGCAAACCCACCTCCATAGGTATCACAAGGGATAAGAAACTAAGAGTAATGCTACTCAATGCCAGAAGTCTAAACCTCAAGATGCACGCACTCGAAACTCTCCTTAGCATGGAGAACATCGATATCTGTGCAGTAACAGAAACCTGGTTCAAGGCTCCCGAGAGCACCCCAGCAATACCAGGTTATACCTCATACCATGCTTTTCGGCCCCAAAACTTGGACCGAACCACAAAAGGAGGGGGAGTATCAATATTCATCAAAGATACCCACACCTCCAGGATGGTGGCACATCATGAAGCATCAGAGACTATCCATGTGCAACTAACAGTGGGTAAAACTGCCTTCAAGTTTATAGCCTGCTACAGACCACCCTCCCAAACCCAGGAACCCCACTCGGCCTTCCTGAGAACACTGGAAAATATGAAGGTCTCTCCAAACACCATTATATTGGGTGACTTCAACTACCCAAACATAGACTGGGAGCATTACTCTAGCTCCAACACCCTAGCCCAAAGGTTCCTAGAATTTATAAACTCAAATGCTATGGAACAACTTGTTACCACTCCCACAAGAGGGGAAAATGTACTGGACCTGATCATCATCAACATGGGGGCTCTATGCTCCAGACCAGAAGTGCATCCCTCACTGGTAAGATCAGACCATAAACTAATCTCACTGGATATTCACATCCCGACCCCACCCCCTGCCCAGAAAACCACAGTGAAAAACTTCTCTAAAGCAAATTTCACACTCCTCAAAACTGAGGTGGAATCCTTCAAAGCCCCCGGGCCTGTGGAAAATACGGCCCAGACCGCAGAATCCTTTATAAACGCATTCTATTAACACCTTCAGGAATGCATGGATCATGCAATCCCAAATAAAACCAAGACCCAATCCTCCAAAGGCAGGCATCCTGTCTGGTGGACCCCAGCCATAAACAAACTATACAATAGAAGGAGGAAGCTACTACATGACAGAGCAAAATCCCAAAAAGGGAAGGCATTTCTGATCAGTATTAGCAAAAAACTACGGGCACTCATAAAATTGTCTAAGGCCAGCTTCGAGAGAAAAATTGCACAGGACACTAAGGATAATCACAAGGCTTTCTTTAGTTATGTTAGGAACCTGGGTGGGAATTCCCAGATATGCTCAGAATTAGTCCAAAATGACAAAAAAAAAATCGAACCCACAGACATTGCCAACATCCTAGCTGACAGGTTCAGCAAACTTCTCCCACCAAAAGGGCAAATATCTATCCCAGCAGAGTGCTGCCCCCGACATCTCAGATAAGAGCCGCCCTCTCCAAAGCAAAAAACACAGCATCAATGGGACCAGACGGTGTCCCGGGCTGCGTCCTACATGAACTCCAAGAAGAGCTAAACCCAAACATAAAACTACTGTTCAATCTCAGCCTTACTACAGGATATGTACCCAAAGAGTGGCGTACAGCAACAGTGGTCCCTCTCCACAAAGGTGGACTATCGCCCCATAAGCCTGACTAGCTTGGTCTGCAAAGCTATGGAAAGGATCATCATGGACCTCATAAATAAAGATATTGGGGACCTACAGACACTGGATCCTACCCAGTTCGGCTTTGTTAAGGGCAGATCCTGCCTCTTAAACCTGTTCAATTTCTTTGAAACAGTCACCAAGGCCATTGACAAGGGGAAGGTGGTCCACACAGCCTACCTGGACCTCGCAAAAGCCTTTGATACAATACCCCACTCGGGCATTATAGATAAGCTCACCAGCATAAATATAAACCCCTATGTCACTAGATGGGTTGCAAACTGACTCAAGGACAGAACCCACATGGTTAGAATTGCTGGAGCCATGTCAGACTCCAAGCCAGTTACAAGTGGCGTCCCACAAGGCTCAGTCCTGGGACCTCTCTTGTTCGGTATATATTTCTCAGAGGTACAGGCCAACATGGAAGGACTGTGGCTGACCAAGTTCGCAGATGACTGCAAAGTGGGAGCCATAATCGACTCTCCAGCCGACACAAGCATCTTACAAAAGGGCCTCATAGAAACAGACAACTGGTGCCACAGCCATGGCCTCAAGCTAAATGCCAAAAAGTGTATAGTCATCCCCTTTGGCAAAAACAAAGTGCCCACAAATCACCACATAGGTGGTAATCCATTAAGTACGGAAGAAGTAATTAGGGACCTGGGGACCCAAGTTGATAGCAATCTCTCATTTGAAAACCACGTGGCCAAAGTGGTTAGAAAAACATTTTATATAGCCCACATAATCATGAAGGGATTCACATCTAGATCAGGGGAGGTCATCGTGCCTCTTTACTCATCCTTCATCAGGCCCATAGTTGAGTACAATGCCCCTTTTGGGATGTACCTTACCAGACACCTGCAGCAACTGGAAAGACCCCAAAAGTACCTCACCAAGAGGATCAAAGAGCTCAAACAGATGCCATATGCTGCCCGGTTAAAGAAACTCCAGCTCTACTCAGTGGCATACCGCCTGCTCAGAGGCGATCTGTGCCTGATGTATAAAGCCATGTCCAACCTGGAATTAATGGACATGCTGCACCTCAGAAAATCCAAATCCCATCGAGCCACGCTCGAGAGACTTGAACCTCAGCACTGAAATAAATAGGACACGCTGGAGGGACAGATTCATAACCCAGAGGCTCCCTTCACTCTGGAATAAAATCCCAGTCCAGGTTAGGCAGAGTCCCTCATTGACTCTCTTCAAGAGGAATCTTGATGAGTGGATGGGAGATCGTAGGTCTACCCCAGGTATCACTTCTGTGTCACTGTTAGACAGAGGCACAGTATACTAACCTCGAAAAAGGGCATAGCAAAATTAATTTAAAATGGGTGGCGAAAGCCAAACACACTCTGGCTAGGCTTATAAATGCTCTAGGGCAGATAGCCTAGTACGAACCTATGAACCTATGAAACAAGGTACAAGAGAAACGAAGACAATGGAAAGAGTAATAAGATTTATTTTCAAGACTTTATAAGGGTTAAAGTCTTACACAATAAGGGGAATTTCAAAGAATAAGAACAGGAGCAACTGCAAAGTGCAAAAGGAAAAATAAGGGAATATTTGAATATGCAGGAGTTTAGAAA